>NC_134353.1:419099242-419399242 GCF_048569485.1 Anomaloglossus baeobatrachus | reverse complement strand
TAACTAAGCCATTATACTAGCAAACACTCAGTGTACCTAGTGGCATCCTATACGTGGCTATTGGACTTTGCTATAGTCACACTAGTGCAAAGACATTTGCAGAGCGCGTCTGCCTGCATTGCACACTCCAACTCATTATAACTAAGCCATTATACTAGCAAACACTCAGTGTACCTAGTGGCATCCTAAACGTGGCTATTGGACTTTGCTATAGTCACACTAGTGCAAAGACATTTGCGGCACCTCTGCCTGCATTGCACACTCCAACTCAATATAACTAAGCCATTCTACTAGCAATTTTTGCTGCCAGTTTAAGGGCCGTAGTTGCATTGTCAGGGATATTTATTCTTTATTATTCTGCTGTTAATAAAGCTAGACCACCACTGCAATCTACACCACCTCTCAATTTTTACTACCACATTTTCAGTCCACAATCTTGTCGCAATCAACATGAGTGGCAAAATGACAGATGCTGGTGGAAAGGGGAAGAGGCGTGTTGGAAAAGGAAAAAAAGGTTTTTTCCGTGGGGAAGGTGGCAAAGCTCCATTATCATCTGCTGAAGATAGACCATCTACCAGCAAAAGTAAGATGTCTACTACTTACCGTGGACAATCCGATGTGCTCCCTTTTTTACGGACACGAACAACAGGAACAAAGGTAGATGATGGGCAAAAATGGAAAATGCTTGAATGGATCTCAAGTGGTCCAACAAGTGCCCTCTCAGCCACTTCAAGTACCGCATCCAAAAAACACCAGTCCTCTGAGTTGTCATCCCAATCAAACTTGCTTTCTCCCAGCTCTGAAGTCTCCATCAGCCCTGCACAGTATGGTGGAACTGAGATGGCTGAGTCTGCAGAGCTGTTCAGTCACACTATAGCCTGGGAATCAGAGGTCTGCTCCCAAGCTACAGTGAGTACAGAACAGGAAATGGTCTGCAGTGATGCCCAGAACCTTTGTGACTCTGATTCAGGCCGTGAGGACCAAGTTTCTGAGCATAATGTTGACCCTTTGTCACAAACTGTAACACCTGTGGTTATAGACAATGAGGAACATACTGATGAAGATGAGACGCAGATACCCGATTGGGATGACAACTTAAATATTCGGTCAGGGCAAGAAGAGGCTCGGTCTGAGGGGGAGGGGAGTGCAAACACAACAATTGATGATGAAGTTCTAGATCCCACCTACTGTCAACCCCCAGTCAGGCACTCGAGGAGATCAACAGAGGCGGTGGAGGAGGATGCAACCGACGACGAAGTTACCTTGCGCCTTCCTGGACAGAGTCGGAGCACTGGTAGCACGTCTACAACTGCATCCTCAGCCACCACTCTGCCTCTGAGCATTATTCGGGGTGGATCAACAGGTCGCATGGCCTCTAAGCCTTGCCTAGCCTGGTCCTTTTTTGACATAGAAAAAGATCGCCCAAATTATGTGATCTGTAAACTTTGTCATGATTCTCTTAGTAGAGGTCAAAACCTCAGCAGTTTGACAACTTCTTCCATGAATCGTCACATGAATAAATATCATAGGTCCCGGTGGGAAGCTCACCGTGCTGCAATGCGGCCTAGCGGAGCGAACCATCCACCGCCTGCCCCTTCCAGTGCATCCGCGCGCTCTTCATCTTCTAGGACTGTGGGGACAGCTGTCACACCTGTTTTTCCACCCACAACTTCCACCACTGTAACCGCAACAGGCAGTTTGCTTGGTAGGTCGTCAGTTGTTTTGGAAGGGGAAACAAGTGAGTGTGTACAGCTCTCTCAGACATCGATAGCACCAACTTTGGATGAAGGCAACATCATGTCTCCGCCTGCACTTTCCTCACAAACCTGCATTTTTCCAGGGACACCCTACTCAACACCGTCTACACACAGCAGCCAGATCTCTGTCCCTCAGATGTGGACAAATAAAAGGCCATTTCCTGCGACCCATGACAAAGCTAAGAGGTTGACTCTATCCCTCTGTAAGCTGTTGGCTACAGAAATGCTGCCTTTCCGCCTAGTGGACACACAGCATTTTAGAGACCTTATGTCTGTCGCTGTGCCCCAGTACCAGATGCCTAGTCGCCACTACTTTTCTAAGAAAGGTGTGCCCGCGCTACACCAGCATGTCGCACACAACATCACCGCTTCATTGAGAAACTCTGTGTGTGAACGGGTGCATTTCACCACCGATACTTGGACCAGTAAGCATGGACAGGGACGTTACATGTCGCTCACTGGGCACTGGGTAACTATGGTGATAGATGGTGAAGGGTCTGCTGCACAAGTCTTGCCGTCCCCACGACTTGTGTGTCAATCCTCTGTCTGTCCAAGTTCCGCCACTGCTTCTGCATCCTCCACCTCATCTGGGTCCTCCACCTCCGCCCCAAGCCTGCCTGGTCAGGCCACCAGCATTCTCACTGCACAGAAGGAATCACGCACCCCTCATTACTATGCTGGCAGCAGAGCGCAACGGCATCAGGCGGTCTTTAGCTTGACATGTTTTGGGAATAAGAGTCACACAGCTGAGGAGTTGTGGTCAGCTCTGCGGTCCGAGTTTAATAAATGGTTGTCTCCACTCAACCTGCAGCCTGGTAAGGCCGTGTGCGACAATGCTGCAAACCTGGGTGCGGCCCTTCGCCTGGGCAAGGTGACACACGTACCTTGTATGGCTCACGTGTTGAACCTTGTCGTGCAGCAATTTTTAACACAGTATCCCGGCCTAGATGGCCTTCTGAACAGGGCACGAAAACTGTCTGCTCACTTCCGCCGTTCAAGCGCCGCAGCTGAGCGACTTGCATCGCTCCAGAAGTCTTTCGGCCTGCCGGTTCATCGCCTGAAATGCGATGTGGCGACACGCTGGAATTCAACTCTCCACATGTTACAGCGACTGTGGCAGCACCGCCGTGCCCTGGTGCAATACGTCATGACGTATAGCCTGGGCCAACGAGATGCAGAGGTGGGGCAGATCACCCTGATGGAGTGGTCTCAGATCAAGGACCTATGCACCCTTCTGCACAGTTTCGACATGGCGACGAATATGTTTAGCGCTAACAATGCCATTATCAGCATGACGATTCCAGTCATTTACATGCTGGAACACACGCTAAACACTATTCGGAGTCAGGGGGTGGGACAACAGGAAGGGGATGAACTACAGGAGGATTCTTATGCGCAAGACACAACAACATCACCAAGGTCCAGACGTTCATCATCACCAAGGCGCCAGGCATGGCAGCATGGGGGACAGGGATCAACAAGGGCGCATGGTAGCAGGCGAGATGTTGAGGAAGGTGCAGGAGGACATGAAGAAATGGAGGACGAACTGTCCATGGACATGGAAGACTCAGCAGATGAGGGAGACCTTGGTCAAATTTCAGTTGAAAGAGGTTGGGGGGAGATGTCAGAGGAAGAAAGAACCGTTACCACCTCTATGCCACAAACACAGCGTGGACTTGGTCCGCATGGCTGCGCAAGACACATGAGTGCCTTCTTGTTGCACTACCTCCAACATGACTCTCGTATTGTCAAAATTAGAAGTGATGATGACTACTGGCTTGCCACACTATTAGATCCCCGGTACAAGTCCAAATTTTGTGACATAATTCCAGCCATAGAAAGGGACGCACGTATGCAAGAGTATCAGCAGAAGCTGTTACTCGATCTTAGATCCGCTTTTCCACCAAACAACCGTGCAGGTGCAGGGAGTGTATCTCCCAGTTGTAACTTGACAAACATGGGACGGTCTCGTCATCTTCAACAGTCTACACGTACCAGTAGGACCGTATCTGGTGCTGGTAACAGCAATTTTATGGAATCTTTTCATAATTTTTTTAGACCCTCCTTTGCAAGGCCACCAGAGACAACAAGTCTGACACATAGTCAACGGCTGGAGAGGATGATACAGGAGTATCTCCAAATGAACATCGATGCCATGACTTTGCAAATGGAGCCTTGCTCCTTTTGGGCTTCAAACCTCGAAAAATGGCCAGAGCTCTCAACTTACGCCTTAGAGATTTTGTCGTGTCCAGCTGCCAGCGTTGTCTCTGAACGTGTCTTCAGTGCTGCTGGGTGTGTGCTGACAGATAAGCGCACGCATCTGTCCAGTGACAATGTGGACAGACTGACGTTCATCAAAATGAACAAGTCATGGATCCAGAAGGAATTTACAACCCCTGTGTCATCCTGGGGAGAGTAAATGCTTGTGGATTTGGAATGTGCTTGATGCAAATCTAGCTGTGAAGTGTACAACTAGGGCACAAGTGCTGCCACTGAATGGGTGGGTGTCTGTGTGGCCCAATTTTTGGAAAAAAGGGAGACTCCGCTTGGAGTAACCCTTGCTTGCTGTGTTTTTAAAAGAAGCCAAGATGAACAGAGCTGGGATCAGGAAAGACTTTGCTACCTACCCTGGTGTCATCCTGGGGACGGTTAATTATGGCGTATTTTTGAATGTGCTTGATGCAAATCAAAACATCCTGTTTGCAACTAGGGCCCAAGTGCTGCCACTGATGGGGTGGGTGTCTGTGTGGCCCAATTTTTGGAAAAAAGGGAGACTCCGCTTGGAGTAACCCTTGCTTGCTGTGTTTTTAAAAGAAGCCAAGATGAACAGAGCTGGGATCAGGAAAGACTTTGCTACCTACCCTGGTGTCATCCTGGGGACGGTTAATTATGGCGTATTTTTGAATGTGCTTGATGCAAATCTAGCTGTGAAGTGTACAACTAGGGCACAAGTGCTGCCACTGAATGGTTGGGTGTGTGTGGGGCACAATTTTTGGAAAAAAAGGGAGACTCCGCTTGGAGTAACCCTTGCTTACATTGTTTTTAAAAGAAGCCAAGATGAACAAGTCATGGTTCAGCAAAGACTTTATCTACCTACCCCGGTGTCATGCTGGGGACGGTTAATTATGGCGTATTTTTGAATGTGCTTGATGAAAATCAAAACATCCTGTTTGCAACTAGGGCCCAAGTGCTGCCACTGATGGGGTGGGTGTCTGTGTGGCCCAATTTTTTGGAAAAAAGGGAGACTCCGCTTGGAGTAACCCTTGCTTGCTGTGTTTTTAAAAGAAGCCAAGATGAACAGAGCTGGGATCAGGAAAGACTTTGCTACCTACCCTGGTGTCATCCTGAGGACGGTTAATTATGGCGTATTTTTGAATGTGCTTGATGCAAATCTAGCTGTGAAGTGTACAACTAGGGCACAAGTGCTGCCACTGAATGGGTGGGTGTGTGTGGGGCACAATTTTTGGAAAAAAAGGGAGACTCCGCTTGGAGTAACCCTTGCTTACATAGTTTTTAAAAGAAGCCAAGATGAACAAGTCATGGTTCAGCAAAGACTTTATCTACCTACCCCGGTGTCATGCTGGGGACGGTTAATTATGGCGTATTTTTGAATGTGCTTGATGCAAATCTAAACATCCTGTTTGCAACTAGGGCCCAAGTGCTGCCACTGATGGGGTGGGTGTCTGTGTAGCCCAATTTTTGGAAAAAAGGGAGACTCCGCTTGGAGTAACCCTTGCTTGCTGTGTTTTTAAAAGAAGCCAAGATGAACAGAGCTGGGATCAGGAAAGACTTTGCTACCTACCCTGGTGTCATCCTGGGGACGGTTAATTATGGCGTATTTTTGAATGTGCTTGATGCAAATCTAGCTGTGAAGTGTACAACTAGGGCACAAGTGCTGCCACTGAATGGGTGGGTGTGTGTGGGGCCCAATTTTTGGAAAAAAGGAAGACTCCGCTTGGAGTCACTTTGCGGTGTTTTACATGACTTTAGAAGGGCGTGCCATGCCTATATCTGTGTCTCCTCCTCTTTTTCCTTGTCCAGCTCTTTTGTTTTTGCATAAGTATATGTCCTTGTCACTTTCCCATGTGTTTGTGTTGTGTTGTGAGTTGTTTGTCACCTTTTGGACACCTTTGAGGGTGTTTTCTAGGTGTTTTTCTGTGTTTGTGATTGCCTGCCATTTTTCCTATGCAGTTCGAGTTCGGGTCGTCGAACGTTCGACGAGCCGAACTCGAACGGGACCTCCGTTCGGCGAACCGACCTCGAGCCGAACCGGGACCGGTTCGCTCATCTCTAGTTAGGATGAGAACATGGGTTAGGAATAGAGTTAAAACAGGAGTTAGGGTCAGACCAGGAGCTAGAAATAGGGTTAGTCCAGCAGTTAAAGTTAGGTTATCCCAGAATTTAAGGTTTAAGTTAAGCCAGAGGTGAGGATTATTGTTGGGTTCTTAGTTCAGGCTAGGGTTAGGGTTACACCATGGGTTAGGGATAGAGTTAAAGCAGGAAATAATTTCAGACCAGGGGCTAGAAATATCAGTAAGCTAGCAGTTAAACTTAGGTTAAGCCAGAATTTAAGGTTTAGGTTAAGCCAGAGGTGAGGATTAGGGTTGGGTCCTGGGTTAATGCTAGGGTTAGGGTGAGACCATGGGTTAGGAATAGAGTTAAAACAGGAGTTAGGGTCAGACCAGGAGCTAGAAATAGGGTTAGTCCAGCAGTTAAAGTTAGGTTATCCCAGAATTTAAGGTTTAGATTTGGGTTAGGCCAGAGGTGAGGATGAGGGATGAGTCCTGGGTTAAGGCTAGGGTTAGGGTTAGACCATGGGTTAGTAATAGAGTAAAAACTGGAGTTAGTTTAAAACTATGGGCTAGAAATAGGGTTAGTCCAGTAGTTTAACCTAGGTTAAGCCAGAATTTAAGGTTTAGGTTAAGACAGAGGTGAGGATTAGGGTTGGGTCCTGGTTTTAAGGCTAGGGTTAGGGTTAGACTATGGGTTAGTAATAGAGTAAAAACAGGAGTTCGGGTCAGACCAGGAGCTAGAAATAGGGTTAGTCCAGCAGTTAAAGTTAGGTTATCCCAGTATTTAAGGTTTAGGTTAGGCCAGAGGTGAGGATTAGGATTGGGTCCTGGGTTAAGGCTAGGGTTAGGGTGAGACCATGGGTTAGGAATAGAGTTAAAACAGGAGTTAGGGTCAGACCAGGAGCTAGAAATAGGGTTAGTCCAGCAGTTAAAGTTAGGTTATCCCAGAATTTAAGGTTTAGGTTAAGCCAGAGGTGAGGGTTAGGATTGGGTCCTGGGTTAAGGCGAGGGTTAGGGTTAGACCATGGGTTAGGAATAGAGTTAAAACAGGAGTTAGGGTCAGACCAGGAGCTAGAAACAGGGTTAGTCCAGCAGTTAAAGTTAGGTTATCCCGGATTTTAACGTTTAGGTTAAGTCAGAGGTGAGGATTAGGGTTGGGTTCTTAGTTCAGGCTAGGGTTAGGGTTACACCATGGGTTAGGGATAGAGTTAAAGCAGGAATTAATTTCAGACCAGGGGCTAGAAATATCAGTAAGCTAGCAGTTAAACTTAGGTTAAGCCAGAATTTAAGGTTTAGGTTAAGCCAGAGGTGAGGATTAGGGTTGGGTCCTGGGTTAAGGCTAGGGTTAGGGTGAGACCATGGGTTAGGAATAGAGTTAAAACAGGAGTTAGGGTCAGACCAGGAGCTAGAAATAGGGTTAGTCTAGCAGTTAAAGTTAGGTTATCCCAGAATTTAAGGTTTAGGTTAAGCCAGAGGTGAGGATTAGGATCGGGTCCTGGGTTAAGGCTAGGGTTAGGGTTAGACCATGGGTTAGGAATAGAGTTAAAACAGGAGTTAGGGTTAGACCAGGGGCTAGAAATAGGGTTAGTCCAGCAGTTAAGCTTAGGGTAAGCCAGAATTTAAGGTTTAGGTTAAGCCAGAGGAGAGGATTAGGGTTAAATCCTGGGTTAAGGCTAAGGTTAGGGTTACACCATGGGTTAGGAATAAAGTTAAAGCACGAGTTAGGGTCAGACCACGAGCTAGAAATAGGGTTAGTCCAGCAGTTAAACTTAGGTTAAGCCAGAATTTAATGTTTAGGTTAAGCCAGAGGTGAGGATTAGGGTTGGGTCATGGGTTACGGCTAGGGTTAGGGTTAGACCATGTGTTAGGAATGGAGCTAAAGCACGAGTTAGGGTCAGACCAGGGGCTAGAAATAGGGTTAGTCCAGCAGTTAAACTTAGGTTAAGCCAGAATTTAAGGTTTAGGTTAAGCCAGAGGTGAGGATTAGGGTTGGGTCTTGGGATTCGGCTAGGGTTAGGGTTAGACAATGGGTTAGGAATAGAGATGAGCGAACCGGCCGTTGTTCGGCTCGAGTTCGGTTCGTCGAACGGAGGTCTCGTTCGAGTTCAGTTCGGTGAACGTTCGACGAACCGAACTCGAACCAATAGGATATAATGGGAGGCAATCACAAACACATAAAAACGCATTATAAATGTACACATACAGTTAATAAACATTGCCATAACACTTATCGGTCCCCGCGATCCCTCCTGCCGCTATTCCATCCGATGATCGCTGAATCCTCCCGGTGACCAGCACTGCCAGCAGTGATGCAGGACCTATCGTTACGTCAAAATAGCCATGTGACCAGTCACGTGGCTATTATCTCATTGGCTACAGACTGGTCACCTGACTATGACGCGTCATGTAGGACCTGTCATTGCACTCTCCGGTACACGGTGCACATTTGTGTATCGCCGTGTACCGGCGACATGCTCTAGCACACGGTCGACTCCCCATTCTGTTAGGGACCGGCTGACACAGCCGGTCATTAACATAGATCACCGTTGCCATAGCAACGCAGTTAGCGGTGACGTCACTGCTAACCGCGGCTCCGGGAGCACCGTTGCTATGGTAACGCGTCTGTCAGCATTACCGCTGTTACCGCTGACAGCCAGCAGCACTGATCACTCACGGAGTGAAGGCTGCACAGGAAGCAGTGTCTTCCCCCATGCAGCAGTGATGGAGCAGAGCTGCATTTGTTGAATGAGAAAGACAGAAGACCATGGATCGTGGCGGGCTGACAGGGGGTAATAAATATGAAGTCTCCAATGTGTCTGTGTATTTATTTCTATTAAAGTATTTTTTCTCTGTTTGGTGTCTTTTTTGAACCCTTTATTGGAGATTCTTAATGGCCGTGTCAAACGTGCCTGACATTAAGAATCTCTGGCTTAGTACTAGCTAGTAAAACAAAGCTAGTATTAACTCATTATTACCCAACAAGCCACCCGGCTTTCATAGAAGCGCCATTTTCTGGGGCAGCTGCAGACTGCAATTCGCACCAGAGGCTCCCAGAAACCTCGGGCTAACCTGTGCTGCGGATTCCAATCCCCAGCTGCCTAGTTGTACCCGGCTGGACACAAAAATGGGGCGAAGCTCACGTCATTTGTTTATTAATTATTTCATGAAATAAGTGAAATAATTAAAAAAAACTGGCTTCCCTATATTTTTGGTTCCCAGCCGGGTACAAATAGGCAACTGGGGGTTGGAGGCAGCCCGTGGCTGCCTGCTGTATCTGGCTAGCATACAAAAATATGGCAAAGCCCACGTCATTTTTTTGGTGGGCAAAAAACTTCTGCATACAGTCCTGGATGGAGTATACTGAGCCTTGTAGTTCTGCAGCTGCTGTCTGATCTTCTCCATACAGACAGACAGCAGCTGCAGAACTACAAGGCTCAGCATACTCCATCCAGGACTGTATGCAGAAGTTTTTTGCCCCCTGAAAAAATTATGTGGGCTTCGCCATATTTTTGTATGCTAGCCAGGTACAGCAGGCAGGTACGGCTGCCCCCAACCCCCAGTTGCCTATTTGTACCCGGCTGGAAACCAAAAATAAAGGGAAGCCCCTTTTTTATTACTTCGTGAATTTCTGTGCATGCGGCAGCATCTATTGTGAAGGAGAGGGCCGTGGGGAGATCAACGCTGCACAGATACCGTGGGACACCGGGGAACACCGGTGGGGTTATAGGGGGTGACCTGGCAGGGCCTGGAGAGGACTTTTCTGTCGCATGTGTCATGGCACATGCGACAAAAATCAGAGGAGTAGGGTGAATGCAGCCGGCGTGCTGCTGTGCGCGCTGCCATCTTGGATTTCTGGGAGGGCATCAGGGGGGGCACTTTGGCGACATAGGGGGACCGGAGGGGACCGGGGAGGAGATTTATCATGTTTGTTCATGCCAGATGGGAGATAAATAATTGTTTACCGACGCTGTCATTTACTGTAACGTGATCATCGGTGTACGGTGTATACCTGTGATCACGTGAGCGAGGACCGGAAAAATTATCCTGAATCATGATCTCCATGGTCTCAGCTAGCCCTGAAACCCCGGTGATTTTCTGACGCTGGGGGGCGTTATTCACTTATTTCTGCCTGCTGTTTATAAACGGCAGATCAGAATAAGGCTACATTAACACGACCGATCCATTTTTGCGGTCTGCAAAAAACAGTCCGTTTTTTTTCACGGGTGCATCCGTGTGGCATCCGTTTCCGTTCCGTAGACGGTCCGTATGTCATCTGTTTGTCATCCGTGTGCCTTCCGTTTTTTTTGTGTACTGCAAAAAAACTGAAGGAGGGTAAATGCATAAATTTACCCAGGATCCATAGCTTCATCCTACATGAGGCGGTCACATGTTCACTCCAGTGCCATTTTCTATTGCTTTTCACAGCGTAGAGCGCTCTGGTGATTTTTTTGTGCTTGTGCACTTCATATCAGTCTTTTCTGTCATTATAATGGCAGAAAGACACATAATGTCCCACTCTCCTGCATTTTGTAATTTTGCACCCTTTGGTGCCTTTCATGTGGCACTAAGGGGTGCTTAGCTTTGTACTTAGCCAAAAAAATGAAAAAAAAAATGACGTAGGGTTCCCCCTATTTTTGTAGCCAGCTAGGGTAAAGCAGATGGCTGCAGCCTGCAGACCACAGCTGGCAACCTCACCTTGGCTGGTAATCCAAAACTGAGGGCACCCCACGCTGTTATTTTAAATTAAATAAACCACGTAGGGGTCCCCCCAAAATTGGATGACCAGCCAAGGTAAAGCAGACAGCTGGGGTCTGATATTCTCAGACTAGGGAGGTCCATGGTTATTGGACTCTCCCCAGCCTAAAATTAGCAGGCCGCAGCCGCCCCAGAAGTGGCGCATCCATTAGATGTGCCAATCCTGGTGCTTCGCCCCAGCTCATCCCGCGCCCTGGTGCGGTGGCAAATGGGGTAATATATGGGGTTAATACCAGATGTGTAAAGTCACCTGGCATCAAGCCCTGGGGTTGGTGAAGTCAGGCGTCTATCAGATACCCGACATCACCAACCCAGTCAGTAAAAAAAAAAAATAGACGACAAACACATTTTTATTTGAAAAAACACTCCCCAATACATTCCCTCTTTAACCAATTTATTAGAAAGAAAAACAAATCCAGGTCTGGTGTAATCCAAGGGGTTGCTATGACGATCCACACTGTCCCAGTCAATGAAGAGCAGGATGTTCCCCATTGGCTGGGATAGCAGTGCAGTGACCTGAGCTAACATCAATGGGTCAGCCCAGGTCACTGCAGGGGATGACAAGTGCTGCTGTCAGCGAGGTACATTACCTGCGCTGATCTCCTGCACTGCTGACAGCACCTGTCACTGAGTTCAATGACCGCCGCCTTCACAGCCAAGTATCGCGAGCGGCCCGTGACGTCACCGATAGTCAGTCTCGGGTCGGAAGCGAGAGAAGGTGATGTGACAAGCGGCGGCCATGGAGGACAGTGACAGCGCTGAGGTCGGGACTTCATCACCGCAGGTAAGCCGAGCGGGAGCATGTGTGCAGAGTGCAGGTGGGTGGAGCCATGTGTGCTGGCGGCGGAGTGCAAAGTGAGTGGCGCTGAGGACGTCAGTGTCGTGGACTGCTTGGCTGGGGACAGGTGAGTGTGAGTGTGTGTGTGTGTGTTTACATGCCGTGTGCAGGAGGGGGCGGAGTGAGCTGAGCGGGGAAGTGTGGGCTTCCTGCACGTAACTAGGATAAACATCGGGTTACTAACCAAAGCGCTTTGCTTGGATACCCGATTTTTATCTTGGTTACCAGCTTCTGGCAGGCTGCCAGCGATGGCTCCTGCACACTGTAGCTGTAAAAAGCCCTGCTTTTTGCTGCTAGAACGGTTCTCGAATGTATCTAGAACTATCGAGCTTTAGCAAAAAGCTCGAGTTCTAGTTCGATCTAGAGCAGCCCCCAAAATCACTCGAACCGCGAACTTGAGAACCTCGAACCGCGAACCGTTCTCAACTCTAGTTAGGAATACAGTTAAAATAGGAGTTAGCAACAAAAAGAGGACAATGTCAGAACAACAGAAAGGGGCCTGGCTGTATCCTGTAAAAACAAAAAAATATGAGGTTTTTGTTGGTATTTATGGCCATAAAACGTAAGCCTACACCCTCGTCACGGGACCTTATTTCTGTAGGTCTCTACACTAAATATAAAAATAGCAACAAAAAGAGGACAATGTCCTCCAAAAAATTAAGTATTACTCACAGCAAGTTGGGCTCCAGTGTGTACATCACCCAGGCCAAAAGCTAATGCTCTACCAGGATACAGCTAAACCCCCACTAATGTGGAAGCATCACAGGTGCTGGAGAAGCAGATCACACACACACCTCCATAAAATGGAGGGGAGGCGAATGCTAGATGATAAAACTGCACACTAGTGGCTTGCATAGAGCGCTGTTCACATGCAGATGGCAGAGTCACAAACCCGCAGCCTATTAGGTGAGGCCCTTCTATTAGATCAGGCGGGCTGCCAAGCCGTACCCCACTTTGTATCATGCAAGCCACTAGTGTTTAGTTTTATCATCTAGCATTCGCCTCCCCTCCATTTTATGGAGGTGTGTGTGTGATCTGCTTCTCCTGCACTTGTGATGCTTCCACATTAGTGGGGGTTTAGCTGTATCCTGGTAGAGCATTAGCTTTTGGCCTGGGCGATGTACACACTGCAGCCCAACTTGCTGTGAGTAAAATAGGAGTTAGTGTCAGACCAGGAGCTAGAAATAGAGTTAGTCCAGCAGTTAAAGTTAGGTTATCCAAGTATTTAAGGTTTAGGTTAAGTCAGAGGTGAGAATTAGGGTTGGGTCCTGGGTTAAGGCTAGGGTTAGGGTTAGAGAATGGGTTAGTAATAGAGTTAAAACAGGAGTTAGGGTCAGACCAGGAGCTAGAAATAGGGTTAGTCCAGCAGTTAAAGTTAGGTTATCCCACAATTTAAGGTTTAGGTTTGGGTTAGGCCAGAGGTAAGGATTAGGGATGAGTCCTGGGTTAAGGCTAGGGTTTGGGTTACACCATGGGTTAAGAATAGATTAAAAACAGGAGTTAGTTTAAAACAAGGGGCTAGAAATAGGGTTAGTCCAGCAGTTTAACCTAGGTTAAGCCAGAATTTAAAGTTTAGGTTAAGTTAGAGGTGAGGATTAGGCTTGGGTCCTGGGTTAAGGCTAGGATTAGGGTTAGACCATGGGTTAGGAATAGAGTTAAAGCAGGAGTTAGGGTCAGACCAGGGGCTAGAAATAGGGTTAGTCCAGCAGTTAAATCAGAAATAAAGGTTTAGGTTAAGCCAGAGGTGAGGATTAGGGTTGGGTCATGGGTTAAGGCTAGGGTTAGGGTTGGACCATGGGATAGTAATAGAGTTAAAACAGGAGTTAGCGTCAGACCAGGAGCTAGAAATAGAGTTAGTCTTGCAGTTAAAGTTAGGTTATCCCAGAATTTAAGGTTTAGGTTTGGGTTAGGCCAGAGGTGAGGATTAGGGTTGAGTCCTGGGTTAAGGCTAGGGTTAGGTTTACACCATGGGTTAGGAATAGAGTTAAAGCAGGAGTTAGGGTCAGACCAGGGGCTAGAAATAGGGTTAGTCCAGCAGATAAACTTAGATTAAGCCAAAATTTAAGGTTTAGGTTAAGCCGGAGGTGAAGATTAGGGATGAGTCCTGGGTTAAGGCTAGGGTTAGGGTTAGACCATGGGTTAGGAATAGACTAAAAACAGGAGTTAGTTTAAAATTAAGTGCTAGAAATAGGGTTAGTCCAGCAGTTTAACCTAGGTTTAGCCAGAATTTAAGGTTTAGGTTAAGTTAGAGGTGAGGATTAGGGTTGGGTCCTGGGTTAAGGCTAGGATTAGGGTTACACCATGGGTTAGGAAAAGAGTTAAAGCAGGAGTTAGGGTCAGACCAGGAGCTAGAAATAGGGTTAGTCCAGCAGTTAAAGTTAGGTTTTTCCAGTATTTAAGGCTTAGGTTAAGTCAGAGGTGAGGATTAGGGTTGGGTCCTGGATTAAGGCTTGGGTTAGGGTTAGACCATGTGTTAGGAATAGAGTTAAAACAAAAGTTAGGGTCAGACCAGGAGCTAGAAATAAGTTTTGTCCAGCAGATAAAGTTAGGTTATCCCAGTCTTTAATGTTTAGGTTAAGTCAGAGGTGAGGATTAGGGTTGGGTCCTTGGTTCAGGCTAGGGTTATGGTTACACCATGGGTTAGGGATAGAGTTAAAGCAGGACTTAATTTTAGACCAGGGGCTAGAAATAGCATTAGTCTAGCAGTTAAACTTAGGTTAAGCCAGAATTTAAGGTTTAGGTTAAGTCAGCGGTGAGGATTAGGGTTGGGTCCTGGGTTACGGCTAGGGTTAGGGTTAGATCATGGGCTAGGAATAGAGTTAAAGCACGAGTTCGGGTCAGACCAGGGGCTAGAAATAGGTTTAGTCCAGCAGTTAAAGTTACAGTGCCTACAAGAAGTATTCAACCCCCTGCAGATTTAGCAGGTTTGATAAGATGCAAATAAGTTAGAGCCTGCAAATTTTAAACAAGAGCAGGATTTATTAACAGATGCATAAATCTTACAAACCAACAAGTTATGTTGCTTAGTTAAATTTTAATACATTTTCAACATAAAAGTGTGAGTCAATTATTATTCAACCCCTAGGTTTAATATTTTGTGGAATAACCCTTGTTTGCAATTACAGCTAATAATCGTCTTTTATAAGACCTGATCAGGCCGGCACAGGTCTCTGGAGTTATCTTGGCCCACTCCTCCATGCAGATCTTCTCCAAGTTATCTAGGTTCTTTGGGTGTCTCATGTGGACTTTAATCTTGAGCTCCTTCCACAAGTTTTCAATTGGGTTAAGGTCAGGAGACTGACTAGGCCACTGCAACACCTTGATTTTTTCCCTCTTGAACCAGGCCTTGGTTTCTTGGCTGTGTGCTTTGGGTCGTTGTCTTGTTGGAAGATGAAATGATGACCGATCTTAAGATCCTTGATGGAGGAGCGGAGGTTCTTGGCCAAAATCTCCAGGTAGGCCGTGCTATCCATCTTCCCATGGATGCGGACCAGATGGCCCCGGCCCCTTGGCTGAGAAACAGCCCCACAGCATGATGCTGCCACCACCATGCTTGACTGTAGGGATGGTATTCTTGGGGTCGTAGGCAGTGCCATCAAGTCTCCAAACGTCACGTGTGTGGTTGGCACCAAAGATCTCAATCTTGGTCTCATCAGACCAGAGAACCTTGAACCAGTCTGTCTCAGAGTCCTCCAAGTGATCATGAGCAAACTGTAGACGAGCCTTGACATGACGCTTTGAAAGTAAAGGTACCTTACGGGCTCGTCTGGAACGGAAACCATTGCGGTGGAGTACGTTACTTATGGTATTGACTGAAACCAATGTCCCCACTGCCATGAGATCTTTCCGGAGCTCCTTCCTTGTTGTCCTTGGGTTAGCCTTGACTCTTTGGAAAAGCCTGGCCTCGGAACGGGTGGAAACTTTCAAAGGCTGTCCAGGCCGTGGAAGGCTAACAGTAGTTCCATTAGCCTTCCACTTCCGGATGATGCTCCCAACAGTAGAGACAGGTAGGCCCAACTCCTTGGAAAGGGTTTTGTACCCCTTGCCAGCCTTGTGACCCTCCATGATCTTGTCTCTGATGGCCTTGGAATGCTCCTTTGTCTTTCCCATATTGACCAAGTATGAGTGCTGTTCACAAGTTTGGGGAGGGTCTTAATTAGTCAGAAAAGGCTGGAAAAAGAGATAATTAATCCAAACATGTGAAGCTCATTGTTCTTTGTGCCTGAAATACTTCTTAATACTTTAGGGGAACCAAACAGAATTCTTGTGGTTTGAGGGGTTGAATAATAAATGACCCTCTGAATAAACTTTTCACAATTTAAGAAAAAAATAAAAAAAGAAATAACATTCTTTTTTGCTGCAGTGCATTTCACACTTCCAGGCTGATCTACAGTCCAAATGTCACAATGCCAAGTTAATTTCGAATGTGTAAACCTGCTAAATCTGCAGGGGGTTAAATACTACTTGTAGGCACTGTAGGTTATCCCACTATATAAGGTTTAGGTTACGTCAGAGGTAAGGATTAGGGTTGGGTCCTGGGTTAAGGCTAGGGTTAGGGATAGATCATGGGTTAGTAATAGAGTTAAAACAGCAGTTAGGGTCAGACCAAGAGCTAGAAATAAGGTTAGTCCAGCAGTTAAAGTTAGGTTATCCCAGATTTTAAGGTTTAGGTTTGGGTTAGGCCAGAGGTTAAAACATGAGTTAGGGTCACACCAGGAGCTAGAAATAGGGTTAGTCAAGCAGTTAAACTTAGGTTCAGCCAGAAATTAGGTTTAAGTTAAGGCAGCGGTGAGGATTTGGGTTGGGTCCTGGGTTAAGGCTAGTGTTAGGGTTAGGCCATGGGTTAGTAAAAGAGTTAAAACAGGAGTTAGGGTCAGATCACGAGCTAGAAATTGGGTTAGTCCTGCAGTTAAAGTTAGGTTATCCCAGTATTTAAATTTTAGGTAAAGTCAGAGGGGAGGATTAGGGTTGGGACCTGGGTGAGGGCTAGGTTTAGGGTTAGACCATTGGTTAGGAATAGAGTTAAAACAGGAGTTAGGGTTAGACCGGGAGCTAGAAATAGGGTTAGTCCAGCAGTTAAAGTTAGGTTATCCCAGAATTTAAGGTTTAGGTTTGGGTTAGGCCAGAGGTGAGGATTAAGGTTGAGTCCTGGGTTATGCCTAGGGTTAGGGATAGACCATTGGTTGATAATAGAGTAAAACAGGAGTTAGGGTCAGACCAAGAGCTAGAAATAGGGTTAGTGAAGCAGTTAAATTTAGTTTAAGCCAGAATTTAAGGTTTAGGTTAAGCCAGAGGTGAGGAATAGGATTGGGTCCTGGGTTAAGGCTAGGGTTAGGGTTAGACCATGGGTTAGTAATAGAGTTAAAACAGCAGTTAAGGACAGACGATGAGCTAGAAATAGGGTTAGTCCTGCAGAGAAAGGTAGTTATCCCAGTATTTAAATTTTAGGTTAAGTCAGAGGTGAGGATTATTATTAAATCTTGGGTTAAGGCTAGGGTTAGGGTCACACCATGGGTTAGGGATAGAGTTAAAGCAGGAGTTAATTTCAGACCAGGGGCAAGAAATAGCGTTAGTCTAGCAGTTAAACTTAGGTTAAGCCAGAAATTAAGGTTTAGGTTAAGCCAGAGGTGAGAAATAGGTTTGGGTCCTGGGTTATGATTTGGGTTAGGGTTACACCATGGGTTGGGAATAGAGTTAAAGCAGGAGTTAGGGTCAGACCAGGTGCTAGAAATAGGGTTAGTGCTGCAGTTACACTTAGGCTAAGCCAGAATTTAAGGTTTAGGTTAAGCCAGAGGTGAGGATTAGGATTGGGTCCTGGGTTAAGGCTTGGGTTAGGGTTAGACCATGGGTTAGTAATAGAGTTAAAGCAGTAGTTAAGATCAGACCATGAGCTGCCGCCCCACCTACACCCCACCTACTGTCTCCTCCCCATAATCCTATAGAATGTAAGCCCGCAAGGGAAGGGCCCTCTTCCCTCTGTACTAGTCTGTCTACTGTAACTTGTATATGTATTTTGTATGTAACCCCCTTCTCATGTACAGCACCATGGAATCAATGGTGCTCTATAAATAAATAATAATAATAATAATAATAATAATAAATAGGGTTAGTCCAGCAGTTAAAGTTATGTTATCCCAGAATTTAAGGTTTAGGATAAGTCAGAGGTGAGGATTAGGGTTGGGTCCTGGGTTAAGGCTAGGTTTAGGGTTAGACCATGGGTTAGGAATAGAGTTAAAACAGGAGTTAGGGTCAGACCAGGAGCTAGAAATAGGGTTAGTCCAGCAGTTAACGTTAGGTTATCCCAGAATTTAAGGTTTAGGTTAAGTCAGAGGTGAGGATTAGGGTTGGGTCCTGGATTAAGGCTAGGGTAAGGGTTAGACCATGAGTTAGGAATAGACTTAAAACAGGAGTTAGGGTCAGACCAGGAGCTAGAAATAGGGTTAGATTAGCAATTAAAGTTAAGTTATCCCAGTATTTAAGGTTTAGGTTAAGACAGAGGTGTGAATTAGGGTTGGGTCTTGAGTTAAGGCTAGGGTTAAGGTTACACCATGGGTTAGGAATAGAGTTAAAGCAGGAGTTAGGATTAGACCAGGGGCTTGAAATAGGGTTAGTCCAGCCGTTAAAGTCAGAGGTGAGGATTAGGGTTGGGTCCTGGGTTAAGGCTTGGGTTAGGGTTAGACCATGGGTTAGGAATAGGGTTAAAACAGGAGTTAGGGTCAGACCAGGAGCTAGAAATAGGTTTTGTCCAGCAGTTAAAGTTAGGTTATCCCAGAATTTAAGGTTTAGGTTAAGTTAGAGGTGAGGATTAGGGTTGGGTCCTGGGTTAAGGCTTGGATTAGGGTTACACCATGGGTTAGGAAAAGAGTTAAAGCAGGAGTTAGGGTCAGACCAGGAGCTAGAAATAGGGTTAGTCCAGCAGTTAAAGTTAGGTTTTTCCAGTATTTAAGGCTTAGGTTAAGTCAGAGGTGAGGATTAGGGTTGGGTCCTGGATTAAGGCTTGGGTTAGGGTTAGACCATGGGTTAGGAATAGAGTTAAAGCACGAGTTAGGGTCAGACCAGGGGCTAGAAATAGGGTTAGTCCAGCAGTTAAAGTTAGGTTATCCCACAGTTTAAGGTTTAGGTTTGGGTTAGGTCAGAGGTGAGCATTAGGGCTAAGTCCTGGGTTAAGGCTAGGGTTAGGGTTACACCATGGGTTAGGAATAGAGTAAAAACAGTAGTTAATTTAAAACAACGGGCTAGAAAAAAGGGTTAGTCCAGCAGTTTAACCTAGGTTAAGCCAGAATTTAAAGTTTAGGTTAAGCCAAAGGTGAGGATTAGGATTGGGTCCTGGGTTAAGGCTAGGGTTAGGGTTAGACCATGGGTTAGTAATAGAGTTAAAACAGCACTTAGGGTCAGACCACGAGCTAGAGATAGGGTTAGTCCTGCAGTGAAAGTTAGTTATCCCAGTATTTAAATTTTAGGTTAAGTCAGAGGTGAGGATTAGGATTAAATCTTGGGTTAAGGCTAGGGTTAGGGTCACACCATGGGTTAGGGATAGAGTTAAAGCAGGAGTTAATTTCAGACCAGGGGCAAGAAATAGCGTTAGTCTAGCAGTTAAACTTAGGTTAAGTCAGAATTTAAGGTTTAGGTTAAGCCAGAGGTGAGAAATAGGTTTGGGTCCTGGGTTAAGATTTGGGTTAGGGTTACACCATGGGTTGGGAATAGAGTTAAAGCAGGAGTTAGGGTCAGACCAGGTGCTAGAATTAGGGTTAGTGCTGCAGTTACACTTAGGCTAAGCCAGAATTTAAGGTTTAGGTTAAGCCAGAGGTGAGGATTAGGATTGGGTCCTGGGTTAAGGCTTGGGTTAGGGTTAGACCATGGGTTAGTAATAGAGTTAAAGCAGTAGTTAGGATCAGACCATGAGCTAGAAATAGGGTTATTCCAGCAGTTAAAGTTATGTTATCCCAAAATTTAAGGTTTAGGATAAGTCAGAGGTGAGGATTAGGGTTGGGTCCTGGGTTAAGGCTAGGTTTAGGGTTAGACCATGGGTTAGGAATAGAGTTAAAACAGGAGTTAGGGTCAGACCAGGAGCTAGAAATACGGTTAGTCCAGCAGTTAACGTTAGGTTATCCCAGAATTTAAGGTTTAGGTTAAGTCAGAGGTGAGGATTAGGGTTGGGTCCTGGATTAAGGCTAGGGTAAGGGTTAGACCATGAGTTAGGAATAGACTTAAAACAGGAGTTAGGGTCAGACCAGGAGCTAGAAATAGGGTTAGATTAGCAATTAAAGTTATGTTATCCCAGTATTTAAGGTTTAGGTTAATAACAGAGAACAATAGGATGAGGGTTTTCAAGCCGCGCCAATGACAACCAACATTAAGCTGTTAGATCAATGTTGTCTTTTATTCCAATTACAGGTCTACGCGTTTCGGAAGGCACCCCTTCCTTCTTCAGGACCAGATGGCAAGAAAACATAAAATCTGCCTTTTTTTTTTTTTTTTAGATCAATGTTGTCTTTTATTCCAATTACAGGTCTACGCGTTTCGGAAGGCACCCCTTCCTTCTTCAGGACCAGATGGCAAGAAAACATAAAATCTGCTGTCCAGGGTGACCTTACAGCACTATATACCCCACTGATGACGTCATGATCCACCCACTTTTGAAAAAATCGGCGGGAATCAGTACATTTGAAAATTACAATGACGTAGTATCTTAGTTATCTTCAATTTCATAAATAAAGTATTTACAATCATTAATTCCCTTATCAGAAAAAACAGCAGCAGTATCAAAAATAAAAAACTTTTTCAAAAATAAAAATTGTGCGTGTAAAGACTCTTTTTTTCTTTTTATTTCTGTCATATAATTGTATGCCAAAAAAATGTGTCTGTGTATATAGACATCTATATGTCTATTCATATATATAACGTGAGAAAGTGGAGTATTAACCTTTGCCTAGAACACCATCTCTGTGTAACATCCAAATCAAAGTTGCTGAAGTGAACCCTCTTGTTACATCTAGAGCCACTAAGGAACTCTTATTCATAGTAAAGAAAAAGATCGATTAAAAGGTGGTTGTGTAAAAAAATTGTGAAAAAAATGAAAAAACGGGAGGAAAAAAAGGGGGTGAGGAAGCCCCTTATAGTACAGATCATACTAAATCCGTGAAAACAGAGTGATCCATATGTCAAGTAAAGTGCCCGAAAATTAAAGGTCCACATATGTGAATCCTGTGTGTGTCCACAAAGGTGAATAGAAATCCGAACATTACAGCCCGGTTGGATGTATCCGTCTTAAAGCTGCATGGCTCTCATTCAAGCCATCCAGCCCTAGACATGTATTTTAAGTGCAGAAAGGAGGCTAAGCCCCTTCATACTGTGAGAGTTTTAACTTGGATCATAAGCGTGGGAAAAAAGGCTACCACGCATGCCCCAACTAATAGATATGTAGCGAGTGTAATGAAAATCAATTAAAGAGGTGAAAAGAGTTCAGAAGCGTGGGAAAAAAAGCCTGTGCGCATGTCCATAATCTGTATCTCAAACAAATTTCTGTTATGGTGTTATATTAATTAAAAACTTTTCTATATATGTGTAGGGATTAGGGGCATAAATAGGAACTATACTGTTAGATAAAAATAACGTATTAGATGTGTATATATAAAAATGTTTTGTTTTTTTTGTTTTTTTTTTTTAAAAATTATATAAAAAAATTAAGATAAAAATTAAATATGTATAGGATTTTAGGATATAAAATCGGGGTTATAATATTAAAATCGCGTATTTAAGACCTGAACAATTCATTTCTAAATAAATTATCGCATAATAAATGTATAACTATAAAACACATAAATATAAAAACAAGAAATTACAAGTATTAAATAATAATAAGAAGACATCACTCTCAATTATTAACAATTATTAGCTCATGTGATTAAAACAATAAGTATAAGGACCCATATTAAAAAAACAAGTCTGTAACCTCATTTAGTCCCAAGGGTTTTAACGTATTTAATTTATAGATCCAATATGTCTCTTTTCTTTTTAATGCATCCATGCGATTATGGGCACAAGAGGGTATTTGTTCAATCGGAGTGATCCTAAGTTTAGAGATCCCTTTGTGTACTATCGTGATATGTCTAGATAGACCGTGCATCATAAATCCTATCTTAATATTATGTCTATGCGAGTTTACCCTGTTGTGTAGAGCCTGAATTGTTCTCCCAATATATTGTTTATTGCATTCGCACTCAATTAAATAGATGACATATTCAGATTGACAGGTAAGGTATGATCTAATGGGAAATATCTCTCCCCCTGTCATAGAACTAAAATCGGTTCTTTTATGCTGTATAGACTTGCAACACAAGCAATTTTTAGACAGACATTTATAGGATCCCCTGGTTTTATTTACAGTGCCCGAATTATTGGTCTCCCTAAGACGGCTAGGGGCTAGTTGATTTTTTAATGTAGATGCCCTCCGAAATGTAATACCAGGGACTTCTGGAATAACATCCTTCAGATAAGGATCCTTTAAAAGGATTCCCCAATGCTTTCTGACAATGCTTTTGATCAGAGCACTGTCATTACTATATGTTATCAGTAAATTGGAAGCATACCTATAGCTATTATCATCAACATGATGGCTAGTAGGTTTAATTAAATCCACCTGTGTTAAATCTTTATTGGTCTGATAAGCTTTTTTGATTAGGGGAAGGGGATAGTTTTTTTCTAAAAATTTGTCCCTAAGAGCATCAGCCTGTACTTTAAAATCACCATCCAACGTACAGTTCCTTCTGATTCTTTGGAACTGGTTCCTTGGAACATTTTGTAGCCATTTATTATAGTGATTACTAGAAAAGTGAATGTAGCTATTGCTGTCCACATTTTTAAAAAAGGTCTTTGTGTGGACTCCACCCTCTTTTTGTATGATCGTAAGATCCAGGAAATCAATACTATCTTTTTTGATAGTGGGGGAGAAAGTAAGACCCCAGGAATTGTTATCCAACTGACCCAGAAATTCTTCCACATTATCCTCTATATTATTCCAAATTATAAAGAGGTCATCAATGTATCTTTTATATGTAATCACATGTTTGAATAATGTCGAATTCATTATGTATTTTAATTCAAACATCCCCATGAACAGGTTTGCAAACGTAGGTGCGACCTTAGAGCCCATCGCAGTCCCGCAGTGCTGATGGTACAGTGTATTTTGGAAAGTAAAATAGTTGTTAGTTAAAATAAATTTCATTCCTTCCAGGATAAAATCTTTTTGTCTGTCAGGCAACCGTTCATCCACCATTAAAAACTGTTTAAAACATTCCAAACCTAATTGATGGGAGATATTGGTATATAGGGCAGATATATCTAATGTCAAAAATAAATAGGTGTCCTTCCATTCTATGGTCTTAATTACATTAATAAGATCTGTGGAGTCTCGGAGATGACTTTTCAAGTTAGTGACATGTATCCTCATAATGCAGTCTATATAAGCGGCCAGATTTGCCGTCAGAGAATCGATCCCTGAAATAATGGGTCTCCCTGGTGGGTTTTCCAGATTTTTATGGATCTTTGGGAGATGATAATAAAAGGCCATCTTAGGGTTTTTGATGTTTAAAAATTTAGCCTCCTCTTTATTTAAAACCCCTGCTCTCGCTGCCCTGTTGATAAATGTGTGGTATTCAATTACCGCTTGGTTATAGTCAGCTATATTAGCCACCTCATAATGTGTGGTGTTGGATAAATTCCTATTAGCTTCCTGTAGGTATGTATTTTTATTCTGCAATACAATCCCCCCACCCTTGTCTGCACTCCTAATAACCAAATTGGGGTTATTTTTTAATGTAAGAAAGGCTTTTCTCTCCTCCTTATTAAGGTTGGTTTTTACTGAGGTTCTGTAGTGGGACAGTTTTTTAAGGTCCTCCAATACAAGGTCACTAAAAGTTTCCAAATGATGACCCTTACTATGTGTAGGATAAAAATTAGACTTTTGTCTTAATCCTGTATGATAAAAATTATCAGGATCCTCTGTGCTAGTACTAAGATGAGTTCTGTGTGTCTGGAAATGTCGGGTCAGAGTCAGTTTTCTTATGAATTTGTGAAAGTCTAAATATAATTCAAAATCATTTGCACTCCTGGCGGGGCAAAAAGATAACCCCTTATTGAGGACTTTGCGCTCACTTTCAGATAAAATGTAGTCAGATAAATTAAATATTCCTGAAATCATATTTCGTGAGGAGGACCCCTTTTCTCTTTTTTGTTGGATCCTAATTCCAGCTCTTGTTCCTCTGTGATATTTTTTCTTTTTCTTATTTTTGGAGTCATAAAACTTGTGATCTGACTCTGATTGTTTCTGGCCAGCGATAAAAAAGGAACACAAGTGTTCCCTTTCTGTGAGTTGTCAATGATTATAGTATTGGTCTTAGGGCTGATATTAGGGGAAAAACCTGGAGGAATCGATACCATAGTTGTATTATTAATATGTACCTCTGGTAGAGGGATAAAATCATCATGTGTGGACAGTTCTAAAAGATCTATAAAATCTTTATCGGGTTCATCCGTTGGGACTATATTATTGGGTATTTGTTCCAAATCGGAATCAATGCCTTTGCGTATTCTCTCAATTTGTGCTCTGAGAGCTTCAAGATGTTGTTTGGTAGTCTCGAAATCTTTTAGATTCTCTCCCCCTTTGGATATGTTATCTAGGGATTTAGCCACGGGATCAATGGGATTTATCCCAATGGGTATAGTATTTTGTGCCACCACTGTGGGTTCAGTAGGAAAAACATCCCCTGTTGTCAAATCCATATTGTGTTCTATGGGGGGGGCCTGATTAGTGGACCGGTGGGAAGAGGTCCTCTGTATATTGTCAGTATGTAAATTTTCACTCCCTCTCCTGTTCAAGGAAAGGGATCTTTTCCTATGAAATTTACTATTGACAAAATTTCTATTATGACTATTGGACCTAGGTCCACGTTTAATAGTTTCTCTGGACTTATCCCTTTGGGCATTATCCCGGGCTATGTTAGGGATTTTATCCTGTCGATCCCTCTGCAGCTTTTTGGATTTTCTGAAAATAGTCTCCTGTTCAAGCTGAATCAGTCTAGTGTTAATATCAGAGTTGACAATTTTATACTCAGGATGGAGATCAAACTGTCCAAGTTCCTTATATAAATCCTTGATCTTAGTTGTTGCCTCATTGGCAATCATAGTCCTTTTCTTAAAAAGGCACTGTAGCATCGCTTGCATGCAGTTATTCAATATTCCATCCCATTCTGCAGAAAAAACAGGATCTAGTGGAAATGGTGTATCATGTTTTATCCTTAAGCCCCTAGGGCATAGTCTCTCTTCCATATAGATGGTAAGAAAACGGGCATCCAACCCAAATTTAAGTTCCTCTTTCAGAAGGTCCTCCAATTGTATAAAAAGTTTTTTCATATTCACCGTATCTTCCTCTGAATATACATTGGGTAAGTCTAAGTCCCAATCGATATTAAGTTCAGGTGTACCTACTGTCTGTAGGATCAGTCTCTCCCTTGAGGACAGTCGATTGTTGAAGTATTCCATTGTGCAATCGTTAACCCTTTGCAGCTGTCTCCACACCAAGAAGAACTGGTCAGGCCAGATCCAAGAGCGAAACAAGATAAAAAAACTGTGGAGGAAAGAAGCGCAATAGGGTCTTACCCAAATAACATTGGGAGAAATGCAAGGGAGATCTTACTCACCTATAGGGGTTGTGAAAGTCACAACTCCTATATCAGCATGTGTGTAGATAATCCAGAGTCACAGCAGCGGTCCCTCGGTTTGGCAGATAACAGAGAACAATAGGATGAGGGTTTTCAAGCCGCGCCAATGACAACCAACATTAAGCTGTTAGATCAATGTTGTCTTTTATTCCAATTACAGGTCTACGCGTTTCGGAAGGCACCCCTTCCTTCTTCAGGACCAGATGGCAAGAAAACATAAAATCAGATTTTAACAGCTTAATGTTTAACAGCTTAATGTTGGTTGTCATTGGCGCGGCTTGAAAACCCTCATCCTATTGTTCTCTGTTATCTGCCAAACCGAGGGACCGCTGCTGTGACTCTGGATTATCTACACACATGCTGATATAGGAGTTGTGACTTTCACAACCCCTATAGGTGAGTAAGATCTCCCTTGCATTTCTCCCAATGTTATTTGGGTAAGACCCTATTGCGCTTCTTTCCTCCACAGTTTTTTTATAAGGTTTAGGTTAAGACAGAGGTGTGAATTAGGGTTGGGTCTTGAGTTAAGGCTAGGGTTAAGGTTACACCATGGGTTAGGAATAGAGTTAAAGCAGGAGTTAGGATTAGACCAGGGGCTTGAAATAGGGTTATTCCAGCAGTTAAAGTCAGAGGTGAGGATTAGGGTTGGGTCCTGGGTTAAGGCTTGGGTTAGGGTTAGACCATGGGTTAGGAATAGGGTTAAAACAGGAGTTAGGGTCAGACCAGGAGCTAGAAATAGGTTTTGTCCAGCAGTTAAAGTTAGGTTATCCCAGAATTTAAGGTTTAGGTTAAGTTAGAGGTGAGGATTAGGGTTGGGTCCTGGGTTAAGGCTTGGATTAGGGTTACACCATGGGTTAGGAAAAGAGTTAAAGCAGGAGTTAGGGTCAGACCAGGAGCTAGAAATAGGGTTAGTCCAGCAGTTAAAGTTAGGTTTTTCCAGTATTTAAGGCTTAGGTTAAGTCAGAGGTGAGGATTAGGGTTGGGTCCTGGATTAAGGCTTGGGTTAGGGTTAGACCATGGGTTAGGAATAGAGTTAAAGCACGAGTTAGGGTCAGACCAGGGGCTAGAAATAGGGTTAGTCCAGCAGTTAAAGTTAGGTTATCCCACAGTTTAAGGTTTAGGTTTGGGTTAGGTCAGAGGTGAGCATTAGGGCTAAGTCCTGGGTTAAGGCTAGGGTTAGGGTTACACCATGGGTTAGGAATAGAGTAAAAACAGTAGTTAATTTAAAACAACGGGCTAGAAAAAAGGGTTAGTCCAGCAGTTTAACCTAGGTTAAGCCAGAATTTAAGCCAAAGGTGAGGATTAGGATTGGGTCCTGGGTTAAGGCTAGGGTTAGGGTTAGACCATGGGTTAGTAATAGAGTTAAAACAGCACTTAGGGTCAGACCACGAGCTAGAGATAGGGTTAGTCCTGCAGTGAAAGTTAGTTATCCCAGTATTTAAATTTTAGGTTAAGTCAGAGGTGAGGATTAGGATTAAATCTTGGGTTAAGGCTAGGGTTAGGGTCACACCATGGGTTAGGGATAGAGTTAAAGCAGGAGTTAATTTCAGACCAGGGGCAAGAAATAGCGTTAGTCTAGCAGTTAAACTTAGGTTAAGTCAGAATTTAAGGTTTAGGTTAAGCCAGAGGTGAGAAATAGGTTTGGGTCCTGGGTTAAGATTTGGGTTAGGGTTACACCATGGGTTGGGAATAGAGTTAAAGCAGGAGTTAGGGTCAGACCAGGTGCTAGAATTAGGGTTAGTGCTGCAGTTACACTTAGGCTAAGCCAGAATTTAAGGTTTAGGTTAAGCCAGAGGTGAGGATTAGGATTGGGTCCTGGGTTAAGGCTTGGGTTAGGGTTAGACCATGGGTTAGTAATAGAGTTAAAGCAGTAGTTAGGATCAGACCATGAGCTAGAAATAGGGTTATTCCAGCAGTTAAAGTTATGTTATCCCAGAATTTAAGGTTTAGGATAAGTCAGAGGTGAGGATTAGGGTTGGGTCCTGGGTTAAGGCTAGGTTTAGGGTTAGACCATGGGTTAGGAATAGAGTTAAAACAGGAGTTAGGGTCAGACCAGGAGCTAGAAATACGGTTAGTCCAGCAGTTAACGTTAGGTTATCCCAGAATTTAAGGTTTAGGTTAAGTCAGAGGTGAGGATTAGAGTTGGGTCCTGGATTAAGGCTAGGGTAAGGGTTAGACCATGAGTTAGGAATAGACTTAAAACAGGAGTTAGGGTCAGACCAGGAGCTAGAAATAGGGTTAGATTAGCAATTAAAGTTATGTTATCCCAGTATTTAAGGTTTAGGTTAAGACAGAGGTGTGAATTAGGGTTGGGTCTTGAGTTAAGGCTAGGGTTAAGGTTACACCATGGGTTAGGAATAGAGTTAAAGCAGGAGTTAGGATTAGACCAGGGGTTTGAAATAGGGTTATTCCAGCAGTTAAAGTCAGAGGTGAGGATTAGGGTTGGGTCCTGGGTTAAGGCTTGGGTTAGGGTTAGACCATGGGTTAGAAATAGAGTTAAAACCGGAGTTAGGGTCAGACCAGGAGCTAGAAATAGGTTTTGTCCAGCAGTTAAAGTTAGGTTATCCCAGAATTTAAGGTTTAGGTTAAGTTAGAGGTGAGGATTAGGGTTGGGTCCTGGGTTAAGGCTAGGATTAGGGTTACACCATGGGTTAGGAAAAGAGTTAAAGCAGGAGTTAGGGTCAGACCAGGAGCTAGAAATAGGGTTAGTCCAGCAGTTAAAGTTAGCTTTTTCCAGTATTTAAGGCTTAGGTTAAGTCAGAGGTGAGGATTAGGGTTGGGTCCTGGATTAAGGCTTGGGTTAGGGTTAGACCATGGGTTAGGAATAGAATTAAAGCACGAGTTAGGGTCAGACCAGGGGCTAGAAATAGGGTTAGTCCAGCAGTTAAAGTTAGGTTATCCCACAGTTTAAGGTTTAGGTTTGGGTTAGGCCAGAGGTGAGCATTAGGGCTAAGTCCTGGGTTAAGGCTAGGGTTAGGGTTACACCATGGGTTAGGAATAGAGTAAAAACAGTAGTTAATTTAAAACAACGGGCTAGAAAAAAGGGTTAGTCCAGCAGTTTAACCTAGGTTAAGCCAGAATTGAAGGTTTAGGTTAAGCCAAAGGTGAGGATTAGGATTGGGTCCTGGGTTAAGGCTAGGGTTAGGGTTAGACCATGGGTTAGTAATAGAGTTAAAACAGCAGTTAGGGTCAGACCACGAGCTAGAAATAGGGTTAGTCCTGCAGTGAAAGTTAGTTATCCCAGTATTTAAATTTTAGGTTAAGTCAGAGGTGAGGATTAGGATTAAATCTTGGGTTAAGGCTAGGGTTAGGGTCACACCATGGGTTAGGGATAGAGTTAAAGCAGGAGTTAATTTCAGACCAGGGGCAAGAAATAGCGTTAGTCTAGCAGTTAAACTTAGGTTAAGTCAGAATTTAAGGTTTAGGTTAAGCCAGAGGTGAGAAATAGGTTTGGGTCCTGGGTTAAGATTTGAATTAGGGTTACACCATGGGTTGGGAATAGAGTTAAAGCAGGAGTTAGGGTCAGACCAGGTGCTAGAAATAGGGTTAGTGCTGCAGTTACACTTAGGCTAAGCCAGAATTTAAGGTTTAGGTTAAGCCAGAGGTGAGGATTAGGATTGGGTCCTGGGTTAAGGCTTGGGTTAGGGTTAGACCATGGGTTAGTAATAGAGTTAAAGCAGTAGTTAGGATCAGACCATGAGCTAGAAATAGGGTTAGTCCAGCAGTTAAAGTTATGTTATCCCAGAATTTAAGGTTTAGGATAAGTCAGAGGTGAGGATTAGGGTTGGGTCCTGGGTTAAGGCTAGGGTTAGGGTTAGACCATGGGTTAGTAATAGAGTTAAAACAGCACTTAGGGTCAGACCATGAGCTAGAAATAGGGTTAGTCCAGCAGTTAAACTAAGGTTATCCCAGATCTTAAGGTTTAGGTTTGGGTTAGGCCAGAGGTGAGGATTAGGGTTAAGTCCTGGGTTAAGGCTAGGGTTAAGGTTGGACCATGGGTTAGGAATACAGTTAAAACAGGAGTTAGCGTCAGACCAGAAGCTAGAAATAGGGTTAGTCCAGCAGTTAAACTAAGTTTAGGCCAGAATTTAAGGTTTAGCTTAAGGCAGAGGTGAGGATTTGGGTTGGGTCCTGGGTTAAGGCTAGAGTTAGGGTTAGACCATGGGATAGTAATAGAGTTAAAAAAGGAGTTAGGGTCAGACCACGAGCTAGAAAAAGGGTTAGTCCTGCAGTTAAAGTTAGGTTATTCCAGTATTTAAATTTTAGGTTAAGTCAGAGGTGAGGATTAGGGTTGGGTCCTGGGTTAAGGCTAGGTTTAGGGTTAGACCATGGGTTAGGAATAGAGTTAAAACAGGATTCAGGGTCAGACCAGGAGCTAGAAATAGGGTTAGTCCAGCAGTTAAAGTTAGGTTATCCCAGAATTTAAGGTTGAGGTTTAGTTAGAGGTGAGGATTAGGGTTGGGTCCTGGGTTAAGGCTAAGTTAAGGGTTAGACCATGGGTTAAGAATAGAGTTAAAACAGGAGTTAGGGTCAGACCAGGAGCTAGAAATAGGGTTAGTCCAGCAGTTAAAGTTAGGTTATCCCAGAATTTAAGGTTTAGGTTAAGGCAGAGGTGAGGATTTGGGTTGGGTCCTAAATTAAGGCTAGGGTTAAGGTTAGACCATGTTTTAGTAATAGGGTGAAAACAGGAGTTAGGGTCATACAGGAGCTAAAAATAGGGTTAGTCCAGCAGTTAAACTTAGAATAAGCCAGAATTTAAGGTTTAGGTTAAGCCAGAGGTAAGGATTTGGGTTGGGTCCTAAATTACGGCTAGGGTTAAGGTTAGTTTATGGGTTAGTAATAGAGTTAAAACAGGAGTTAGGGTCAGACCACGAGCTAGAAATAGGGTTAGTCCTGCAGTTAAAGTTAGGTTATCCCAGAATTTAAGGTTTAGGTTTGGGTTAGGCCAGAGGTGAAGATTAAGGTTGAGTCCTGGGTTAAGGCTAGGGTTAGGGTTGGACCATGGTTTAGGAATAGAGTAAAAACAGGAGTTAGGGTCAGACTAGGAGCTAGAAATAGGATTAGTCCAGCAGTTAAAGTTAAGTTATCCCAGTATTTAAGTTTTAGGTTAAGTCAGAGGTGAGGCTTAGGGTTGGGTCCTGGGTTAAGGCTAGGGTTAGGGTTAGACCATGGGTTAGGAATAGAGTTAAAACAGGAGTTAGGGTCAGACCAGGAGCTAGAAATAGGGTTAGTCCAGCAGTTACAGTTAGGTTATCCCAGAATTTAAAGTTTAGGTTTGAGTTAGGCGAGTTGTGAGGATTAGGGATGAGTCCTGGGTTAAGGCAAGGGTTAGGGTTAGACCATGGGTTAGGAATAGAGTAAAAACAGGAGTTAGTTTAAAACTATGGGCTAGAAATAGGGTTAGTCCAGCAGTTTAACCTAGGTTAAGCCAGAATTTAAGGTTTAGGTTAAGACAGAAGTGAGGATTAGGGTTGGGTCCCTGGTTAAGGCTAGGGTTAGGATTACACCATGGCTTAGGATTAGAGTTAAAGCAGGATTTAGGGTCAGACCAGGGGCTAGAAATAGGGTTAGTCCAGCAGTTAAATTTAGGTTAAGCCACAATCTAAGGTTTCGGTTAAGCCAGAGGTGAGGATTAGGGTTGGATCCTGGGTGAAGGCTAGGGTTAGGGTTACAGCATGGGTTAGAAATAGAGTTAAAGCAGGAGTTAGGGTCATACCAGGTGCTAGAAATATGGTTAGTCCAACAGTTAAACTTAGGTTAAGCCGGGGGGGCGTGGCCCTCAGCCAGCATGAGCGGTCGCATTTGAGAGCAGCTCCGCAGTCCAACGCTGATATATTCTATTAATCTTGCCGAAACTGGTGCCTAAATACACCTCTGGATTACCTGTGGTGCGGTGATCATTCTGATCGGTAATATGAGTAGAGGTCGCAGTGCTGCGGCGGGTGAGAAGCTGAAGAAATTTGCCCGAGACTCCCAGCAAGATGGCGCCGGCAAACAGGCAGAGCGGGAAGCCAGTGAGGCGGAGGAGGAGGAGAACATGGAGGCTGGATCCAAGGAATCGCAGGAGCTGAACTTGCAGCAAGTTACTACGCAATTATTTGCAGCGATCCAGGATTCAAAAGTGTCGCTGACGGGTAAAATTGAGGAGGTTAAGATCGATGTGGGTCTCCTCAGGCTGGATTTGCAAAATCTGAGAGAGCGGGTAAAGGAGACAGAGCAGCGGATCTCCACGCTGGAGGACGACGCAAGAGCGACGCCGGGCAGATTATCCTCTTTGGAAAGCGCGGCAAACAACTGGGCGCAGAGGGCTGATGATCTGGAAAATCGCCTGCATCGCAACAATTTAAGAATCCTAAGGATGCCGGAGAGAGCAGAAGGGAGCGACCCATGTAAGTTCATGGAAACATGGCTCTCCGAAACTTTCCCTGATGCGACGCTGTCAGCGGCCTTCGCCATAGAAAGAGCCCACCAGGTGCCGGCCAGACCTCCTCCCCCAGGAGCGCAGCCCAGACCCCTCCTGGCCCGACTGTTTAGCAGCAGGGATAGAGATGCGATCCTTGGTGCGGCGAGACGCAAGGGCCCGATCTTACACAACAACGCTTCCATATTGATCTTCCCTGACTTCTCTGCGTCTCTTCAGAAAATGAGGGCATCCTTCAACCAAGTGAAAAAACGCCTTAGAGAACATCAAATTGCTTACTCCATGATCTTCCCAGCCCGTCTCAGAGTGGTTCATCAAGAGCGCTCCCTTTTCTTTACTTCTCCTGCGGAGGCGGATGATTGGATCAACACACTGAAGAGGAAGCGCTGATGCGTTACAGTTATTGGCGATGCCTGGAGGGTCGTTGTTGTGCTGGCGTCGCGGTTTTGAGCCACTTATTTCTTCTTCTCCGGAGTGAGGTCGGTAATGCGATTCTAATTCCTGGGACGTCGTGTCTGAAATCGCTGTTGCGATCGCTTTATGATCATCCTATGCAGGTATTCGGCGCCCCTTGTTACTGAAGGCGCGAAATATTTTTGTTTTCTTCACCTCTTCTGTCATGTGAGTGGAGCGGGGCTCGGGATCGCCGTTGCGTCCGCGCCCTGATCTCCTGGTTCCAGTTCGCTGAGAAGCTGATGAACTTATCAGGATGCGCTGGTGCGCTTGTGGCCCTCCGGAAGCTTGTGAGCTACTGGGTGCGATTATTATTGGCCTTCCATTGAGCCGGTTTCCATGTCGGCCCCCCTCGGGTCTGGGTAGCTGGAGGTCGCGTCTTTGGATGTGACGTGGCCTGTGTTCACTGCGATCATTGCTAAGTCCAGTTTGAGCTCCAGATCACTCGGTCGTAGGTGCGTCGCTGGTGGGACCGGACCGAGGTGACATCAGGCGGGACTTGGGCAAAACCGCTGTTGCGGCACCAAGAACACTTTCAAGCGAACTCGTGTCATCCTGTATCTTTTGATCTAACATGGGACTTTATTTTGGGTTCGCAACATTTGGCAACGCACTTAAGTTCATAATGCTGAATTTTGTTTTTAGAGCTGTATTAAGTTTCTAAGGTCACCATACATCATAATATCTTATAACCTAAGGTTACCTGTAAATTTTCCTCTCATTTCCTCCACACTTCCATTTCTTCCTTCCCCCTCCCCCCCCTTTTTTTTTGCTTAATTCCTCATCCCCCCTCATCCCACCCCCCTACCCCCCCTTGTTCTCTTACTCCCCTTCTACTCTAAGTCTCCCCCTTGCTCCTCTCTCCAGCTTCCCCCTTCACCCTTCCTCTCCCCCCCCAGTTTCCTCCCATTTTTGCCCTCCGCTACCTCTTTTCCTCCTCACATCTCTATATTCTCGTCCCTCACCCTCTTTCTTCCTCTCTCTTATCTCATTTTCACCTCTCTCTCTCCTTCCCTTGCCCTCTTTCTTTTTCACATTTCTCTTTCTTCCCCCCCCTTTTTTTTTTTTCCCTCTCCCTTATCTCTATACCCATCTATTCTTGGTCCTTTTATTTATGCATGATTAAAGGCTATGTTGCAGGGTAATCCAATTTATTGGACTGCAGGAGAAGCTTAAGTCCTTGTTTGAGGACACCCCCGTACCAAGTACACCATTTAGCCACGTTGGTTCACCCTAGTCGTTGCTAGGGAAAATCTCTCCTGGTCGCACTACTGGACCAGTTCTTATCGGCTGTGTGAGTGCAGCCGATTGTTTGTATTTAAGGGTACGTTTACCCAAGTTCTACTGTAGGTTAAGTTTTTGGCATTTTCCATTCAATTTAGCAAGTGGTATCTTTCAATGGCTTTAAGCTTGATGACATGGAATGTTAGGGGACTGGGCACATCCAGGAAAAGGGCGGCAGTATTCGCACATATCAAAAGATCCAAAGCTCAGATTGTATGTTTACAAGAGACCCATTTATTGTTGGAGACCACTAGAGTGCTTGAGAAGCCTTGGGTTCAATGGTCAGCTCACTCTGTTCATTCCTCATATTCTAGGGGAGTATCGGTACTAATCCACAAAGCACTGCGGTGGGACCCGGGTAAGATTATAAATTATAATGATGGGAGGTATGTGTTTATCCATATCAATGGGGTAATGATAGTGATCCTAGCCATATACATCCCCCCTGCGATGGGAATCTCGATTCTATATGAGGCGGCTAAGTTTGCCTCACAATTCCCACAAGCCTTGGTGCTCTGCATGGGGGACTTCAATTTGATTAATAACACAGGACTGGATAGATTCAACACCCGACAGGTCCCGATCTCCCCTACGATACAAACTAGACTGAGTGCATTCCTACAGGAGGTGGGATGGTGCGACATTTGGCGGTTTTATAACCCAGCACTGAGAGAATATACATGTTATACTCCCGGGAAAAACTCTTTATCTCGAATTGATTACATCTGTGGAAACGAAAGAGTCTGTACCCATATACAATCGATATGTCCCCTGCCCAGATCAGTATCAGATCACTCCCCGGTATTTGTAGGCATTAAATGGGAAAGATGTAAATCTCGTAAAGTGTCACGGAAGATTAACCCTTGGTGGCTTTCACTCTTTGGAACCAATGATAGGATTCCTGATCAGCTCAGGGCATACACTGAGATGAACTCCGTGGAAGAGAATCACTCGGCCTATTCGGACGCGCTTAAGGCGTATTTGAGGGGATGCTGTCACTCCTCTATCTCCTATCTCAAGAAACAGGCGGCCAGAGAGGAGGAGGAATTGGCCACTCAAAATAGAGTGCTCGAACATAGATTCACCTCGGACCCTTCTGAGGAAAACAGATCTCAATGGCTACAGGCTGGGAGGAAATATCTTTTGTACTTGCAAGATAAGGCTAAGAGACATGTCTTCTTCACGAACCAGAGATATTCTGAGCAAGGGAACCAATCTAGTAGTTTACTAGCGTTCCTGGTGCACCAATCCAATAGTTCACCTGCGGTCCTTAAGATTAGAGACCCTAGCGGCGAATCAGTCACTTCCGTCAATGGTATTCTGGAGGTGTTTTTGGACTTCTATAGGAACCTATATGAATCCAGGCTGACCGTGTCAAGGGAGGAGATCGCTGATTACTTACGAGATCTGGAGTTTCCCAGATTGACTTCGACCCAGAGATCGGCCTTGGATGAGCCCATTAGTATGGAGGAGATGGTGGAGGCGATGGGAGCCCTCAATAGGGGTAGGGCGTCTGGGCCAGACGGACTCCCGATTGAAATATTTGACAAATATCAGGGGGAGCTGGCTCCAGCCCTCCTGGAGACGGTTGAGGCTTCGTTCCGCAGGGGACGGTTGTCTGACTCTTTCTATGAGGCAACCATCGTTCTACTATTGAAACCAGATAAGGACCCATTGGATTGTGGCTCGTACAGACCGATCTCTTTGTTGAACTCTGATTATAAAATTCTTACCAAAATACTAGCAACCAGACTCAACAAAGTGATCTCCTCCATAATACATGAGGATCAGTCTGGATTCATTCCGGGTAGGAGTACCTCGGATAACCTGAGGAGGGCGCAGGTGGTCTTACAGATGGGCATCAAGTTAGAGGAGGATTGGGCTCTGGTCTCCCTGGATGCGGCCAAGGCCTTTGACTCTATAGAATGGCCATACCTGCTGGAGATACTGCGGGCATTTGGTTTCGGCAACAAATTCATTAGATGGATTGAGATTATATATAAAGCTCCATCTGCTAACATTCAGGTGGGTGGCGGGGTGTCAGAAAATTTCCCTTTGGGGAGGGGAACCAGACAGGGATGTCCCCTATCCCCTCTCCTGTTCGCCCTTGCCATGGAACCGTTGGCGGTGCGCATTCGGGCGGACCCAATTTACTGGGGAGTGAGACACCATAAGGGAGATGAACGCTTGTCTCTGTATGCAGACGACTTGCTATTGTTTGCATCTGATCCGGATTCCTCCATTCCTAGAGCCGTGGAACTAATTGACCGATTCGGGGAGTTCTCGGGTCTGTCAATAAACTGGTCAAAGTCGTACCTCCTCTTTCTGTCTCGGGACAGAGAGGAAATGGCGAACACCCGCATATGTAGGGTTCCAGTAGTGGATCATTTTAAATACCTTGGGATTATACTGGCGGGAAGCCCTTCGGAGATGATAGCAAGAAATATTGCCCCCCTGTTATCGCACCTCGGGGAGAAATTTAATAGATGGAGCCAACTCCCGCTCTCAGTGGCGGGAAGGATTAACCTCCTTAAAATGATAGTGCAACCAAAGTGTCTTTATATTACCCAGCATGTATTTGTACAGATTCCCCGCTCTTTCTTTCGGTCCCTGGAATCCTTAATGATCACCTTTGTCTGGGGCACATCCAGATCAAGGGTCCAATTGGCCAAATTACAGAGACCCAAAGACATGGGGGGTATGGCCCTTCCTGATCTTTATATATACTACCTGGCCGGACAATTGAAATATCTGGGTCAATGGACACTTCCTGGGGTAAGGGGTTCTCCGGAGGGACTCTTGGCAGAGTTCACAGGTGTGGATCTCCTATGGCCACTATTGACAGATCACAAGAGGGCCCCTGAGGGTCGTGTCCTCCCGATACACAAACTAGGGGCCAGGATCTGGAAAGAGGCTAAAGCCATATTCAGATTTCATGATATACCAACTGAGACCCTCTTATGGGATAACCTGGACCTTCCACACTTTTGTGGGTTGCCGGGGTTTGGTGAATGGAGGAATCGCGGAATAGTCTCCCTGGGATCACTGGTCCGGGATGGTGAACTCCGCCCTTTTGCACAACTGCGTACGGAATTCGATCTGCCGGAATCTCATGGGTTTCAGTATCTCCAGATCAGGCACGCCTTTCGGGCTCAGTTCTCTGGTCGTGGGGTTAGATTCTCTTCCTTTCCAGTCATTGGAATTATCAGATCGCAGGGCCCTGGCAGTCTTATTTCCAAACTATATTCCTCACTTTTTCGGGCCAAAGCCATGAACAGTCCTCTTTCTGTCCGGGAGAAGTGGAGTGCCAGGATCTCTGAAATTGATGATGTAGTGTGGGACGACATTGTCGAATCCCACATTCTGGTTTCTCCCGCAATTAATAATAGACTGATTCAGTTATTTATAATACACCAGAGTTATATCACTCCCCAGAGACTGAAAAAGATGAAAAAGGCGAATAATTTGGTGGGGGTGGGTTGTCCGAGATGCGGGAGAGACGGTGCTGATTTCTGGCACATGATATGGGATTGCCGGGCCATTCTCTCCTATTGGAGTGAGGTTGTAATGACTCTTTCCACCATACTTCAAAAAGTGGTTGCTATGTGCCCAATCCTGTGTCTATTTGGGGTAGTAGGGGTACACTCCTGGTCCCAAGATGAAAATCTATTAATAAAAAAGGTCCTGTTTTTGGCCCAGAACGGCGTTATACTAAATTGGATGAGCACTCATCCCCCAACTAGAGCCTCTTGGATTGCATTGGTAAATGCTATAATTCCGTCAGAACAATTTGTTTATAAGACGAGAGGTTCTTTACATAAATTCGACAAAATGTGGGGTAGATGGTTGGGATCGCCCTTGACTGGAGGATCACCTGGTTCCCTGACTGATACCCTACAGTCGGTATTATCGCAGTAATAATCAATAATGCTCCAGTGAGGGGAAAGGAGAAACATGTGATCCATGAAATACTGTATCAGGGATATGACGAGGTCCCTGAAACCTGGGTAGCACATTCCTTGTTAACATGGGCTTTTTGCCCCAGGACGGATATGACTCGCGAGCAGACACCTTTGAAATGTTTACTGTACTAAGGCCATGCTGAAAGTAATAGACATTGACTTGATTGTTGTTGCTTTATTACTCTGATTATTAACCATTTTAGATGTATTTTTACTGTACAAATTGCTGATTTATCCTTTAATGTAATGATTTACTTAACCTTCAATAAAACGAGTTTAAAAAAAAAAACAACTTAGGTTAAGCCAGAATTTAAGGTTTAGGTTAAGCCAGAGGTGAGGATTAGGGTTGGGTCCTGGGTAAAGGATAGGGTTAGGGTTACACCATGGGTTAGGAATAGAGTTAAAGCAGGAGTTAGGGTCAGACCAGGGGCTTGAAATAGGGTTAGTCCAGCAGTTAAACTTAGGTTAAGCCAGAATTTAAGGTTTAGGTTAAGACATAGGTGAGGATTAGGGTTGGGTCCTGGGTAAAGGCTAGGGTTAGGGTTACACCATGGCTTAGGAATAGAGTTAAAGCAGGAGTTAGGTTCAGAGCAGGGGCTTGAAGTAGGGTTAGTCCAGCAGTTAAACTTAGGTTAAGCCAGAATTTAAGGTTTAGGTTAAGTTAGAGGTGAGGATTAGGGTTGGGTCCTGGGTTAAGGCTAGGATTAGGGTTACACCATGGGTTAGGAATAGAGTTAAAGCAGGAGTTAGGGTCAGACCAGGGGCTAGAAATAGGGTTAGTGCAGCAGTAAAATTTAGGTTAAGCCAGAATTAAAGGTTTAGGTTAAGCCAGAGGTGAGGATTAGGGTTGGGTCATGGATTAAGGCTAGGGTTAGGGTTAGACCATTGGTTGGTAATAGAGTTAAAACAGGAGTTAGGGTCAGACCAGGAGCTAGAAATAGGGTTAGTCCAGCAGTTAAAGTTAGGTTATCCCAGAATTTAAGGTTTAGGTTTGGGTTAGGCCAGAGGTGAGGATTAGGGATGAGTCCTGGGTTAAGGATAGGGATAGAGTTAGACCATGGGTTAGGTACAGAGTTAAAACAGGAGTTAGTATCAGACAGAGAGCTAGAAACTGGGTTAATCCAGCAGTTACACTTAGGTTAAGCCAGAATTTAAGGTTTAGGTTAAGCCAGAGGTGAGGATTAGAGTTGGGTCCTGGGTTAAGGCTAGGGTTAGAGCTAGACCATGGGTTAGGAATAGAGTTAAAACAGGAGTTAGGGTCAGACCAGGAGCTAGAAATAGGGTTAGTCCAGCAGTTAAAGTTAGGTTATCCCAGTATTTAAGGTTTAGGTTAAGCCAGAGGTGAGGATTAGGGTTGGGTCCTGGGTAAAGGCTAGGGTTAGGGTTACACCATGGCTTAGGAATAGAGTTAAAGCAGGAGTTAGGTTCAGACCAGGGGCTTGAAATAGGGTTAGTCCAGCAGTTAAACTTAGGTTAAGCCAGAATTTAAGGTTTAGGTTAAGTTAGAGGTGAGGATTAGGGTTGGGTCCTGGGTTAAGGCTAGGATTAGGGTTACACCATGGGTTAGGAATAGAGTTAAAGCAGGAGTTAGGGTCAGACCAGGGGATAGAAATAGGGTTAGTGCAGCAGTAAAACTTAGGTTAAGCCAGAATTAAAGGTTTGGGTTAAGCCAGAGGTGAGGATTAGGTTTGGGTCATGGGTTAAGGCTAGGGTTAGGGTTAGACCATTGGTTGGTAATAGAGTTAAACAGGAGTTAGGGTCAGATCAGGAGCTAGAAATAGGTTTTGTCCAGCAGTTAAAGTTAGGTTATCCCAGCATTTAAGGTTTAGGTTAAGTAAGGGGCGAGGATTAAGGTTGGGTCCTTGGTTCAGGCTAGGGTTAGGATTACACCATGGGTTAGGGATAGAGTTAAAGCAGGAATTAATTTCAGACCAGGGGCTAGAAATAGCATTAGTCTAGCAGTTAAACTTAGGTTAAGCCAGAATTTAAGGTTTAGGTTAAGTCAGAGGTGAGGATTAGGGTTGGGTCCTGGGTTACGGTTAGGGTTAGGGTTAGACCATGGGTTAGGAATAGAGTTAAAACAGGAGTTAGGGTCAGACCAGGAGCTAGAAATAGGGTTAGTCCAGCAGTTAAAGTTAGGTTATCCCACAGTTTAAGTTTAAGGTTTGGGTTGGGCCAGAGGTGAGCATTAGGGCTGAGTCCTGGGTTAAGGCTAGGGTTAGGGTTACACCATGGGTTAGGAATAGAGTAAAAACAGTAGTTCGTTTAAAACAACGTGCTAGAAAAAAGGTTAGTCTAGCAGTTTAACCTAGGTTAAGCCAGAATTTAAGGTTTAGGTTAAGCCAAAGGTGAGGATTAGGATTGGGTCCTGGGTTAAGGCTAGGGTTAGGGTTAGACCATGGGTTAGTAATAGAGTTAAAACAGGAGTTAGGGTCAGACCAGAAGCTAGAAATAGGGTTAGTCCAGCAGTTAAAGTTAGGTTATCCCAGATTTTAAGGTTTAGGTTTGGGTTAGGCCAGAGGTGAGGATTAGGGTTAAGTCCTGGGTTAAGGCTAGGGTTAAGGTTAGACCATGGGTTAGGAATACAGTTAAAACAGGAGTTAGGGTCAGACCAGGAGCTAGAAATAGGGTTAATCCAGCAGTTAAACTAAGGTTAGGCCAGAATTTAAGGTTTAGCTTAAGGCAGAGGAGAGGATTTGGGTTGGGTCCTGGGTTAAGGCTAGAATTAGGGTTAGACCATGGGTTAGTAATAGAGCTAAAACAGGAGTTAGGGTCAGACCACGAGCTAGAACTAGGGTTAGTCCTGCAGTTAAAGTTAGGTTATCCCAGTATTTAAATTTTAGGTTAAGTCAGAGGTGAGGATTAGGGTTGGATCCTGGGTTAAGGCTAGGTTTAGAGTTAGACCATGGGTTAGGAATAGAGTTAAAACAGGAGTTAGGGTCAGACCAGGAGCTAGAAATAGGGTTAGTCCAGCAGTTAAAGTTACATAGTTACATAGTTACATAGTTACTTAGGTTGAAAAAAGACCTAGGTCCATCTAGTTCAACCTTCCTCCACCAGTTCTACATTTAGTCACTAAGTCATTTATAACCAACAATGTTTTGTGTACTGAGGAAATCATCCAGCCCTTTTTTAAAAGCTGTTATAGTATCTGCCATTACTACCTCTTGTGGTAGGGCATTCCACAGTCTGACCGCTCTAACTGTAAAGAACCCTTTCCTATTTAGGTTTCGGAATCGCTTTTCTTCCACTCGCAGTGAGTGCCCCCTAGTCCTTAGTACTGTCCTTGGAAGGAATAAGTCATGTGCCAGTCCTTTATATTGACCACACATGTATTTATACATATAAATGAGATCTCCTCTGAGACGTCTTTTTTCTAAGCTAAACATATCTAACTTTTTCAACCTGTCATCATATGGGAGGCCTTCCATTCCTTGTAATAGTCTAGTTGCCCGCCTTTGAACTGACTCTAACTTCTGAATGTCCTTTTTAAAATGTGGAGCCCAAAACTGGATCCCGTATTCCAGATGTGGCCTTACAAGTGATTTATAGAGGGGTAACAATACGTTGGGATCACGGGATCTAATCTCTCTTTTTATACACCCTAAAATCTTGTTTGCTTTAGCAGCTGCTGCTTGACATTGAGTGCTGCTGCTCAGCTTATTTGTAATGAGAATACCCAAGTCCTTCTCCTGTTCTGTAGTCCCGAGTTTACTTCCATTTAATGTATATGCAGCTATAGGATTACTCCGTCCTAGGTGCATTACTTTACATTTATCAACATTAAATCTCATTTGCCAAGTATCTGCCCATTCTGACATCTTATCCAGATCTTTTTGTAATATTGTACTATCCAGGTCAGTTTTTAATATCCTACATAGTTTGGTGTCATCGGCAAAGACTGACACTGTACTATCAATTCCATCCACAAGGTCATTAATAAAGAGAGTAAAAAGAATCGGTCCAAGCACAGATCCCTGCGGCACCCCACTGCTGACTACAGCCCATTTAGAGAATGTACCATTTATGACTACTCTTTGTTTCCTATCTTTTAGCCAATTCCTTACCCAGTTGCATATTGTGTCCCCTAGTCCTTGCTTCTGGAGCTTTAGTATAAGGCTATTATGTGGTACAGTATCAAATGCCCTTGCAAAGTCCAAATAAATCACATCAGCTGCATTACCAATATCCAGGTTTGAACTTACCCCCTCATAGAACCCCAACAGGTTGGTTAGACACGACTTATCTTTCATGAATCCATGCTGTTTGTCAGTTATCATATTATTTTCTGCAATATATTTTTGCATGTCATCCCTTAAAATGCCCTCAAAAACTTTGCATACTACTGATGTCAGGCTTACTGGACGGTAGTTGCCTGGATCTACCCTCTTACCTTTCTTAAATATCGGTACCACATCAGCAATCCTCCAATCCTGAGGCACCAACCCTGTTACAAGTGAGTCTAAAAAGATGAGATACAGCGGTCTGTCGATTACGGAGCTCAATTCCCTCAATATTCGTGGATGAATGCCATCTGGTCCTGGGGATTTGTCAATGTTTAATTTACTCAGACGTAGGCGTACTTCATCTTGTGTTAAATTAATTATATCGGGTGGTGGACTTTGATTTTTCACTTGTTGAATGATCCCTGGTACAGTCTGTTCCTTGGTGAATACAGATGAGAAATGTCTATTTAATATCTCAGTCTTTTGTTTGTCCTCTATAACTAACTTGTTATTATATTTTAAGGGGCCGATACTATCCTTTGTTTTCCTTTTGGCATTAATGTATTTATAAAAGATTTTGGGATTTATTTTAATGTCATTGGCGATTTTTGTTTCAGTAGCTAATTTTGCTTGTTTGATTTCTTTTTTACATTTCCTATTGATATCTTTATACTCCTGCAATGCTATTTCTGTATTCTCAGCCTTTAAGATTTTAAATGCCCTTTGTTTTTGTTTTATTATACTTTGTACAGTCTTATTTATCCATAGTGGTTTCTTTTTATTCCTGGACATTTTATTACCACTGGGTATACGTTTTTTACAGGACTCTAGTAGTATATCCTTAAACTTACCCCATTTATGTTCGGTATCCCCAGTTACCATGACTTTGTCCCAATCTACACATTTAAGCTCTTCCCTTAATTTGTTGAAATCAGCTTTCCTAAAATTCCAGGTTTTAGCATTCCCCCTTTGAAATGTTCTATTGAATATTATGTTGAAGCTTACCATATTATGATCGCTGGTGCCCAAGTGCTCCCGGACCTGTAGATCTGAAATTGTATCCGGTCTATTTGACAGGACCAGATCTAGCAAATTATCTCCCCTGGTCGGTTCACCTACCATCTGAGAGAGGAAATGGTCTTGAATGGTAGATAAGAACTTACAGCTTTTAGCAGAACCAGAAGATTCTATGTCCCACTGAATGTCTGGATAGTTGAAATCCCCCATAATAAGAACCCGATTATTATTATTAGCTGCCTTTTCAATTTGTTCCAGCATTTCACCCTCTATTTGTTCAGGTATGTTAGGAGGCTTATAGCAAACTCCAATTAGCATTTTTCCATTATTCCCCTCCCCATGTACATTTACCCATACTGACTCTACATTGTTGCTGTTCCCCTCAATGTCATCATACAACACAGGTTTTAGGTTAGATTTAATAAATATACACACCCCACCACCTTTTTGGCCTTTCCTGTCCTTCCTAAATGTACTATAACCCTGTATGTTTGTCACCCAGTCATGGCTTTCATCCAGCCAGGTTTCCGTAATGCCCACCACATCATAATCCATGGTTAACATAAGAGTCTCCAATTCATTCATTTTGTTTGCAAGACTTCTTGCATTTGCCAGTAGACATTTAATCCTATTAACACCTTTATTACTCCTAGCCTCCCTACGTTCCTTGTATGTCCCATCCCCCCCTAATCCTTCATTGACCCCTACCGTCTCCCTGTCTCTATCTGCTCTATCTATCCCCTTATTTGCTCCACTACCCTCCCTCCCCCCCCATCCTAGTTTAAAAGCTCCTCCATCCGTCTGACCATTTTCTCCCCCAGCACAGCTGCACCTTCCCCATTGAGGTGCAGCCCGTCCCTACCGTAGAGCCTGTAGCCGACTGAGAAGTCGGCCCAGTTCTCCATGAACCCGAACCCTTCCTTCCTGCACCAATTTCTAAGCCACATATTTATCTCCCTAAGCTCCCGCTGTCTTTCTAGTGATGCTCGTGGCACCGGTAGTATTTCTGAAAACACCACCTTGGAGGTCCTGGACTTCAGCTTCTCTCCTAGTTCCCTGTAATCATTTTTAAGGACCTTCCACCTGCCTCTAACTTTGTCATTAGTACCAATGTGCACCATGACCGCTGGGTTTTCCCCAGCCCCACCCAGCAATCTGTCTATCCGATCCACAATATGCCGAACCCGAGCACCCGGCAGACAACACACTGTTCGGCATTCACGGTCTCGGCGACAGATGACCCTGTCTGTCCGCCTAATTATAGAGTCCCCTACCACCAACATCTGTCTGGGCTTTGCTGCACTCCTATTTCCCTCCTTCCTACAGCAGTTGTTTTCCTGGTTGCTAGGAGCAACATCCTGCTGTAGTGACCCTAGTCCAGGCCCTTCATTCCTAATATCAGCCAAACAGGCATATTTACTAGGTTGTGCCAGGTCAGGACTAGGCTCCCTGACACTTTTCCCCCTACCTCTTCTTCTAACTGTTACCCAGCTACCTACCTCTGGGTCCTGATCTTCCCCACCTCCACCCTCCTCCATATCACTGGCCCCAGCCAGAGAAAGCTCAGTGAGCTCTAAACTCCTCTCCAGGTTTGCAATGCCCCTTAGTGTTGCAAGCTGCTTATTTAGATCAGTTACCTTGGCTTCCAAACACGCAACATGCTTGCATCGAGTGCAGACATAGTCACCCTCGAACGGCTGCTCAAGGCATGCATACATCTGACAAGATACACACCTGGTAGCATTGTCCATGGAGCACCTATCAAATGGGGATCAACAGTAAAGTAGAAAAACAAAGAGAAAAAAATTAAAGAAACCCAATGGAAAACGTCTAAGGATAAATTCAAACTATGTTCTTGTGTCAAACTATGTAATTGTGTTGAAACTATGCACTTATCTTAAATTCAGCACTTAAGTTCAGTTCAGCACCTCGCTCGCTCAGTACCTCGCTCACACTGGCTGGTTTATATAGATGTACAGAAGCTGCTAGAAGCTTCTAGAAACAGGTGTGACTAATCCTACTAATTAAATCACAAGACTACCTTTTTTTTTTTTTTTTTTTTCCCTTTTCACAGAATCACAGACACACAATTCCCTAATGAAATTCAACAATTACAGTTATCACCACTATGTAATTGTGTTGAAACTATGCACTTATCTTAAATTCAGCACTTAAGTTCAGTTCAGCACCTCGCTCGCTCAGTACCTCGCTCGCACTGGCTGGTTTATATAGATGTACAGAAGCTGCTAGAAGCTTCTAGAAACAGGTGTGACTAATCCTACTAATTAAATCACAAGACTACCTTTTTTTTTTTTTTTTTTTTTTTTTTTTTCCCTTTTCACAGAATCACAGACACACAATTCCCTAATGAAATTCAACAATTACAGTTATCACCACTATGTAATTGTGTTGAAACTATGCACTTATCTTAAATTCAGCACTTAAGTTCAGTTCAGCACCTCGCTCGCTCAGTACCTCGCTCGCACTGGCTGGTTTATATAGATGTACAGAAGCTGCTGGAAGCTTCTAGAAACAGGTGTGACTAATCCTACTAATTAAATCACAAGACTACCTTTTTTTTTTTTTTTTTTTTTTCCCTTTTCACAGAATCACAGACACACAATTCCCTAATGAAATTCAACAATTACAGTTATCACCACTATGTAATTGTGTTGAAACTATGCACTTATCTTAAATTCAGCACTTAAGTTCAGTTCAGCACCTCGCTCGCTCAGTACCTCGCTCGCACTGGCTGGTTTATATAGATGTACAGAAGCTGCTAGAAGCTTCTAGAAACAGGTGTGACTAATCCTACTAATTAAATCACAAGACTACCTTTTTTTTTTTTTTTTTTTTTTTTTCCCCTTTTCACAGAATCACAGACACACAATTCCCTAATGAAATTCAACAATTACAGTTATCACCACTATGTAATTGTGTTGAAACTATGCACTTATCTTAAATTCAGCACTTAAGTTCAGTTCAGCACCTCGCTCGCTCAGTACCTCGCTCGCACTGGCTGGTTTATATAGATGTACAGAAGCTGCTAGAAGCTTCTAGAAACAGGTGTGACTAATCCTACTAATTAAATCACAAGACTACCTTTTTTTTTTTTTTTTTTTCCTTTTCACAGAATCACAGACACACAATTCCCTAATGAAATTCAACAATTACAGTTATCACCACTATGTAATTGTGTTGAAACTATGCACTTATCTTAAATTCAGCACTTAAGTTCAGTTCAGCACCTCGCTCGCTCAGTACCTCGCTCGCACTGGCTGGTTTATATAGATGTACAGAAGCTGCTAGAAGCTTCTAGAAACAGGTGTGACTAATCCTACTAATTAAATCACAAGACTACCTTTTTTTTTTTTTCCCTTTTCACAGAATCACAGACACACAATTCCCTAATGAAATTCAACAATTACAGTTATCACCACTATGTAATTGTGTTGAAACTATGCACTTATCTTAAATTCAGCACTTAAGTTCAGTTCAGCACCTCGCTCGCTCAGTACCTCGCTCGCACTGGCTGGTTTATATAGATGTACAGAAGCTGCTAGAAGCTTCTAGAAACAGGTGTGACTAATCCTACTAATTAAATCACAAGACTACCTTTTTTTTTTTTTTTTTTTTTTTCCCCTTTTCACAGAATCACAGACACACAATTCCCTAATGAAATTCAACAATTACAGTTATCACCACTATGTAATTGTGTTGAAACTATGCACTTATCTTAAATTCAGCACTTAAGTTCAGTTCAGCACCTCGCTCGCTAAAGTTAGGTTATCCCAGAATTTAAGGTTTAGGTTAAGTCAGAGGTGAGGATTAGGGTTGGGTCCTGGGTTAAGGCTAGGTTTAGGGTTACAACATGGGTTAGGAATAGTGTTATAGCAGGAGTTAGGGTCAGACCAGGGGCTTGAAATAGGGTTAGTTCAGCAGTTAAACTTAGGTTAAGCCAGAATTTAAGGTTTAGCTTAAGGCAGAGGTGAGGATTTGGGTTGGGTCCTAAATTAAGGCTAGGGTTAAGGTTAGACCATGTTTTAGTAATAGGGTTAAAACAGGAGTTAAGGTCATACCAGGAGTTTGAAATAGGGTTAGTCCAGCAGTTTAACTTAGGATAAGCCAGAATTTAGGTTTTAGGTTAAGTCAGAGGTGAGGCTTAGGGTTGGGTCCTGGGTTAAGGCTAGGATTAGGTTTAGACCATGGGTTAGGAATAGAGTTAAAACAGGAGTTAGGGTCAGACCAGGAGCTAGAAATAGGGTTAGTCCAGCAGTTAAAGTTAGGTTATCCCAGAATTTAAAGTTTAGGTTTGAGTTAGGCGAGAGGTGAGGATTAGGCATGAATCCTGGGTTAAGGCAAGGGTTAGGGTTAGACCATGGGTTAGGAATAGAGTAAAAACAGGAGTTAGTTTAAAACTATGGGCTAGAAATAGGGTTAGTCCAGCAGTTATACTTAGGTTAAGCCACAATTTAAGGTTTCGGTTAAGCCAGAGGAGGGGATTAGGTTTGGGTCCTGGGTTAAGGCTAGGGTTAGGGTTACACCATGGGTTAGAAATAGAGTTAAAGCAGGAGTTAGGGTCAGACCAGGTGCTAGAAATAGGGTTAGTCCAACAGTTAAACTTAGGTTAAGCCAGAATTTAAGGTTTAGGTTAAGCCAGAGGTGAGGATTAGGGTTGAGTCCTGGGTAAAGGCTAGGGTTAGGGTTAGACCATTGGTTAGAAATAGAGTTAAAGCAGGAGTTATAGTCAGACCAGGGCTTGAAATAGGGTTAGTCCAGCAGTTAAACTTAGGTTAAGCCAGAATTTAAGGTTTAGGTTAAGACATAGGTGAGGATTAGGGTTGGGTCCCTGGTTTAGGCTAGGGTTAGGGTTACACCATGGGTTAGAAATAGAGTTAAAGCAGGAGTTAGGGTCAGAGCAAGTGCTGGAAATAGGGTTAGTCCAACAGTTAAACTTAGGTTAAGCCAGAATTTAAAGTTTAGGTTAAGCCAGAGGTGAGGATTGGGTTGGGTCCTGGGTAAAGGCTAGGGTTAGGGTTACACCGTGGGTTAGGAATAGAGTTAAAGCAGGAGTTAAGGTCAGACCAGGGGCTTGAAATTGGGTTAGTCCAGCAGTTAAACTTAGGTTAAGCCAGAATTTAAAGTTTAGGTTAAGTTAGAGGTGAGGATTAGGGTTGGGTCCTGGATTAAGGCTAGGATTAGGGTTACACCATGGGTTAGGAATAGAGTTAAAGCAGGAGTTAGGGTCAGACCAGGGGCTAGAAATAGGGTTAGTGCAGCAGTAAAACTTAGCTTAAGCCAGAATTAAAGGTTTAGGTTATGCCAGAGGTGAAGATTAGGGTTGGGTCATGGGTTAAGGCTAGGGTTAGGGTTGGACCATGGGTTAGTAATAGAGTTAAAACAGGAGTTAGGGTCAGACCAGGAGCTAGAAATAGGGTTAGTCCAGCAGTTAAAGTTAGGTTATCTCAGAATTTAAGGTTTAGGTTTGGGTTAGGCCAGAGATGAGGATTAGGGTTGAGTCCTGGGTTAAGGTTAAGTTTAGGGTTAGACCATGGGTTAGGAATAGAGTTAAAACAGGAGTTAGGGTCAGACCACGAGCTAGAAATAGAGTTAGTCCAGCAGTTAAAGTTAGGTTATCCCAGTATTGAAGGTTTAGGTTAAGTCAGAGGTGAGGATTAGGGTTGGGTCCTGGGTTAAGGCTAGGGTTAGGGTTAGACCATGCGTTAGGAATAGAGTTGAGCGTGGTTCGCGGTTCGTGGTTCTCCAGTTCGCGGTTCGAGTGATTTTGGGGGCTGTTCTAGATCGAACTAGAACTTGAGCTTTTTGCTAAATCTCGATAGTTCTAGTTACGTTCGAGAACGGTTCTAGCAGCAAAAAGACAAGCTAATTACTAGCTGGCTTTCCACTGTAATAGTGTAAGTCACTCTGTGACTCACACTATTTTGAAATTTCAGCGTATAGTGGGCGGGAACAGCACATTCAGATCACTGTTGTTTGGATAATGGCAATTGCCATTTTTTTTTTCCTTGTCTTCCTTCCCTAAGCGCGCGCGTGTAGTGGGGCGGGCCAGCATGTCAGCCAATCCCAGACACACACACAACTAAGTGGACTTTTAGCCAGAGAAGCAACGGCATGTGTGATAGGATGTCCATGTCACATGTCCCTGCAATATAAAAACGGACATTTTCCTCCAGCACGCCATTATCTGCCTTCTGGGTCTGGGTGTCAGTCACCACTGGCGTAGCTCCTGTCTCCGATACTGCTGTGTACGCTCTACACACAGCGCTATACAGAATAAGGATAGAAGTTTCTATTAGTCCTTGTAAGGGCTAATACCAGCAGGGTCAGAGCCACAGGTGACAGTCAGGTCCGTGAAAACAAATTTTAACAGCTACACAAGATGACAGCGTCTATGTAGCTAAGGTCAGGGATTTCGTCACTGCATTTCCCCATTAGGAGGGATAGAAAGTGAGGCTTTCTTTCCTCTAACCAGACCCACAACCCTGCCCACCGTACCCTCCTGCCCTTTGCACACTCAAGCTCATTGTTACTAAGCCATTATACTAGCAAACACTGAGTAAACTTTAGTGGCATCCTAAAAGTGGCTGTTGGGCTTCCATTAGTGTCCCACTAGTGCAAATCTATGTGCAGCACCTCTGCATTGCACACTCAAACTCATTGTTACTAAGCTATTATACTAGCAAACACTGAGTAAACTTAGTGGCAGCCTAATAGTGGCTGTTGGACTTCCATTAGTGTCCCACTGGTGCAAAGCTATTTGCAGCAACACTGCATTGCACACTCAAACTCATTGTTACTAAGCCATTATACTAGCAAACACTGAGTAAACTTAGTGGCATCCTAAAAGTGGCTGTTGGACTTCCGTTAGTGTCCCACTAGTGCAAATCTTTGTGCAGCACGTCTGCATTGCACACTCAAACTCATTAATACTAAGCTATTATACTAGCAAACACTGAGTAAACTTAGTGGCATCCTAAAAGTGGCTGTTGGACTTCCATTAGTGTCCCACTGGTGCAAAGCTATTTTCAGCACCACTGCATTGCACACTCAAACTCATTGTTACTAAGCCATTATACTAGAAAACACTGATTAAACTTAGTGGCATCCTAAACGTGGCTGTTGGACTTCCATTAGTGTCCCACTAGTGCAAATCTATGTGCAGCACCTCTGCATTGCACACTCAAACTTATTGTTACTAAGCCATTATACTACCAAACACTGGGTAAACTTAGTGGCATCCTAAAAGTGGCTGTTGGATTTTCATTAGTGTCCCACTGGTGCAAAGCTATTTGCAGCACCACTGCATTGCACACTCAAACTCATTGTTACTAAGCCATTATACTAGCAAACACTGAGTAAACTTAGTGGCATCCTAAAAGTGGCTGTTGGACTTCCATTAGTTTCCCACTAGTGCAAATCTATGTGCAGCACCTCTGCATTGCACACTCAAACTCATTGTTACTAAGCTATTATACTAGCAAACACTGAGTAAACTTAGTGGCATCCTAAAAGTGGCTGTTGGACTTCCATTAGTGTCCCACTGGTGCAAAGCTATTTGCAGCACCACTGCATTGCACACTCAAACTCATTGTTACTAAGCCATTGTACTAGCAAACTATGCTGCCAGTTTAAGGGCTGTAGTTGCATTGTCAGGGATAGTTATTGTTGTTTATTCTGCTGTTAATAAAGATAGACCACTGCTGCAATCTACACCACCTCTCAATTTTTACTACCACATTTTAAGTGCACAATCTTGTCGCAATCAAAATGAGTGGCAAAATGACAGATGCTGGTGGAAAGGGGAAGAGGCGTGTTGGAAAAGGAAAAAAAGGGTTTGTCCGTGGGGAAGGTGGCAAAGCTCCATTAACATCTGCTGAAGATAGACCATCTTCCAGCAAAAGTAAGATGTCTACTACTTACTGTGGACAATCCGATGTGCTCCCTTTTTACGGACACGAACAACTGGAACAAAGGTAGATGTTGCCCAAAAAAAGAAAATGCTTGAATGGATCTCAAGTGGTCCAACAAGTGCCCTCTCCTCCACCTCAACTACCGCATCCAAAAAACACCAGTCCTCTGAGTTGTCATCCCAATCACACTTGCTTTCTCCCAGCTCTGAAGTCTCCATCCGCCCTGCACAGTATGGTGGAACTGAGATGGCTGAGTCTGCAGAGCTGTTCAGTCACACTATAGCCTGGGAATCAGAGGTCTGCTCCCAAGCTACAGTGAGTACAGACCAGGAAATGGTCTGCAGTGATGCCCAGAACCTTTGTGACTCAGATTCAGGCTGTGATGAACAAGTTTCTGAGCATAATGTTGACCCTTATTCACAAACTGAAACACCTGTTGTAATAGACAATGAGGAACATACTGATGACGATGAGACGCAGATACCAGATTGGGATGACAACTTAAATATTCGGTCAGGGCAAGAAGAGGCTCGGTCTGAGGGTGAGGGGAGTGCAAACACAAAAATTGATGAGAAAGTTCTAGATCCCACCTACTGTCAACCCACAGTCAGGCCCTCGAGGAGGTCAACAGAGACGGTGGAGAAGGATGCAACTGACGACGAAGTTACCTTGCGCCTTCCTGGACAGAGTCGGAGTACTGGTAGCACGTCTACAACTGCATCCTCAGCCACCACTGTGCCTCTGAGCACTAGTCGGGGTGGATCAGCAGGTCGCATGCCCTCTAAGCCTTGCCTAGCCTGGTCCTTTTTTGACATAGCAAAAGATCGCCCAAATTATGTGATCTGTAAAATTTGTCGTGATTCTGTTAGTAGAGGGCAAAACCTCAGCAGTTTGACAACTTCTTCCATGAATCGTCACATGAATAAATACCATATTTCCCAGTGGGACGCTCACCGTGCTGCAATGCGGCCTAGCGGAGCGAACCATCCACCGCCTGCCCCTTCCAGTGCATCCGCACGCTCTTCATCTTCTAGGACTGTGGGGACAGTTGTCACACCTGGTTTTCCACGCACAACTTCCACCACTGTAACCGCAACAGGCAGTTTGCTTGGTAGGTCGTCAGTTGGTTTGGAAGGGGAAACAAGTGCGTGTGCATAGCTCTCTCAGACATCGATAGCACCAACGTTGGATGAAGGCAACATCATGTCTACGCCTACACTTTCTTCACAAACCTGCATTTTTCCAGGGACACCCTACTCAACACCGTCTACACACAGCAGCCAGATCTCTGTCCCTCAGATGTAGACAAATAAAAGGTCATTTCCTGCGACCCATGACAAAGCTAAGAGGTTGACTTTATCCCTCTGTTAGCTCTTAGCTACCGAAATGCTGCCTTTCCGCCTGGTGAACACACAGGATTTTAGAGACCTTATGTCTGTCGCTGTGCCCCAGTACCAGATGCCCAGTCGCCACTACTTCTCTAAGAAAGATGTGCCCGCGCTACACCAGCATGTCGCACACAACATCACCGCTTCCTTGAGAAACTCTGTGTGTTAACGGGTGCATTTCACCACCGATACTTGGACCAGTAAGCATGGACAGGGACGATACATGTCGCTGACTGGGCACTGGGTAACCATGGTGATAGATGGTGAAGGGTCTGCTGCACAAGTCTTGCCGTCCCCACGACTTGTGTGTCAATCCTCTGTCTGTCCAAGTTCCGCCACTGCTTCTGCCTCCTCCACCTCATCTGGGTCCTCCACCTCCGCCCCAAGCCTGCCTGGTCAGGCCACCAGCGTTCTCACTGCGCAGAAGGAATCACCCACCCCTCATTACTATGCTGGCAGCAGAGCGCAACGGCATCAGGCGGTCTTTAGCTTGAAATGTCTTGGAAATAAGAGTCACACAGCGGCTGAGTTGTGGGCAGCTCTGGAGACTGAGTTTAATAAATGGTTGTCTCCACTCAACCTGCAGCCTGGTAAGGCCGTGTGCGACAATGCTGCAAACCTGGGTGCGGCACTTCGCCTGGGCAAGGTGACACACGTGCCTTGTATGGCTCACGTGTTGAACCTTGTTGTCCAGCAATTTTTAACACACTATCCCGGCCTAGATGGCCTTCTGAACAGGGCACTAAAACTGTCTGCTCACTTCCGCCGTTCAACCACCGCTGCTGAGCGACTTGCATCGCTCCAGAAGTCTTTCGGCCTGCCGGTTCATCGCCTGAAATGCGATGTGCCGACACGCTGGAATTCGACTCTCCACATGTTACAGCGACTGTGGCAGCATCGCCGAGCCCTGGTGCAATACGTCATGACGTGTAGCCTGGGCCAACGAGATGCAGAGGTGGGGCAGATCAACCTGATGGAGTGGTCTCAGATCAAGGACCTATGCACCCTTCTGCACAGTTTCGACATGGCGACGAATATGTTTAGCGCTGACAATGCCATTATCAGCATGACAATTCCAGTCATTTACATGCTGGAGCACATGCTAAACACTATTCGGAGTCAGGGGGTGGGACAGCAGGAAGGGGAGGAACTACAGCAGGATTCATATGCGCAAGACACAACAACATCACCAAGGTCCAGACGTTCATCATCACCAACGCGGCAGGCATGGGACCATGGGGGACAGGGATCAACAAGGGCGCATGGTAGCAGGTGAAATGTTGAGGAAGGTGCAGGAGAACATGAAGAAATGGAGGACGAACTGTCCATGGACATGGAAGATTCAGCGGATGAGGGAGACTGTTACGGGGGGCTGTCTGATAACCTAAAGGAGTATCAGACAGTCAGGGTCCACCGTGCAAAGACTCTGCTGCAGACTATGGCAGAGTGCAATACCTCTGTTAACTCACAGAAGGATATAATAAGTAAGTAAAGCAATTCCTCCCTTACTTGGAGGGTGTGTGGAATGATCTCTGTTAATAATCACAGAGACAAAGGCAATGTGTGCGAAATGGCACCTACCTAGGTCCGCTCTTCTAGTGGTGCAAAAGAGACGAACAGCAGCGTAAGCCGCACAAAGCTCCTACCTCTGTTCGCTCCCCTAGTGTGCGAGGATACGAACAACTGCCAGACGCAGTATAAGGAACGTTACCCTAGTGGCAACGTCCACCTACGAGTCGAACCACAAGGCCCAGCCAGACCATGTGCCTCAGGCACCTGCCTATGTCCGCTCCCCTAAGAGGTAAGGATACGGACAGCAGCCGAAGCTGTAAGGTATAAGAACGCTACCCTGCCGGTAGCGCTCACCTAGCATAGACAGAGGAATGCCTAGAGGAACGCGCACAGAGCGTCTACTCTTATGCATGAACCAAGATAGGACTTAGTCTCCGGCGCTCGCACATGTGCAGTAGCAAGAAATCTGGACTTAGTCTCCAGCGCTCGCACATGTGCAGTAGTAAGAATTCTGGACTTAGTCTCCAGTGCTCGCAGCAACCGTAACAGTACCTCCCCCTCAAGGGCCCCCCTCCCGGCGACGCAGGTAATCGGCAACTAAGTCGGGAGCATGGACAGCCTCCTCAGGCTCCCAAGAGCGATGTTCCGGGACGTAACCCTCCCAATCTATCAAGAAGAAACTGCGCCCTCTAACCATCTTAGAACCAACTATGGCTTGTACCTCATAGCTAGAGCGAGAGGAATCAGAGGCAGGAGAGTGCACTTCACGAGCGTGAGGTAAAATAGCCGGCTTTAGCAGTGAGACATGGAATTTGTCATGAATCTTAAGACGGACGGGTAACTTCAATTGGTAGACTACAGGATTTACCTGTCGAAGAACCTCATAAGGACCCAGGAAGCGAGGAGCAAATTTGACAGAGCTCACTCTAAGTCTCACGTGTTTTGCAGAGAGCCACACAAAGTCCCCTGGAGAAAAGACAGGAGCCGGGCGACGAAACAGATCGGACACCGTCTTCATACGGTCCTTAGCTGCTTGGATCGACTCTTGAGTCCGATCCCAAACCTCTCTGGCATTAGTTGCCCAGTCGGCCACAAGAGGAGGAGGTGCAGCAGCGGGAAACGGTACCGGTACCCTAGGGTGTTGCCCATTATTGAGTACGAACGGTGTCTGCCCAGTGGCCTCAGCCAGCGAATTGTTAAGGGCAAATTCTGCCCAGGGTAGGAGGGAGGACCAGTTATCGTGGTTCTCAGCAACAAAGTGTCGAAGGTATATAATCATAGATTGATTGGTACGCTCAACCAAACCATTGGTCTCCGGATGGTATGCCGAAGAGAGATTCAACTCAATTTGCAGAAGGCTACAAAGATCTCGCCAGAAACGGGAAGTAAATTGCGGGCCTCTATCACAAATGATACGATCTGGCATCCCATGAAGCCTAAAGACATGCTTGAGGAATAGTTTGGCTAGTACCCTGGAAGATGGGATTCTCGATAACGGTACGAGATGAACCATCCGGGAGAAATGGTCCGTAATCACCCACACAAATCTATGTCCCTGTGAACATGGAAGATCACCCACAAAGTCCATACCTACCACCTCCCATGGTCTATCTGGCACTGGTAAAGGATGCAAGAGTCCAGCCGGTCTCTGCCGTAATGGACGGTTGCGAGCACACGAGTAGCAGGAACCGACATATCTCTTGACGTGGCTGGCTAAGTGTGGCCACCAATACCACCTCTCCAGTAACTCTCGTGTCCGCCTAATACCAAAATGCCCACCCACCTTTGAGGTGTGGGCCCATGACAGTATATCATTCTGTCGATCAGGCGGAACAAAGGTCTTGCCCGGTGGGATTTGGTCTAACGTCACAGGGGAGAGCGTATGAAAAACCCTGGAGGGAAGGATAAGACGAGGTTCGTCAATCTCCTCCTGGGTAGAAAGCATAGAGCGAGACAGGGCGTCTGCCTTGTTATTCTTACTCCCAGACAGATAGTTGATGGAGAAGTGAAAGCGGGAGAAAAACAAGGACCAGCGGGCTTGGCGAGGATTCAGACACTGAGCGGTTTGTAAGTACATCAGATTCTTATGGTCTGTATAGACCTGGAAAGGATGTTTCGCTCCTTCCAGCAAGTGACGCCACTCCTCCAAGGCTAATCTCAAGGCGAGCAGTTCCCTATCCCCAATGGTATAGTTTCTCTCTGCTGGTGAAAAGGTTTTCGCAAAGAAGAAACACGGCCTTTTTCTACCTGCACCGTTCTTTTGATACAAGACCGCACCAGCACCCACTGAAGAGGCATCAACCTCTAAGAGGAAGGGCTTACTCTCATCGGGTCTTTGAAGAACGGGAGCAGTTGAAAAGTGTCTTTTTACTGCCTCAAAAGCCTGAGATGTCTCAGTAGACCAGGCTTTGGGATTAGCACCTTTCTTAGTCAAGGCCACCAAAGGGGCCACCAAAGTAGAAAAATGGGGTATGAACTGCCTGTAATAATTTATGAATCCTAAGAAGCGTTGCACCGCCTTCAAGGAATGAGGTTCGGACCATTGCAGGACAGCAGAGAGCTTCGCAGGATCCATAGCCAGGCCCTCTTGTGAGATAATGTAACCCAAAAAAGGCAATGAGAACTGCTCGAATACACATTTCTCGAGTTTAGCAAACAATGAGTGCTCCCTTAAACGGGAAAGGACACGAACGACATCCTGACGATGAGTCTACAGATCAGGAGAAAAAATCAGGATGTCGTCCAGATACACCACTGCTGAGGATAACAGTAAATCCCTGAACACATCGTTTACGAAGTCCTGAAATACTGCGGGTGCATTACATAACCCAAAAGGCATGACGAGGTATTCATAGTGACCGTCTCGGGTGTTAAAAGCGGTCTTCCATTCGTCACCCTTTCGAATTCGTACCAAGTTATACGCACCCCGCAGATCCAACTTTGTAAAAACTTGAGCTCCTCTCAATCTGTCAAAGAGCTCCGAAATTAAAGGTAATGGGTATTTGTTCTTTATTGTGATTGCGTTGAGACCCCTGTAATCTATGCAGGGACGCAAATCACCCTCTTTCTTCCGAACAAAGAAAAACCCAGCTCCCGCGGGAGAGACAGACTTACGAATGAACCCCTTCTCTAAACTCTCTCTTATATAGGTCGACATGGCCTCCGACTCAGGTATCGACAGGGGGTAAACCCTGCCTTTAGGTGGAACCGAACCTGGGATAAGGTCTATGGCACAGTCATACGGCCTATGGGGTGGAAGAACCTCAGCACCCTGTTTGGAGAACACGTCAGCGAAATCCAGATAGGGTGTAGGTATGGGAGAGAGATCAGTAGATGCAACCGCAATGACCTTAGGTGGTAAGGGAAGACATCGGGACTGACATTTCGAACCCCAACTAATAATGCTGTCAGACTCCCAGTCAATGTGAGGAGCATGAGTCCGAAGCCATGGGAGACCCAGAAGGATGTCGTCTATACCCTCAGGCAAAACAAGAAAAGAAATCTCCTCTATGTGACCCTGAGACAGGGAAAGGCGCAAGGGAACTGTCCTCAATGTAATGAAGTCAGACAACATAGTTCCATTAACAACACGGACAGGAATAGGCGCCTCTAACATGATAGAGGGAATATTGTGTCCCTTTACAAATCCTGAGGACACAAAAGTCCCGTCAGCTCCGGAATCCACAAAAGCCATAATAGGCCATGTATTCTCAGATAACGAGAGCTGACCTGGGATACAACACTTAGAGGGTGCAGAAGACGTCTCTAGTAACCCCCCTCTAATGGTTACTAGGCCAGGGAGTTTCCCTGACGACTAGGACACTTGTTGGCATAGTGCCCAGCCTGACGACATACGTAACATATAGGAGGACCAGACTTGCGTAGTCTGGAAGACGTATGACCTAACTCCATAGGAGTGGGAGATGTTTCAGATGCTGAGGAAGATGGTAGTGGACCCTCAACAACTGGAATAGCCCGATGCTTAGGGCGTGAGGAAGAGACCTCGAGTCTACGTTCCTTATGGCGTACATCGATCCTCGTTGCTACTGTGATCAAGTCCTCCAGAGAAGCAGGGACCTCACGAGTAGCAAGAGCATCCTTGACATAGCCTGCCAACCCTCTCCAGAAGATAGGAATCAACACCTTCTCTGGCCAATCTAGTTCTGCCACCAGAGTTCTAAAAGCAATGGCATAAGAACTAGTGGATAACGAACCCTGAGATAGATCTAACAGTCTCAGGGCCGCATCATGGGTAACCTGCGGACCCATGAATACCGCCTTAAGAGCATCAAGAAAGTCTTGATGTCTCAGAGTAACCACATCAGAGCGCTCCCATAGGGGAGTCGCCCATTCTAAGGCTTTGTCCTGAAGTAAGGAGATGATAAAGCCTACTCTGGACCTCTCCGTAGAGAAGCGAGAAGAGTTGACCTCTAGGTGTATCTGACACTGACTAATGAAACCACGACATGATCTGGCATCGCCAGAATATCTGTTTGGCAGAGCAAGTCGAGGATCATGTGCAGATGTCACCATGGTCTGAGGTTTATCCTCTATACTCTTGAGCCGTGACTCAAGTACTTGTATGTAACGGTGTAACTGCTGATATTCTGCCATAACTGCCAAACACTTGGCTCAGTCCTAATGTTACGGGGGGCTGTCTGATAACCTAAAGGAGTATCAGACAGTCAGGGTCCACCGTGCAAAGACTCTGCTGCAGACTATGGCAGAGTGCAATACCTCTGTTAACTCACAGAAGGATATAATAAGTAAGTAAAGCAATTCCTCCCTTACTTGGAGGGTGTGTGGAATGATCTCTGTTAATAATCACAGAGACAAAGGCAATGTGTGCGAAATGGCACCTACCTAGGTCCGCTCTTCTAGTGGTGCAAAAGAGACGAACAGCAGCGTAAGCCGCACAAAGCTCCTACCTCTGTTCGCTCCCCTAGTGTGCGAGGATATGAACAACTGCCAGACGCAGTATAAGGAACGTTACCCTAGTGGCAACGTCCACCTACGAGTCGAACCACAAGGCCCAGCCAGACCATGTGCCTCAGGCACCTGCCTATGTCCGCTCCCCTAAGAGGTAAGGATACGGACAGCAGCCGAAGCTGTAAGGTATAAGAACGCTACCCTGCCGGTAGCGCTCACCTAGCATAGACAGAGGAATGCCTAGAGGAACGCGCACAGAGCGTCTACTCTTATGCATGAACCAAGATAGGACTTAGTCTCCGGCGCTCGCACATGTGCAGTAGCAAGAAATCTGGACTTAGTCTCCAGCGCTCGCACATGTGCAGTAGCAAGAAATCTGGACTTAGTCTCCAGCGCTCGCACATGTGCAGTAGTAAGAATTCTGGACTTAGTCTCCAGTGCTCGCAGCAACCGTAACAGAGACCTTGGTCAAATTTGAGTTGAAAAAGGTTGGGGGGAGATGTCAGAGGAAGAAAGAACGGTTAGCACCTTTATGCCACAAACACAGCGTGGACTTGGTCCGCATGCCTGCGCAAGGCACATGAGTGCCTTCTTGCTGCACTACCTCCAACATGACCCTCGTATTGTCAAAATTAGAAGTGATGATGACTACTGGCTTGCCACACTATTAGATCCCCGGTAAAAGTCCAAATTTTGTGACATAATTCCAGCCATAGAAAGGGACGCACGAATGCAGGAGTATCAGCATAAGCTGTTACTCGATTTTAGCTCAGCTTTTCCACCAAACAACCGTGCAGGTGCAGGGAGTGAATCTCCCAGTTGTAACTTGACAAACATGGGACGGTCTCGTCATCTTCAACAGTCTACCTGTACCAGTAGCACCGTATCTTGTGCTGGTAACAGCAATTTTAATGAATCTTTTCATAATTTTTTTAGACCCTCCTTTGTAAGGCCACCAGAGACAACAAGTCTGACACATAGTCAACGGCTGGAGAGGATGATACAGGAGTATCTCCAAATGAACATCGATGCCATTACTTTGCAAATGGAGCCTTGCTCATTTTGGGCTTCAAATCTTGAAAAATGGCCAGAGCTCTCCACTTACGCCTTGGAGATTTTGTCGTGTCCAGCTGCCAGCGATGTCTCTGAACGTGTCTTCAGTGCTGCTGGGTGTGTGCTGACAGATAATCGCACGCGTCTGTCCAGTGACAATGTGGACAGACTAACGTTCATCAAAATGAACAAGTCATGGATCCACAAGGAATTTACTACCCCTGTGTCATCCTGGGGAGAGTAAATGCTTGTGTATTTTGAATGTGCTTGATGCAAATCTAGCTGTGAAGTGTACAACTAGGGCACAAGTGCTGCCACTGATGGGGTGTCTGTGTGGCCCAATTTTTGGAAAAAAGGGAGACTCTTCTTGGAGTATCCCTTGCTGTGTTCTTAAAAATGATCCAAGATACACAGCGCTGGGATCAGGAAAGACTTTGCTACATACCCTGGTGTCATCCTGGGGACGGTTAAGTATGGCATATTTTTGAATGTGCTTGATGCAAATCTAGCTGTGAAGTGTACAACTGGGGCACAAGTGCTGCCACTGAAGGGGGGTGTGTGTGGGGACCAATTTTTGGAAAAAAGGGAGACTCAGCTTGGAGTAACCCTTGCTTACATTGTTTTTAAAAATGATCCAAGATGAACAGAGCTGGGATCAGGAAAGACTTTGCTACCTACCCCGGTGTCATCCTGGGGATGGTTAAGTATGGCGTATTTTTGAATGTGCTTAATGCAAATCTAGCTGTGACATGTACAACTGGGGCACAAGTGCTGCCACTAAAGGGGTGGGTGTGTGTGGGGCCCAATTTTTGGAAAAAAGGGAGACTCCGCTTGGAGTAACCCTTGCTTACATTGTTTTTAAAAATGATCCAAAATCAACAGAGCTGGGATCAGGAAAGACTTTGCTACCTACCCCGGTGTCATCCTGGGGATGGTTAAGTATGGCGTATTTTTGAATGTGCTTGATGCAAATCTAGCTGTGAAGTGTACAACTGGGGCACAAGTGCTGCCACTGAAGGGGTGGGTGTGTGTGGGGCCCAATGTTTAGAAAAAAGGGAGACTCCGCTTGGAGTAACCCTTGCTTACATTGTTTTTAAAAATGATCCAAGATGCACAGAGCTGGGATCAGGAAGACTTAGCTACCTACCCCGGTGTCATCCTGGGGACGGTTAAGTATGGCGTATTTTTGAATGTGCTTAATGCAAATCTAGCTGTAAAGTGTACAACTGGGGCACAAGTGCTGCCACTGAAAGGGTGGGTATGTAGGTGGCCCAATTTTTTGAAAAAAAGGGAGACTCCGCTTGGAGTAACCCTTGCTTACATTGTTTTTAAAAATGATCCAAGATGAACAGAGCTGGGATCAGGAAAGACTTTGCTACCTACCCCGGTGTCATCCTGGGGATGGTTAAGTATGGCGTATTTTTGAATGTGCTTGATGCAAATCTAGCTGTGAAGTGTACAACTGGGGCACAAGTGCTGCCACTGAAGGGGTAGGTGTGTGTGGGGCCCAATGTTTAGAAAAAAGGGAGACTCCGCTTGGAGTAACCCTTGCTTACATTGTTTTTAAAAATGATCCAAGATGCACAGAGCTGGGATCAGGAAAGACTTAGCTACCTACCCCGGTGTCATCCTGGGGACGGTTAAGTATGGCGTATTTTTGAATGTGCTTGATGCAAATCTACCTGTAAAGTGTACAACTGGGGCACAAGTGCTGCCACTGAAAGGGTGGGTGTGTGTGTGGCCCAATTTTTTGAAAAAAAGGGAGACTCCGCTTGGAGTAACCCTTGCTTACATTGGTTTTAAAAATGATCCAAGATGAACAGAGCTGGGATCAGGAAAGACTTTGCTACCTACCCCGGTGTTATCCTGGGGACGGTTAAGTATGGCGAATTTTTGAATGTGCTTGATGCAAATCTAGCTGTGAAGTATACAACTGGGGCACAAGTGCTGCCACTGAAGGGGTGTGTGTGTGGCCCAATTTTTGGAAAAAAGGGAGACTCCGCTTGGAGTCACCTTGCGGTGTTTTACATGATTTTAGAAGGGCGTGCCATGCCTATATCTTTGTCTCCTCCTCTTTTTCCTTGTCCTGCTCTTTTGTTTCCGCATGAGTATATGTTCTTGTCACTTTCCCAAGTGTTTGTGTTGTGTTGTGAGTTGTTTGTCACCTTTTGGACACCTTTGAGGGTGTTTTCTAGGTGTTTTTATGTGTTTGTGATTGCCTCCCATTGTTTCCTATGCGGTTTAAGCGGTTTGCCGAACCGGATCGCCGAACCAAATTTCGAACGAGACCTCCGTTCGTCGAAGCGAACTCAAGCCGAACCGCGGCCGGTTCGCTCATCTCAAGTTAGGAATAGAGTTAAAAAAGGAGTTAGGGTCAGACCAGGAGCTAGAAATAGAGTTAGTCTTGCAGTTAAAGTTAGGTTATCCCAGAATTTAAGCTTTAGGTTTGGGTTAAGCCAGAGGTGAGGATTAGGATTGAGTCCTGGGTTAAGGCTAGGGTTAGGTTTACACCATGGGTTAGGAATAGAGTTAAAGCAGGAGTTAGGGTCAGACCAGGAGCTAGAAATAGGGTTAGTCCTGCAGTTAAACTTAGGTTAAGCCAGAATTTAAGGTTTAGGTTAAGCCAGAGGTGAGGATTTGGATTGGGTCCTAAATTAAGGCTAGGGTTAAGGTTAGATTATGGATTAGTAATTGAGTTAAAAGAGGAGTTAGGGTCAGACCACAAGCTAGAAATAGGTTTAGTCAAGCAGTTAAAGTTAGGTTATCCCGGTATTGAAGGTTTAGGTTAAGTCAGAGGTGAGGATTAGGGTTGGGTCCTGGGTTAAGGCTAGGGTTAGGGTTAGACCATGGGTTAGGAATAGAGTTAAAACAGGAGTTAGGGTCAGACCAGGAGCTAGAAATAGGGTTAGTACAGCAGTTAAAGTTAGGTTATCCCAGAGTTTAAGGTTTAGGTTTGAGTTAGGCGAGAGGTGAGGATTAGGGATGAGTCCTGGGTTAAGGCAAGGGTTAAGGTTAGACCTTGGTTTAGGAATAGAGTAAAAGCAGGAGTTAGTTTAAAACTATGGGCTAAACATAGGGTTAGTCAAGCAGTTTAACCTAGGTTAAGCCACAATTTAAGCTTTAGGTTAAGACAGAGGTGAGGATTAGGGTTGGGTCCCTGGTTAAGGCTAAGGTTAGGGTTACATCATGGCTAAGGAATAGAATTAAAGCAGTAGTTAGGGTCAGACCAGGGGCTAGAAATAGGGCTAGTCCAGCAGTTAAACTTAGGTTAAGCCACAATTTAAGGTTTCGGTTAAGCCAGAGGTAAGGATTAGGGTTGGGTCCTGGGTTAAGGCTAGGGTTAGGGTTACACCATTGGTTAGAAATAGAGTTAAAGCAGGAGTTAGGGTCAGACCAGGTGCTAGAAATAGGGTTAGTCCAACAGTTAAACTTAGGTTATGCCAGAATTTAAGGTTTAGGTTAAGCCAGAGGTGAGGATTAGGGTTGGGTCCTGGGTAAAGGCTAGGGTTAGGGTTACACCATGGGTTAGGAATAGAGTTAAAGCAGGAGTTAGGGTCAGACCAGGGGCTTGAAATAGGATTAGTCCAGCAGTTAACACTAGAACTACTGAGGTAGTCATTTTGACTACTTTGCACTTTGTATTTCTATATAGGTGTCACGAGTCCAGTAATTCTAGTGTTAAACTTAGGTTAAGCCAGAATTTAGGTTTAGGTTAAGTTAGAGGTGAGGAATAGGGTTGGGTCCTGGGTTAAGGCTAGGGTTAGGGTTAGACCATGGGTTAGGAATAGAGTTAAAGCAGGAGTTAGGGTCAGACCAGGAGATAGAAATAGGGTTAGTCCAGCAGTTTCACCTAAGTTAAGCAGTAATTTAAGGATTATGTTAATTCAGAGGTGAGGATTAGGGTTGGGTTCTGGGTTATGGCTAGGGTTAGGGTTACACTATTAATTAGGAATAGAGTTAAAGCAGGAGTTAGGTTCAGACTAGGGGCTCGAAAAAGGGTTAATCCAGCAGTTAAACTTAGGTTAAGCCAGAATTTAAGGTTTAGGTTAAGTCAGAGGTTGGGATTAGGGTTGGGTCCTGGGTTAAGGCTAGGGTTAGGGTTAGACCATGGGTTAGTAATAGAGTTAAAACAGGAGTTAGGGTCAGACCAGGAGCTGGAAATAGAGTTAGTCCAGCAGTTAAAGTTAGGTTATCCCAGAATTTAAGGTTTAGGTTTGGGTTAGGCCAGAGATGAGGATTAGGGTTGAGTCCTTGGTAAAGGCTAGGGTTAGAGTTACACCATGGGTTAGGAATAGAGTTAAAGCAGGAGTTAGGGTCAGACCAGGGTCTAGAAATAGGGTTAGTCCAGCAGTTAAACTTAGGTTAAGCCACAATTTTAGGTTTCGGTTAAGCCAGAGGTAAGGATTAGGGTTGGGTCCTGGGTTAAGGCTAGGGTTAGGGTTACACAATGGGTTAGGAATAGAGTTAAAGCAAAAGTTAGGGTCAGACCAGGGGCTAGAAATATGGTTAGTCCAACAGTTAAAATTAGAAAAAGCCAGAATTTAAGGTTTAGGTTAAGCTAGAGGAGAGGATTAGGGTTGGGTCCTGGGTAAAGGCTAGGGTTAGGGTTACACCATGGGTTAGATATAGAGATAAAGCAGGAGTTAGGGTCATCCCAGGGGCTTGAAATAGGGTTAGTCCAGCAGTTAAACTTAGGGTGAGCCAGAATTTAAGGTTTAGGTTAAGCCAGACTTGAGGATTAGGGTTGGGTCTTGGGTTAAGGCTAGGGTTAGGGTTAGACCATGGGTTAGGAATAGAGTTAAAACAGGAATTATTGTCAGACCAGGAGCCAGAAATAGGGTTAGTCCAGCAGTTAAAGTTAGGTTAAGCCAGAATTTAAGGTTTAGGTTAAACCAGAGGTGAGGATTAGTGTTGGGTCCTGGGTTAAGGCTAGAGTTAGGGTTACACCATTAATTAGGAATAGAGTTAAAGCAGGAGTTGGGGACAGATTAGGGGCTTGAAATAGGGTTAATCCAGCAGTTAAACTTAGGTTAAGCCAGAATTTATGGTTTAGGTTAAGCCAGAGGTTGGGATTAGGGTTGGGTCTTGAGTTAAGGCTAGGGTTAGGGTTAGACCATGGGTTAGAAATAGAGTTAAAAAAAGAGTTCGGGTCAGACCAGGTGCTAGAAATAGGGTTAGTCCAGCAGTTAAACTTAGGTTAAGCCACAATTTTAAGTTTTGGTTAAGCCAGAGGTGAGGATTAGGGTTGGGTCCTGGGTTAAGGCTAGGGTTCGGGTTACACCATGGGTTAAGAATAGAGTTAAAGCAGGAGTTAGGGTCAGACCAGGGGCTAGAAATATGGTTAGTCCAACAGTTAAAATTAGGTTAAGCCAGAATTTAAGGTTTAGGTTAAGCCAGAGGTGAGGATTAGGGTTGGGTCCTGGGTAACGGCTAGGGTTAGGGTTACACCATGGGTTAGGAATAGAGTTAAAGGAGGAGTTAGGGTCAGACCAGGGGCTTGAAATAGGATTGGTCCAGCAGGTAACACTAGAACTACTGAGGTAGTCATTTTGACTACTTTACACTATGTATTTCTATATAGGTGTCACGAGTCCAGTAGTTCTAGTGTTATACTTAGGTTAAGCCAGAATTTAAGGTTTAGGTTAAGCCAAAGGTGAGGATTTGGGTTGGGTCCTAAATTAAGGCTAGGGTTAAGGTTAGATTATGGGTTAGTAATAGAGTTAAAACAGGAGTTAGGGTCAGACGACGAGCTAGAAATAGGTTTAGTCCAGCAGTTGTTAGGTTATCCCAGTATTGAAGGTTTAGGTTAAGTCAAAGGTGAGGATTAGGGTTGGGTCCTGGGTTAAGGCTAGGGTTAGGGTTAGACCATGGGTTAGGAATAGAGTTAAAACAGGAGTTAGGGTAAAACCAGGAGCTAGAAATAGGGTTAGTCCAGCAGTTAAAGTTAGGTTATCCCAGAATTTAAGGTTTAGGTTTGAGTTAGGCGAGAGGTGAGGATTAGGGATGAGTTCTGGGTTAAGGCAAGGGTTAGGGTTAGACCTTGGTTTAGGAATAGAGTTAAAGCAAGAGTTAGGGTGAGACCAGGGGCTAGAAATAGGGTTAGTCCAGCAGTTAAACTTAGGTTAAGCCACAATTTAAGGTTTTGGTTAAGCCAGAGGTGAGGATTAGGGTTGAGTCATGGGTTAAGGCTAGGGTTAAGGTTACACCATGGGTTAGGAATAGAGTTAAAGCAGGAGTTAGGGTCAGACCAGAGGCTTGAAATAGGGTTAGTCCAGCAGTTAAACTTAGGTTAAGCCAGAATTTAAGGTTTAGTTTAAACCATAGGTGAGGATTAAGGTTGGGTCTTGGGTTAAGGTTGGGTTAGGGTTATACCATGTGTTAGAAATAGAGTTAAAACAGGAGTTAGGGTCAGACCAGGAGCTAGAAATAGGGTTAGTCCAGCATTTTAAGTTGGGTTAAGCTAGAATTTAAGGTTTAGGTTAAACCAGAGTTGAGGATTAGGGTTGGGTCCTGGGTTAAGGCTAGGGTTAGGGTTAGACCATGGGTTAGTAATAGAGTTACAACAGGTGTTAGGGTCAGACCAGGAGCTAGAAATAGGGTTAGTCCAGCAGTTAAATTTAGCTTATCCCAGAATTTAATGTTTAGGTTTGGGTTAGGCCAGAGGTGAGGATTAGGGTTGAGTCCTTGGTTAAGGCTAGGGTTAGACCATGGGTTAGGACTAGAGTAAAAACAGGAGTTAGTTTAAAATTAAGGGCAAGAAATAGGGTTTGTCCAGCAGTTTAACCTAGGTTTAGCCAGAATTTAAGGTTTAGGTTAAGCCAGAGGTGAAGATTATGGTTAGGTCCTGGGTTAAGGCTAGTATTAGGGTTATACCATGGGTTACGAATAGAGTTAAAGCAGGAGTTAGGGTCAGCCCAGGGGCTAGAAATAGGTTTAGTGCAGCAGTTAAACTTAAATTAAGCCAGAATTAAAGGTTTAAGTTAAGCCAGAGGTGAGGATCAGGGTTGGGTCATGGGTTAAGGCTAGGGTTAGGGTTGGACCATGGGTTAGTAATAGAGTTAAAACAGGAAAAAGGGTCAGACCAGGAGCTAGAAATAGGGTTAGTCCAGCAGTTAAAGTTAGGTTATCCCAGAATTTAAGGTTTAGGTTTGGGTTAGGCCAGAGATGAGGATTAGGGTTGAGTCCTGGGTTAAGGTTAGTGTTAGGGTTATACCATGGGTTAGGAATAGAGTTAAAGCAGGAGTTAGGGTCAGACCAGGAGCTAGAAATAGAGTTAGTCTTGCAGTTAAAGTTAGGTTATCCCAGAATTTAATGTATAGGTTTGGGTTAGGCCAGAGGTGAGGATTAGGGTTGAGTCCTGGATTAAGGCTAGGGTTAGGATTACACCATGGGTTAGGAATAAAGTTAAGGCAGGAGTTAGGGTCAGACCAGGGGCTAGAAATACGGTTAGTCCAGCAGTTAAAATTAGGTTAAGCCAGAATTTAAGGTTTAGGTTAAGCCGGAGGTGATGATTAGGGATGAGTCTTGGGTTAAGGTTAGGGTTAGGGTTAGACCATGGGTTAGGAATAGAGTAAAAACTGGAGTTAGTTTAAAATTAAGGGCTAGAAACCGGGTTAGTCCAGCAGTTTAACCAAAGTTTAGTCAGAATTTAAGGTTTAGGTTAATTTAGATGTGGGGATTAGGGTTGGGTCTTGCGTTAAGGCTAGGATTAAGGTTACACCATGGATTAGGACAAGAGTTAAAGCAGGAGTTAAGGTCAGACAAGGGGCTAGAAATAGGGTTAGTCCAGCAGTTAAACTTAGGTTAAGCCAGAATTAAAGGTTTAGGTTAAGCAAGAGGTGAGGATTAGGATTGAGTCCTGGGTTAAGGCTAGGGTTAGGGTTAGACCATGGGTTAGGAATAGAGTTAAAACAGGAGTTAGGGTCAGACCAGGGGCTAGAAATAGGGTTAGTCCAGCAGTTAAAGTTAGGTTATCCCAGAATTTAAGTTTTAGGTTTGAGTTAGGCGAGAGGTGAGGATTAGGGATGAGTCCTGGGTTAAGGCAAGGGTTAGGGTTAGACCTTGGTTTAGGAATAGAGTTAAAGCAAGAGTTAGGGTGAGACCAGGGGCTAGAAATAGGGTTAGTCCAGCAGGTAAACTTAGGTTAAGCCAGAATTAAAGGTTTAGGTTAAGCCAGAGGTGAGGATTAGGGTTGAGTCCTGGGTTAATGTTAGGGTTAGACCATGGGTTAGGAATAGAGTTAAAACAGGAGTTAGGGTCAGACCACGAGCAAGAAATAGGGTTAATCCAGCAGTTAAAGTTAGGTTATCCCAGTATTGAAGGTTTAGGTTAAGTCAGAGGTGAGGATTAGGGTTGGGTCCTAGGTTAAGGCTAGGGTTAGGGTTAGACCATGGGTTAGGAATAGAGTTAAAACAGGAGTTAGGGTCAGACCAGGAGCTAGAAATAGGGTTATTCCAGCAGTTAAAGTTAGGTTATCCCAGAATTTAAGGTTTCGGTTTGGGTTAGGCCAGAGGTGAGGATTAGGGATGAGTCCTGGGTTAAGGCTAGGGTTAGGGTTAGACCATGGGTTAGTAATAGAGTAAAAACTGGAGTTAGTTTAAAGCTAGGTGCTAGAAATAGGGTTAGTCATGTAGTTTAACCTAGGTTAAGCTAGAATTTAAGGTTTAGGTTAAGACAGAGGTGAGGATTAGGGTTGGGTCATGGTTTAAGGCTAGGGTTAGGGTTAGACCATGGGTTAGCAATAGAGTTAAAACAGGAGTTAGGGTCAGACCAAGAGCTAAAAATAGGGTTAGTCCAGCAGTTAAAGTTAGGTTATCCCAGATTTTAAGGTTTAGGTTTGGGTTAAGCCAGAGGTGAGGATTAGGGTTAAGTCCTGGGTTAAAGCTAGGGTTAGTGTTAGACCATGGGTTAGGAATAGAGTTAAATCAGGAGTTAGGGTCAGCCCAGGAACTAGAAACAGGGTTAGTCCAGCAGTTAAAGTTAGGTTATCCCAGTATTTAAGGTTTAGGTTAAGTCAGAGGTGAAGATTAGGGTTGGGTCCTGGGTTAAGGATAGGGTAAGGGTTAGACCATGGGTTAGAAATAGAGTTAAAACAGGAGTTAGGGTCAGACCAGGAGCTAGATATAGGGTTAAATTAGCAGCTAAAGTTTGGTTATCCCAGGATTTAAGGTTTAGGTTAAGACAGAGGTGAGAATTAGTTTTGGGTCCTGGGTTAAGGCTAGGGTTAGGGTTACACCATGGGTTATGAATAGAGTTAAAGCAGGAGTTATGGTCAGGCCAGGGGCTTGAAATAGGGTTAGTCCAGCATTTAAACTTAGGTTAAGCCAGAATTTAAGGTTTACATTAAGCCAGAGGTGAGGATTAGAGTTGGGTCCTGGGTTAAAGCTAGAGTTAGGGTTAGACCATGGGTTAGGATTAGAGTTTAAACAGGAGTTAGGGTCAGACCAGGAGCTAGAAATAGGGTTAGTCCTGCAGTTAAAGTTAGGTTTTCCCAGTATTTAAATTTTAGGTTAAGTCATAGGTGAGGATTAAGGTTGGGTCCTGGGTAAAGGCTAGGGTTAGGGTTAGACCATGGGTTAGGGATAGAGTAAAAGCAGGAGTTAGTTTAAAACTAGGGGCTAGAAATAGGGTTAGTCCAGCAGTATAGCCCAGAATTTAAAGTTTAGATTAAGCCACAGGTGAGGATTAGAGTTGGGTCCTGGGTTAAATCTAGGGTTAGGGTTAGACCATGGGTTAAGAATAGAGTTTAAACAGGAGTTTGGGTCAGACCAGGAGCTAGAAACAGGGTTAGTCCTGCAGTTAAAGTTAGGTTATCACAGTATTTAAATTTTAGGTTAAGTCATAGGTGAGGATTAGGGTTGGGTCCTGGGTTAAGGCTAGGGTTAGTGTTAGACCATGGGTTAGGAATAGAGTTAAAACAGGAGTTAGGGTCAGACCAGGAGCTAGAAATAGGGTTAGTCTAGCAGTTAAAGTTAGGTTATCCCAGAATTTAAGGTTTAGGTTTGGGTTATTCCAGAGTAAAGGATTAAGGTTGAGTCCTGGGATAAGGCTAGGGTTAGGGTTAAACCATGGGTTAGGAATAGCGTTAAAACAGGAGTTAGGGTCAGACCAGGAGCTAGAAATAGGGTTAGTCCAGCAGTTAAAGTTAGGTTATCCCAGTATTTAAATTTTAGGTTAAGTCAGAGGTGAGGATTAGGGATGGGTCCTGGGTGAAGGCTAGGGTTAAAGTTAGGTTATCCCAGAATTTAAGGTTAAGGTTTGTGTTTGTTAGGCCAGAGGTGAGGATTAAGGATGAGTCCTGGGTTAAAGATAGGGTAAAGGTTAGACCATGGGTTAGAAATAGAGGTAAAACAGGAGTTAGGGTTAGACCAGGAGCTAGAAATAGGGTTAGATTAGCAGTTAAAGTTTGGTTATCCCAGTATTTAAGGTTTAGGTTAAGACAGAGGTGAGAATTAGGGTTGGGTCCTGGGTTAAGGCTAGGGTTACTGTTACACCATGGTTAGGAATGGAGTTAAAGCAGGAGTTGAGGTCAGACCAGGGGCTAGAAATAGGGTTAGTCCAGCAGTAAAAGTTAGGTTAAGCCACAATTTAAGGTTTCGGTTAAGCCAGAGGTGAGAATTAGGGTTGGGTCCTAGGTTAAGGCTAGGATTAGGGTTACACCATGATTTAGGAATAGAGTTAAAGCAGGAGTTAGGGTCAGACCAGGGACTAGAAATATGGTTAGTCCAACAGTTAAAGATATGTAAAGCCAGAATTTAAGGTTTAGGTTAAGCCAGAGGTGAGGATTAGGGTTGGCTCCTGGTTAAAGCTAGGGTTAGGGTTAGACCATGGGTTAGGAATAGAGTTAAAACAGGAGTTAGCGTCAGACCAGGAGCTAGAAATAGGGTTAGTTCAGCAGTTAAAGTTAGGTTATCCCAGAATTTAAGGTTTAGGTTATGCCAGAGGTGAAGAATAGGGATGAGTCTTGGGTTAAGGCTAGGGTTGGGGTAGACCATGGGTTAGGAATAGAGTAAAAGCAGGAGTTAATTTAAAACTAGGGGCTAGAAATAGGGTTAGTCCAGCAGTTTAACCTAGGTTAAGCCAGAATTAAAGGTTTAAGTTAAGCCAGAGGTGAGGATTAGGGTTGGGTTCTGGGTTAAGGCTAGGGTTAGGGTTACACCATTAATAAGGAATAGAGTTAAAGCAGGAGTTAGTATCAGACCAGGGGCTTGAAGTAGAGTTAATAAAGCAGTTAAACTTTAGAATTTAAGGTTTAGGTTAAGCCAGAGGTGGGCATAAGGGTTGGGTCTTCGGTTAAGGTTAGGGTTTTGGTTAGACCATGGGTTAGAAATAGAGTTAAAACAGGAGTTAGGGTCAAACTAGGAGCTAGAAATAGAGTTAGTCCAGCAGTTAAAGTTAGGTTATCCCAGAATTTAAGGTTTAGGTTTCTGTTAGGCCAGAGGTGAGGATAAGGGTTGAGTCCTTGGTTAAGGATAGGGTTAGGGTTACACCATGGGTTAGGAATAGAGATAAAGCAGGAGTTAGGGTCAGACCAGGGGCTAGAAATAGGGTTAGTCCAACAGCTTAACTTAGGTTAAGCAAAAATTTAAGAATTTAAGGTTTAGGTTAAGCCAGTGGTGATGGTTATGGATGAGTCCTGGGTTAAGGCTAGGGTTAGGGCTAGACCATGGGTTAGAAATAGAGTAAAAACAGGAGTTAGTTTAAAATTAAGGACTAGAAATAGGGTTTGTCCTGCAGTTTAACCTAGGTTTAGCCATTATTTAAGGTTTAGGTTAAGATAGAGGTGAGGATTAGGGGTGGGTCCTGGGTTAAGGCTAGGATTAGATTTACATTATGGGTTAGGAATAGAGTTAAAGCAGGAGTTAGGGTCAGATTAGGGGCTAGAAATAGGGTTAGTCCAGCAGGTAAACTTAGGTTAAGCCAGAATTAAAGGTTTAGGTGAAGCCAGAGGTGAGGATTAGGGTTGGGTCATGGGTTAAGGTTACGGTTAGGGTTGGACCATAGGTTAGGAATAGAGTTAAAATAGGAGTTAGGGTCAGACCAGGAGCTAGAAATAGGGTTAGTCCAGCAGTTTAACCTAGGTTAAGCCAAAATTTAAGGTTTAGGTTAAGCCAGAGGTGAGGATTAGGGTTGGGCCCTGGTTAAGGATAGGGTTAGGGTTAGACCATGGGTTAGGAATAGAGTTAAAACAGGAGTTAATTTAAAACTAGGGGCTAGAAATAGTGTTAGTCCAGCAGTTTCACCTAGGTTAAGCCGTAATTTAAGGATTAGGTTAATTCAGAGGTGAGGATTAGGGTTGGGTTCTGGGTTAAGGCTAGGGTTAGGGTTACACCATTAATTAGGAATAGAGTTAAAGCAGGAGTTAGGTTCAGACTAGGGGCTCGAAAAAGGGTTAATCCAGCAGTTAAACTTAGGTTAAGCCAGAGGTTGGGATTAGGGTTGGGTCTTGGGTTAAGGCTAGGGTTATGGTTAGACCATGGGTTAGAAATAGAGTTAAAACAAGAGTTAGGGTCAGACCAGGAGCTAGAAATAGGTTTAGTCCAGCAGTTAAAGTTAGGTTATCCCAGAATTTAAGGTTTAGGTTTGAGTTAGGCGAGAGGTGAGGATTAGGGATGAGTCCTGGGTTAAGGCAAGGGTTAGGGTTAGACCTTGGTTTAGGAATAGAGTAAAAACAGGAGTTAGTTTAAAACTATGGGCTAGAAATAGGGTTAGTGCAGCAGTTTAACCTAGGTTAAGTCAGAATTTAAGGTTTAGGTTAAAACAGAGGTGGGGATTAGGGTTGGGTCCCTGGCTATGGCTAGGGTTAGGGTTACACCTTGGCTTAGGAATAGAGTTAAAGCAGGAGTTAGGGTAAGACCAGGGTCTAGAAATAGGGTTAGTCCAGAAGTTAAACTTAGGTTAAGCCACAATTTAAGGTTTAGGTTAAGCCAGAGGTGAGGATTAGGGTTGAGTCCTGGGTTAAGGCTAGGGTTAGGGTTACACCATGGGTTAGAAATAGAGTTAAAGCAGGAGTTAGGGTCAGAACAGGAGCTAGAAAAAGGGTTAGTCCAGCAGTTAAAGTTAGGTTAAGCTAGAATTTAAGGTTTAGGTTAAACCATTGTTGAGGATTAGGGTTGGGTCCTGGGTTAAGGCTAGGGTTAGGGTTAGACCATGGGTTAGTAATAGAGTTAAAACAGGTGTTAGGGTCAGACCAGGAGCTAGAAATAGGGTTAGTCCAGCAGTTAAAGTTAGCTTATCCCAGAATTTAAGGTTTAGGTTTGGGTTAGGCCAGAGGTGAGGATTAGGGTTGAGTCCTTGGTTAAGGCTAGGGTTAGGGTTAGACCATGGGTTAGGAATAGAGTAAAAACAGGAGTTAGTTTAAAATTAAGGACAAGAAATAGGGTTTGTAGAGCAGTTTAACCTAGGTTTAGCCAGAATTTAAGGTTTAGGTTAAGCCAGAGGTGAGGATTATGGTTGGGTCCTGGGTTAAGGCTAGTATTAGAGTTATACCATGGGATACGAATAGAGTTAAAGCCGGAGTTAGGGTCAGTCCAGGGGCTAGAAATAGGTTTAGTGCAGCAGTTAAACTTAGGTTAAGCCAGAATTAAAGGTATAGGTTAAGCCAGAGGTGAGGATTAGGGTTGGGTCATGGGTTAAGGCTAGGGTTAGGGTTGGACCATAGGTTAGTAATAGAGTTAAAACAGGAAAAAGGGTCAGACCAGGAGCTAGAAATAGGGTTAGTCCAGCAGTTAAAGTTAGGTTATCCCAGAATTTAAGGTTTAGGTTTGGGTTAGGCCAGAGATGAGGATTAGGGTTGAGTCCTTGGTAAAGGCTAGGGTTAGAGTTACACCATGGGTTAGGAATAGAGTTAAAGCAGGAGTTAGGGTCAGACCAGGGTCTAGAAATAGGGTTAGTCCAGCAGTTAAACTTTGGTTAAGCCACAATTTAAGGTTTCGGTTAAGCCAGAGGTAAGGATTAGGGTTGGGTCCTGGGTTAAGGCTAGGGTTAGGGTTACACCATGGGTTAGGAATAGAGTTAAAGCAAAAGTTAGGGTCAGACCAGGGGCTAGAAATATGGTTAGTCCAACAGTTAAAATTAGAAAAAGCCAGAATTTAAGGTTTAGGTTAAGCTAGAGGAGAGGATTATGGTTGGGTCCTGGGTAAAGGCTAGGGTTAGGGTTACACCATGGGTTAGATATAGAGGTAAAGCAGGAGTTAGGGTCATCCCAGGGGCTTGAAATAGGGTTAGTCCAGCAGTTAATCTTAGGGTAAGCCAGAATTTAAGGTTTAGGTTAAGCCAGACTTGAGGATTAGGGTTGGGTCTTGGGTTAAGGCTAGGGTTAGGGTTAGACCATGGGTTAGGAATAGAGTTAAAACAGGAATTATTGTCAGACCAGGAGCCAGAAATAGGGTTAGTCCAGCAGTTAAAGTTAGGTTAAGCCAGAATTTAAGGTTTAGGTTAAACGAGAGGTGAGGATTTGGGTTGAGTTCTGGGTTAAGGCAAGGGTTAGGGTTACACCATTAATTAGGAATAGAGTTAAAGCAGGAGTTAGGGTCAGAATAGGGGATTGAAATAGGGTTAATCAAGCAGTTAAACTTAGGTTAAGCCAGAATTTATGGTTTAGGTTAAGCCAGAGGTTGGGATTAGGGTTGGGTCTTGGGTTAAGGCTAGGGTTAGGGTTTTACCATAGGTTAGTAATAGAGTTAAAACAGGAAAAAGGGTCAGACCAGGAGCTAGAAATAGGGTTAGTCCAGCAGTTAAAGTTAGGTTATCCCAGAATTGAAGGTTTAGGTTTGGGTTAGGCCAGAGATGAGGATTAGGGTTGAGTCCTTGGTAAAGGCTAGGGTTAGAGTTACACCATGGGTTAGGAATAGAGTTAAAGCAGGAGTTAGGGTCAGACCAGGGTCTAGAAATAGGGTTAGTCCAGCAGTTAAACTTTGGTTAAGCCACAATTTAAGGTTTCGGTTAAGCCAGAGGTAAGGATTAGGGTTGGGTCCTGGGTTAAGGCTAGGGTTAGGGTTACACCATGGGTTAGGAATAGAGTTAAAGCAAAAGTTAGGGTCAGACCAGGGGCTAGAAATATGGTTAGTCCAACAGTTAAAATTAGAAAAAGCCAGAATTTAAGGTTTAGGTTAAGCTAGAGGAGAGGATTATGGTTGGGTCCTGGGTAAAGGCTAGGGTTAGGGTTACACCATGGGTTAGATATAGAGGTAAAGCAGGAGTTAGGGTCATCCCAGGGGCTTGAAATAGGGTTAGTCCAGCAGTTAATCTTAGGGTAAGCCAGAATTTAAGGTTTAGGTTAAGCCAGACTTGAGGATTAGGGTTGGGTCTTGGGTTAAGGCTAGGGTTAGGGTTAGACCATGGGTTAGGAATAGAGTTAAAACAGGAATTATTGTCAGACCAGGAGCCAGAAATAGGGTTAGTCCAGCAGTTAAAGTTAGGTTAAGCCAGAATTTAAGGTTTAGGTTAAACGAGAGGTGAGGATTTGGGTTGAGTTCTGGGTTAAGGCAAGGGTTAGGGTTACACCATTAATTAGGAATAGAGTTAAAGCAGGAGTTAGGGTCAGACTAGGGGATTGAAATAGGGTTAATCAAGCAGTTAAACTTAGGTTAAGCCAGAATTTATGGTTTAGGTTAAGCCAGAGGTTGGGATTAGGGTTGGGTCTTGGGTTAAGGCTAGGGTTATGGTTAGACCATGGGTTAGAAATAGAGTTAAAACAAGAGTAAGGGTCAGACCAGGAGCTAGAAATAGGGTTAGTCAAGCAGTTAAAGTTAGGTTAAGCCAGAATTTAAGGTTTAGGTTAAAGCAGAGGTGAGAATTAGGGTTGGGTCCTGGGTTAAGGTTAGGGTTAGACCATGGGTTAGGAATAGAGTTAAAATAGGAGTTAGGGTCAGACCAGGAGCTAGAAATTGGGTTAGTCCAGCAGTTTAACCTAGGTTAAGCCAAAATTTAAGGTTTAGGTTAAGCCAGAGGTGAGGATTAAGGTTGGGTGCTGGTTAAAGCTAGGGTTAGGGTTAGACCATGGGTTAGGAATAGAGTTAAAATAGGAGTTAGGGTCAGATCAGGAGCTAGAAATAGGGTTAGTTCAGCAGTTAAAGTTAGGTTATCCTAGAATTTAAGGTTTAGGTTATGCCAGAGGTGAAGAATAGGAATGAGTCTTGGGTTAAAGTTAGGGTTGGGGTAGACCATGGGTTAGGAATAGAGTAAGGAGTTAGTTTAAATCTAGGGGCTAGAAATAGGGTTAGTCTAGCAGTTTAACCTAGGTTAAGCCAGAATTTAAGGTTTAAGTTAAGCCAGAGGTGAGGATTAGGGTTGGGTTCTCGGCTAAGGCTAGGGTTAGGGTTACACCATTAATTAGGAATAGAGTTAAAGCAGGAGTTAGGATCAGACCAGGGGCTTGAAGTAGTGTTAATCCAGCAGTTAAACATAGGTTAAGCCAGAATTTAAGGTTTAGGTTAAGCAAGAGGTGGGGATTAGGGTTGGGTCTTGGGTTAAGGTTAGGGTTAGGGTTAGACCATGGGTTAGAAATAGAGTTAAAACAGGAGTTAGGGTTAGACCAGGAGCTAGAAATAGAATTAAAACAGGAGTTAGTGTCAGACCATGAGCTAGAAATAGGGTTAGTCCAACAGTTAAAGTTAGGTTAAGCCAGAAGTTAAGGTTTAGGTTAAACAAGAAGTGAGGATTAGGGTTGGGTCTTGGGTTAAGGCTAGGCTTAGGGTTAGACCATGGGTTAGTAATAGAGTTAAAACAGGAGTTAGGGTCAAACTAGGAGCTAGAAATAGTTAGTCCAGCAGCTAAAGTTAGGTCATCCCAGAATTTAAGGTTTAGGTTTGGGTTAGGCCAGAGGTGAGGATTAGGGTTAAGTCCTTGGTTAAGGCTAGGGTTAGGGTTACACCATGGGTTAGGAATAGAGTTAAAGCAGGAAGTAGGGTCAGACCAGGGGCTAGAAATAGGGTTTGTCGAACAGTTAAACTTAGTTAAGCCAGAATTTAAGGTTTAGGTTAAGCCAGTGGTGATGATTAGGGATAAGTCCTGGGTTAAGGCTAGGGTTAGGGTTAGACCATGGGTTAGAAATAGAGTAAAAACAAGAGTTAGTTTAAAATTAAGGGTTATAGATAGGGTTTGTCCTGCAGTTTAACCTAGGTTTAGCCAGAATTTAAGGTTTAGGTTAAGTTAGAGGTGAGGATTAGGGTTGGATCCTGGGTTAAGGCTAGGATTAGGGTTACACCATGGGTTAGAAATAGAGTTAAAGCAGGAGTTAGGGTCAGACCAGGTGCTAGAAATAGGGTTAGTTCAACAGTTAAACTTAGGTTAAGCCAGAATTTAAGGTTTAGGTTAAGCCAGAGGTGAGGATTAGGGTTTAGTCCTGGGTAAAGGCTAGGGTTAGGGTTACACCATGGGTTAGGAATAGAGTTAAAGCAGGAGTTAGGGTCAGACCAGGGGCTTGAAATAGGATTAGTCCAGCAGTTAAAGTTAGGTTATCCCAGAATTTAAGGTTTAGGTTTGAGTTAGGCGAGAGGTGAGAATTAGGGATGAGTCCTGGGTTAAGGCAAGGGTTAGGGTTAGACCTTGGTTTAGGAATAGAGTAAAAACAGGAGTTAGTTTAAAACTATGGGCTAGAAATAGGGTTAGTGCAGCAGTTTAACCTAGGTTAAGTCAGAATTTAAGGTTTAGGTTAAAACAGAGGTGGGGATTAGGGTTGGGTCCCTGGTTATGGCTAGGGTTAGGGTTACACCTTGGCTTAGGAATAGAGTTAAAGCAGGAGTTAGGGTAAGACCAGGGTCTAGAAATAGGGTTAGTCCAGAAGTTAAACTTAGGTTAAGCCACAATTTAAGGTTTCGGTTAAGCCAGAGGTGAGGATTAGGGTTGAGTCCTGGGTTAAGGCTAGGGTTAGGGTTACACCATGGGTTAGAAATAGAGTTAAAGCAGGAGTTAGGGTCAGACCAGGAGCTAGAAAAAGTGTTAGTCCAGCAGTTAAAGTTAGGTTAAGCTAGAATTTAAGGTTTAGGTTAAACCATTGTTGAGGATTAGGGTGGGGTCCTGGGTTAAGGCTAGGGTTAGGGTTAGACCATGGGTTAGTAATAGAGTTAAAACAGGTGTTAGGGTCAGACAAGGAGCTAGAAATAGGGTTAGTCCAGCAGTTAAAGTTAGCTTATCCCAGAATTTAAGGTTTAGGTTTGGGTTAGGCCAGAGGTGAGGATTAGGGTTGAGTCCTTGGTTAAGGCTAGGGTTAGGGTTAGACCATGGGTTAGGAATAGAGTAAAAACAGGAGTTAGTTTAAAATTAAGGACAAGAAATAGGGTTTGTAGAGCAGTGTAACCTAGGTTTAGCCAGAATTTAAGGTTTAGGTTAAGCCAGAGGTGAGGATTATGGTTGGGTCCTGGGTTAAGGCTAGTATTAGAGTTATACCATGGGATACGAATAGAGTTAAAGCCGGAGTTAGGGTCAGTCCAGGGGCTAGAAATAGGTTTAGTGCAGCAGTTAAACTTAGGTTAAGCCAGAATTAAAGGTATAGGTTAAGCCAGAGGTGAGGATTAGGGTTGGGTCATGGGTTAAGGCTAGGGTTAGGGTTGGACCATAGGTTAGTAATAGAGTTAAAACAGGAAAAAGGGTCAGACCAGGAGCTAGAAATAGGGTTAGTCCAGCAGTTAAAGTTAGGTTATCCCAGAATTTAAGGTTTAGGTTTGGGTTAGGCCAGAGATGAGGATTAGGGTTGAGTCCTTGGTAAAGGCTAGGGTTAGAGTTACACCATGGGTTAGGAATAGAGTTAAAGCAGGAGTTAGGGTCAGACCAGGGTCTAGAAATAGGGTTAGTCCAGCAGTTAAACTTTGGTTAAGCCACAATTTAAGGTTTCGGTTAAGCCAGAGGTAAGGATTAGGGTTGGGTCCTGGGTTAAGGCTAGGGTTAGGGTTACACCATGGGTTAGGAATAGAGTTAAAGCAAAAGTTAGGGTCAGACCAGGGGCTAGAAATATGGTTAGTCCAACAGTTAAAATTAGAAAAAGCCAGAATTTAAGGTTTAGGTTAAGCTAGAGGAGAGGATTATGGTTGGGTCATGGGTAAAGGCTAGGGTTAGGGTTACACCATGGGTTAGATATAGAGGTAAAGCAGGAGTTAGGGTCATCCCAGGGGCTTGAAATAGGGTTAGTCCAGCAGTTAATCTTAGGGTAAGCCAGAATTTAAGGTTTAGGTTAAGCCAGACTTGAGGATTAGGGTTGGGTCTTGGGTTAAGGCTAGGGTTAGGGTTAGACCATGGGTTAGGAATAGAGTTAAAACAGGAATTATTGTCAGACCAGGAGCCAGAAATAGGGTTAGTCCAGCAGTTAAAGTTAGGTTAAGCCAGAATTTAAGGTTTAGGTTAAACGAGAGGTGAGGATTTGGGTTGGGTCCTGGGTTAAGGCAAGGGTTAGGGTTACACCATTAATTAGGAATAGAGTTAAACAGGAGTTAGGGTCAGACTAGGGGATTGAAATAGGGTTAATCAAGCAGTTAAACTTAGGTTAAGCCAGAATTTATGGTTTAGGTTAAGCCAGAGGTTGGGATTAGGGTTGGGTCTTGGGTTAAGGCTAGGGTTATGGTTAGACCATGGGTTAAAAATAGAGTTAAAACAAGAGTAAGGGTCAGACCAGGAGCTAGAAATAGGGTTAGTCCAGCAGTTAAAGTTAGGTTAAGCCAGAATTTAAGGTTTAGGTTAAAACAGAGGTGAGAATTAGGGTTGGGTCCTGGGTTAAGGATAGGGTTAGGGTTAGACCATGGGTTAGGAATAGAGTTAAAATAGGAGTTAGGGTCAGACCAGGAGCTAGAAATTGGGTTAGTCCAGCAGTAGAGATGAGCGAACCGGTCCCGGTTCGGCTCGAGGTCGGCTCGCCGAACGGGGGGTCCCGTTCGAGTTCGGTTCGTCGAACGTTCGACGAACCGAACTCGAACGTATAGGCTAGAATGGGAGGCAATCACAAACACATAAAAATGCATGATAAATGTACACAAACAGTTAATAAACATTGCCATAACACTTACCGGTCCTCGCGATCCCTTCTGCACTCTGTCTCCTGCCGCTATTCCATCCGATGATCGCTGAATCCTCCCGTGACCGGCACTGCCAGCAGAGATGCAGGACCTGTCGTGACGTCAGAATAGCCATGTGACCAGTCACGTGGCTATTATCTCATTGGCTACAGACTGGTCACATGACTATGACACGTCATGTAGGACCTGCGAGTGCATCTCTCCGGTACACGGTGCACATATGTGTATCGCCGTGTACCGGCGACATGCTCTAGCACACGGTCGACTCCCCGTTCCGTTAGGGACCGGCTGTCACAGCCGGTCATTAACGGAGATCACCGTTGCCATAGCAACGCAGTTAGCGGTGATGTCACCGCTAACCGCGGCTCCGAGAGCACCGTTGCTATGGTAACGCGTCTGTCAGCGTTACCGCTGTTACCGCTGACAGCCAGCACTGATCACTCACGGAGTGAAGGCTGCACGATTGTAGTGAGCATTGTAGTGAGGATGGAGGTTCCCCAGCCCCAAGTGATGAGCTGGTGAACCTTATCCTCACTACAATCGTCACTACTACTACACTAGTGAGGATTGTAGTGAGCATTGTAGTGAGGATGGAGGTTCCCCAGCCCCAAGTGATGAGCTGGTGAATCTCATCCTCACTACAATCGTCACTACTACTACACTAGAAAGAAAGAAGACAGAAGAGCAGGATCGTGGAGGGCTGACAGGGGGTAATAAAGATGGAGTCTCTAATGTGTCTGTGTATTTATTTCTATTAAAGTATTTTTTCTCTGTGTGGTGTTTTTTTTAACCCTTTATTGGAGATTCTTAATGGCCGGGTCAAACGTGCCTGACATTAAGAATCTCTGGCTTAATACTGGCTAGTAAAACAAAGCCAGTATTAACTCATGATTACCCAACAAGCCACCCGGCTCCAGGGCTGTTGGAAGAGTTGGATACAGCGCCAGATGATGGCGTTTCTACGACTGAAATCCGCAGTAGAGGGGCCCATAAACCTCGGGCTAACCTGTGCTGCGGATTCCAATCCCCAGCTGCCTAGTTGTACCCGGCTGGACACAAAAATGGGGCGAAGCCCACGTCATTTGTTTTTTAATTATTTCATGAAATAAGTGAAATAATTAAAAAAAAACGGGCTTCCCTATATTTTTGGTTCCCAGCCGGGTACAAATAGGCAACTGGGGGTTGGAGGCAGCCCGTGGCTGCCTGCTGTACCTGGCTAGCATACAAAAATATGGCGAAGCTCACGTCCTTTTTTTGTAGTTTTTTGGCAAAAAAAATAAAAAATGCTTCCCTGGATTTTCCATTGCCAGTGAAGGTAACACCAAGCAGTGGGGGTTAGCCGCCAGTAGCTGCTTGGATTACCCTTAGCTAGCAATACAAAAAATGCAGCGGGAGCCCATATATATTTTTTTTAATTATTTATTTAAATAACTAAAAATAAAATGGGCTGCCCTGTATTTTGATTGCTAGACATCACAGTGCTGTAAAAATAAATCTTTAAAAAAATGACGTAGCGCTCCGTGGTATTTTTGATTCTCAGCGCAGATAAAGCAGACAGCTATGGGTTGCCACCCCCATCTGCCTGCCGTTACCTTGGTTGGCAATCAAAATACAGGGAAGCCCATTAATTTTTTCTATTTAAAAAATGGTTAAAAAAAAAAATGACGTTGGGTCCCCCCATTTTTGATAGCCAGCTAGGGTAAAGCAGAAGGCTGTAGCCTGAAAACCACAGCTGGCAGCTTTACCGTGGTTGGGGATCCAATGTGGAGGTCCCCTCAGGCTCTTTTTTATAATTATTTTATAAATATTAATAATTACACAATAAAAGTAGGGTCCCCCCCAAATTGGATCACCAGCCAAGGTAAAGCGGACAGCTGTGGTCTGGTATTCTCAGGGTGGGAAGGTCCATAGTTATTGGGCCTTCACAGCCTAAAAATAGCAGGCCGCAGGCACCCCAGACGTGGCGCATCCACTAGATGCGCCAATCCTGGCGCTTCACCCCAGCTCATCCCGTGCCCTGGTGCAGTGGCAAACGGGGTAATAAATCGGGTTGATACTAGCTGTAAAGTCACCTGAGATCAAGCCCAGCAGTTTGTGATGTCATGGCATCTATTAGATACCCAACATCATAAACTGTCAGTACTAACAAAAAAAAAAAAATCGACAAAAGAAATTTATTTGAAAAAACAGTCCCCAAAACATTTCCTCTTTCACCAATTTATTGTAAGAAAAAAAACAAAGGGGTCCCACGACGACTCTGGACCGTCTAGAATATGGGGGGGAGACACTCAGGGAACGTATCCCCCATTTTCTAGGAGTGCGGACCCTTCATGTGAGGAGTGTGGGTGCAATGAATCTGCACTCACTCTCCCCGGGTCCACAGCAGCAGAGTCCATGTCGTAATGGTTGCTACCAAAGCTGCAATGCCCTGCTCATGAGGTAAGGGCATGCCTAATCAGGAGAACTACTGTAGAGGAAGCTCTGCTCACTGGTATATAGGTGCTCAGAGGTAATAATAGATACAATTAGTGAGTAACCTCGGCACTCTAAATCTCCCAGACTAAGTCAGTAAGTCACAACGGATAGTAATGCAAAATCACTCTTTATTGGTCCGTATTAAGAAAAAAATTTTTTTCATAAGCATATATGTTTTTGTCCAAAACAAGTTACAAATGACGTTTCGGCCTGAGCCTTCGTCAGATTGGACTTATCTGCATGTAATCATGAAAAATGACAATAATCAGTATCACATAAGAGTGAGAGAACAATAACAAACTCGAACAATGTAGAGGTACAATTGGGATGCAGCAAAAAAATTGCAACACAGCAAGAAATGAAACACATGATACAAATGTCATAATACAGTACAAGGACAATATAGTAATGACAAATATGGGGTCAGAGTAGACTTAGACAGCTCTGGTACGAAAGAGATGTCAATCATAAAGTAACATGTGCAGTAGGTGTAGAGCTACAGTATGCATGGCAGAGCTAATGGGTAGACCGACCATAGAAAAAGAACGGAGAAAAAGTGGAGAAAAAGTGGAGAAAAAAATGGAGAAAAAGTGGAGAAAAAGTGGAGAAAAAAATGGAGAAAAAGTGGAGAATAAGTGGAGAATAAGTGGAGAAAAAGTGGAGAAAAAGTGGAGAATAAGTGGAGAAAAAGTGGAGAAAAAGTGGAGAAAAAAATGGAGAAAAAGTGGAGAAAAAGTGGAGTAAAAATGGAGAAAAAATGGAGAAAAAAGTGGAGAAAAAGTGGAGAAAAAGTGGAGAAAAAGTGGAAAATAAGTGGAGAAAAAGTGGAGAAAAAGTGGAGAAAAAGTGGAGAATAAGTGGAGTAAAAGTGGAGAAAAAGTGGAGAAAAAGTGGAGAAAAAGTGGAGAAAAAGTGGAGAAAAAGTGGAGAATAAGTGGAGAAAAAGTGGAGAAAAAGTGGAGAAAAAGTGGAGAAAAAGTGGAGAAAAAGTAGAGAAAAAAATGGAGAAAAAGTGGAGAAAAAGTGGAGTAAAAATGGAGAAAAAATGGAGAAAAAAATGGAGAAAAAGTGGAGAAAAAGTGGAGAATAAGTGGAGAAAAAGTGGAGAAAAAGTGGAGAAAAAGTGGAGAAAAAGTGGAGAAAAAGTGGAGAAAAAGTGGAAAATAAGTGGAGAAAAAGTGGAGAAAAAGTGGAGAAAAAGTGGAGAATAAGTGGAGAAAAAGTGGAGAAAAAGTGGAGAAAAAGTGGAGAAAAAAGTGGAGAAAAAAGTGGAGAAAAAAATGGAGAAAAAGTGGAGAAAAAGTGGAGAAAAAGTGGAGAAAAAGTGGAGAAAAAGTGGAGAATAAGTGTAGAAAAAGTGGAGAAAAAGTGGAGAAAAAAAAGGAGAAAAAGTGGAGAAAAAGTGGAGAAAAAGTGGAGAATAAGTGTAGAAAAAGTGGAGAAAAAGTGGAGAAAAAAAAGGAGAAAAAGTGGAGAAAAAGTGGAGAAAAAGTGGAGAAAAAAGTGGAGAAAAAAGTGGAGAAAAAGTGGAGAAAAAGTGGAGAAAAAAGAGAAGAAAAAATGGAGAAAAAGTGGAGAAAAAGTGGAGAAAACGTGGAGAAAAAGTGGAGAAAAAAGTGGAGAAAAAATGGAGAAAAAGTGGAGAAAACGTGGAGAAAAAGTGGAGAAAAAGTGGAGAATAAGTGGAGAATAAGTGGAGAATAAGTGGAGAAAAAGGGGAAAATAAGTGGAGAAAAAGTGGAGAAAAAGTGGAGAAAAAGTGGAGAAAAAGTGGAGAAAAAGTGGAGAATAAGTGTAGAAAAAGTGGAGAAAAAGTGGAGAAAAAAAAGGAGAAAAAGTGGAGAAAAAGTGGAGAAAAAGTGGAGAATAAGTGTAGAAAAAGTGGAGAAAAAGTGGAGAAAAAAAAGGAGAAAAAGTGGAGAAAAAGTGGAGAAAAAGTGGAGAAAAAAGTGGAGAAAAAAGTGGAGAAAAAGTGGAGAAAAAGTGGAGAAAAAAGAGAAGAAAAAATGGAGAAAAAGTGGAGAAAAAGTGGAGAAAACGTGGAGAAAAAGTGGAGAAAAAAGTGGAGAAAAAATGGAGAAAAAGTGGAGAAAACGTGGAGAAAAAGTGGAGAAAAAGTGGAGAATAAGTGGAGAATAAGTGGAGAATAAGTGGAGAAAAAGTGGAAAATAAGTGGAGAAAAAGTGGAGAAAAAGTGGAGAATAAGTGGAGAAAAAGTGGAGAAAAAGTGGAGAATAAGTGGAGAAAAAGTGGAGAAAAAGTGGAGAAAAAGTGGAGAAAAAGTGGAAAATAAGTGGAGAAAAAGTGGAAAATAAGTGGAGAAAAAGTGGAGAAAAAGTGGAGAATAAGTGGAGAATAAGTGGAGAATAAGTGGAGAAAAAAATGGAGAAAAAGTGGAGAATAAGTGGAGAAAAAAATGGAGAAAAAGTGGAGAAAAAGTGGAGAAAAAGTGGAGAAAAAAATGGAGAAAAAGTGGAGAAAAAGTGGGGAAAAAAATGGAGAAAAAGTGGAGAAAAAGTGGAGTAAAAATGGAGAAAAAGTGGATAAAAAAAATGGATAAAAAGTGGATAAAAAGTGGAGAAAAAGTGGAGAAAAAATGGATAAAAAGTGGAGAAAAAGTGAAGAAAAAGTGGAGAAAAAATGTAGAAAAAATGGAGAAAAAAAATGTAGAAAAAGTGGAGAAAAAGTGGAGAAAAAAATGGAGAAAAAGTGGAGAAAAAGTGGAGCACCCTTTGGTGCCTTTCATGTGGCACTAAGGAGTGCTTAGCTTTGTATTTAGCCAAAAAAATGAAAAAAAAATGACGTAGTGTTCCCCCTAGTTTTGTAGCCAGCTAGGGTAAAGCAGACGGCTGCAGCCTGCAGACCACAGCTGGCAACCTCACCTTGGCTGGTAATCCAAAACTGAGGGCACCCCACGCTGTTATTTTAAATTAAATAAATAATTTTAAAAAAAAAACACGTAGGGGTCCCCCAAAATTGGATCACCAGCCAAGGTAAAGCAGACAGCTGGGGCCTGATATTCTCAGACTAGGGAGGTCCATGGTTATTGGACTCTCCCCAGCCTAAAAATAGCAGGCCGCAGCCGCCCCAGAAGTGGCGCATCCATTAGATGCGCCAATCCTGGTGCTTCGCCCCAGCTCATCCCGCGCCCTGGTGCGGTGGCAAACGGGGTAATATATGGGGTTAATACCAGGTGTGTAATGTCACCTGGCATCAAGCCCTGGGGTTGGTGAGGTCAGGCGTCTATCAGATACCCGACATCACCAACCCAGTCAGTAATAAAAAAAATAGACGACAAACACATTTTTATTTGAAAAAACACTCCCCAAAACATTCCCTCTTTAACCAATTTATTAGAATGAAAAACAAATCCAGGTCTGGTGTAATCCAAGGGGTTGCCATGACGATCCACACTGTCCCAGTCAATGAAGAGCAGGATGTTCCCCATTGGCTGGGAGAGCAATGCAGTGACCTGAGCTAACATCAATGGGTCAGCCCAGGTCACTGCAGGGGATGACAAGTGCTGCTGTCAGCGAGGTACATTACCTGCGCTGATCTCCAGCACTGCTGACAGCCCCTGTCACTGAGTTCAATGACCGGCGCTTTCACACCAAGTATCGCGAGAGGCCCGTGACGTCACCGCTAGTCAGTCTCGGGTCGGAAGCGAGAGAAGGTGATGTGACAAGCGGCGACCATGGAGGACAGTGACAGCGCTGAGGTCGGGATGGCGGGACTTCATCACCGCAGGCAGGGCCGGCTCCAGGTTTTTGCGGGCCCCGGGCGGAAGAGTCTCAGTGGGTCCCATACACACGCAGACACACACACATACACAGATACATACACGTACATATACATATTTAAAGACAAACTCACAAAAATACATATAAACAGACAAATCTATACAGTCATATACACTGACATACATAGATACACATCATACATGCATACATACAGAGACACACACTGCTATGCTGCATACATACATACAGACACACACATACTGCTCTGCATGCATACATACATATAGACAGACACACACACACTGCTCTGCTACATACATACATATAGACAGACACACACATACTGCTCTGCTGCATACATACATACAGACACACACACACACTGCTCTGCTGCATACATACATACAGACAGACACGCATACTGCTCTGCTGCATACATACATACAGACACACACACACACTGCTCTGCTGCATACATACATACAGACACGCATACTGCTCTGCTGCATACATACATGCATACATACATACAGACAGACACGCATACTGCTCTTCTGCATACATACATACATACATACAGACAGACAGACACGCATACTGCTCTGCATGCATACATACAGACACGCATACTGCTCTGCTGCATACATACATGCATACATACAGACACGCATACTGCTCTGCTGCATACATACATGCATACATACAGACACGCATACTGCTCTGCTGCATACATACATGCATACATACAGACACGCATACTGCTCTGCTGCATATATACATGCATACATACAGACACGCATACTGCTCTGCTGCATATATACATACATACATACAGACACATATACTGCTCTGCTGCATATATACATGCATACATACAGACACGCATACTGCTCTGCTGCATATATACATGCATACAAACATGCATACTGCTCTGCTGCATATATACATGCATACAGACATGCATACTGCTCTGCTGCATATATACATACATACATACATACAGACACATATACTGCTCTGCTGCATACATACATGCATACATACAGACACGCATACTGCTCTGCTGCATATATACATACATACAGACACGCATACTGCTCTGCTGCATATATACATACATACAGACACGCATACTGCTCTGCTGCATATATACATACATACATACAGACACGCATACTGCTCTGCTGCATATATACATGCATACATACAGACACGCATACTGCTCTGCTGCATATATACATACATACATACAGACACATATACTGCTCTGCTGCATATATACATGCATACATACAGACACGCATACTGCTCTGCTGCATATATACATGCATACAGACATGCATACTGCTCTGCTGCATATATACATGCATACAGACATGCATACTGCTCTGCTGCATATATACATACATACATACAGACACATATACTGCTCTGCTGCATACATACATGCATACATACAGACACGCATACTGCTCTGCTGCATATATACATACATACAGACACGCATACTGCTCTGCTGCATATATACATACATACAGACACGCATACTGCTCTGCTGCATATATACATACATACATACAGACACGCATACTGCTCTGCTGCATACATACATACATATAGACACGCATACTGCTCTGCTGCATATATACATACATATAGACACGCATACTGCTCTGCTGCATGCATACATACAAACACACACCTTGCTCTGCGGGGCCCACACACGCGGCTCCAGGGGTCACACACACGGCTCTGCGGGGCCCACACACGCACGGGGGGACAGGGAGGGGCGGGGAGGGAGTGATGTCCCACATACTGATCAGGTCACGGTGCAGATGGGGCCCACACAGCGCCGGAGGGAAGCGATGTGCTGGGGGTCGCTGGCTGGCACTGTGACTCCTTCATCTGTGCGACCGAGCAGGACGCCGGGCGGTAGCTCCGCCCACAGATGATGCTCAATGCAGGAGAACACAGTGAGCCTTAAAGGGCCGGCAGCCACAGTTTCCAGTGCCAAGGACTGCTGCTCCCGGGCCGACCGCAGGTAAGCCGAGCGGGACCATGTGTGTGTGTGTGTGTGTGTGTGTGTGTGTGTGTGTGTATGTATGTATGTATGTGTACATGCCGCGGGCAGGAGGGGGCGGAGCGAGCTGAGTGGGAAAGTGTGGGCTTCCTGCACGTAACTAAGATAAACATCGGGTTACTAACCAAAGCGTTTTGCTTGGATACCCGATGTTTATCTTGGTTACCAGCTTCTGGCAGGCTGCCAGCGATGGCTCCTGCACACTCTAGCTGTAAAAAGCCCTGCTTTTTGCTGCTAGAACCGTTCTCGAACGTATCTAGAACTATCGAGCTTTTGCAAAAAGCTCGAGTTCTAGTTAGATCTCGAACAGCCCCCAAAATCACTCGAGCCCCGAACTGGAGAACCTCGAACCATGAACCGCGCTCAACTCTATCCAGCAGTTTAACCTAGGTTAAGCCAAAATTTAAGGTTTAGGTTAAGCCAGAGGTGAGGATTAAGGTTGGGTGCTGGTTAAAGCTAGGGTTAGGGTTAGACCATGGGTTAGGAATAGAGTTAAAATAGGAGTTAGGGTCAGATCAGGAGCTAGAAATAGGGTTAGTTCAGCAGTTAAAGTTAGGTTATCCTAGAATTTAAGGTTTAGGTTATGCCAGAGGTGAAGAATAGGAATGAGTCTTGGGTTAAAGCTAGGGTTGGGGTAGACCATGGGTTAGGAATAGAGTAAGGAGTTAGTTTAAATCTAGGGGCTAGAAATAGGGTTAGTCCAGCAGTTTAACCTAGGTTAAGCCAGAATTTAAGGTTTAAGTTAAGCCAGAGGTGAGGATTAGGGTTGGGTTCTCGGTTAAGGCTAGGGTTAGGGTTACACCATTAATTAGGAATAGAGTTAAAGCAGGAGTTAGGATCAGACCAGGGGCTTGAAGTAGTGTTAATCCAGCAGTTAAACATAGGTTAAGCCAGAATTTAAGGTTTAGGTTAAGCAAGAGGTGGGGATTAGGGTTGGGTCTTGGGTTAAGGTTAGGGTTAGGGTTAGACCATGGGTTAGAAATACAGTTAAAACAGGAGTTAGGGTTAGACCAGGAGCTAGAAATAGAATTAAAACAGGAGTTAGGGTCAGACCAGGAGCTAGAAATAGGGTTAGTCCAGCAGTTAAAGTTAGGTTAAGCCAGAAGTTAAGGTTTAGGTTAAACCAGAAGTGAGGATTAGGGTTGGGTCTTGGGTTAAGGCTAGGCTTAGGGTTAGACCATGGGTTAGTAATAGAGTTAAAACAGGAGTTAGGGTCAAACTAGGAGCTAGAAATAGAGTTAGTCCAGCAGCTAAAGTTAGGTCATCCCAGAATTTAAGGTTTAGGTTTGGGTTAGGCCAGAGGTGAGGATTAGGGTTAAGTCCTTGGTTAAGGCTAGGGTTAGGGTTACACCATGGGTTAGGAATAGAGTTAAAGCAGGAAGTAGGGTCAGACCAGGGGCTAGAAATAGGGTTTGTCGAACAGTTAAACTTAGTTAAGCCAGAATTTAAGGTTTAGGTTAAGCCAGTGGTGATGATTAGGGATAAGTCCTGGGTTAAGGCTACGGTTAGGGTTAGACCATGGGTTAGAAATAGAGTAAAAACAAGAGTTAGTTTAAAATTAAGGGTTATAGATAGGGTTTGTGCTGCAGTTTAACCTAGGTTTAGCCAGAATTTAAGGTTTAGGTTAAGTTAGAGGTGAGGATTAGGGTTGGATCCTGGGTTAAGGCTAGGATTAGGGTTACACCATGGGTTAGAAATAGAGTTAAAGCAGGAGTTAGGGTCAGACCAGGTGCTAGAAATAGGGTTAGTTCAACAGTTAAACTTAGGTTAAGCCAGAATTTAAGGTTTAGGTTAAGCCAGAGGTGAGGATTAGGGTTTAGTCCTGGGTAAAGGCTAGGGTTAGGGTTACACCATGGGTTAGGAATAGAGTTAAAGCAGGAGTTAGGGTCAGACCAGGGGGTTGAAATAGGATTAGTCCAGCAGTTAAAGTTAGGTTATCCCAGAATTTAAGGTTTAGGTTTGAGTTAGGCGAGAGGTGAGGATTAGGGATGAGTCCTGGGTTAAGGCAAGGGTTAGGGTTAGACCTTGGTTTAGGAATAGAGTAAAAACAGGAGTTAGTTTAAAACTATGGGCTAGAAATAGGGTTAGTGCAGCAGTTTAACCTAGGTTAAGTCAGAATTTAAGGTTTAGGTTAAAACAGAGGTGGGGATTAGGGTTGGGTCCCTGGTTATGGCTAGGGTTAGGGTTACACCTTGGCTTAGGAATAGAGTTAAAGCAGGAGTTAGGGTAAGACCAGGGTCTAGAAATAGGGTTAGTCCAGAAGTTAAACTTAGGTTAAGCCACAATTTAAGGTTTCGGTTAAGCCAGAGGTGAGGATTAGGGTTGAGTCCTGGGTTAAGGCTAGGGTTAGGGTTACACCATGGGTTAGAAATAGAGTTAAAGCAGGAGTTAGGGTCAGACCAGGAGCTAGAAAAAGGGTTAGTCCAGCAGTTAAAGTTAGGTTAAGCTAGAATTTAAGGTTTAGGTTAAACCATTGTTGAGGATTAGGGTTGGGTCCTGGGTTAAGGCTAGGGTTAGGGTTAGACCAAGGGTTAGGAATAGAGTAAAAACAGGAGTTAGTTTAAAATTAAGGACAAGAAATAAGGTTTGTAGAGCAGTTTAACCTAGGTTTAGCCAGAATTTAAGGTTTAGGTTAAGCCAGAGGTGAGGATTATGGATGGGTCCTGGGTGAAGGCTAGGGTTAGGGTTAGACCATAGGTTAGGAATAGAGTTAAAACAGGTGTTAGGGTCAGACCAGGAGCTAGAAATAGGGTTAGTCCAGCAGTTAAAGTTAGCTTATCCCAGAATTTAAGGTTTAGGTTTTGGTTAGGCCAGAGGTGAGGATTAGGGTTGAGTCCTTGGTTAAGGCTATGGTTAGGGTTAGACCATGGGTTAGGAATAGAGTAAAAACAGGAGTTAGTTTAAAATTAAGGACAAGAAATAAGGTTTGTAGAGCAGTTTAACCTAGGTTTAGCCAGAATTTAAGGTTTAGGTTAAGCCAGAGGTGAGGATTATGGATGGGTCCTGGGTGAAGGCTAGGGTTAGGGTTAGACCATAGGTTAGGAATAGAGTTAAAACAGGTGTTAGGGTCAGACCAGGAGCTAGAAATAGGGTTAGTCCAGCAGTTAAAATTAGGTTATCCCAGAATTTAAGGTTAAGGTTTGTGTTAGGCCAGAGGTGAGGATTAAGGATGAGTCCTGGGTTAAAGATAGGGTAAAGGTTAGACCATGGATTAGAAATAGAAGTAAAACAGGAGTCTAGGTCAGACGAGGGGCAAGAAATAGGGTTAGTCCAGCAGTTAAAGTTAGGTTAAGCCAGAATTTAAGGTTTCGGTTAAGCAAGAGGTGAGGATTAGGGTTGGGTCCTGGGTTAACGCTAGGGTTAGGGTTACACCATGGGTTAGGAATAGAGTTAAAGCAGGAGTTAGGGTCAGACCAGGGGCTAGAAATATGGTTAGTCCAACAGTCAAACATAGGTTAAGCCAGAATTTAAGGTTTAGGTTAAGACAGAGGTGAGGATTAGGGTTGGGTCCTGGCTAAGGCTAGGGTTAGAGTTAGACCATGGGTTAGGAATAGAGTTAAAACAGGAGTTAGGGTCAGACCAGGAGCTAGAAATAGGGTTAATTCAGCAGTTAATGTTAGGTTATCCTAGAATTTAAGGTTTAGGTTTAGGTTAGGCCAGAGGTGAAGAATAGGGATGAGTCTTGGGTTAAGGCTAGGGTTGGGGTAGACCATGGGTTAGGAATAGAGTAAAAACAGGAGTTAATTTAAATCTAGGGGATAGAAATAGGGTTAGTCCAGCAGTTTACCATAGGTTAAGCCAGAATTTAAAGTTTAAGTTAAGCCAGAGGTGAGGATTAGGGTTGGGTTCTGGGTTAAGGCTAGGGTTAGGGTTACACTATTAATTAGGAATAGAGTTAAAGCAGAAGTTAAGGTCAGACCAGGAGCTAGAAATAGGGTTAAAACAGGAGTTAGGGTCAGACCAGGAGCTAGAAATAGGGTTAGTCCAGCAGTTAAAGGTAGGTTAAGCCAGAAGTTAAGGATTAGGTTAAAACAAAGGTGAGGATTAGGGTTGGGTCTTGGGTTAAGACTAGGGTTAGGGTTAGACCATGGGTTAGGAATAGAGTTAAAACAGGAGTTAGGGTCAGACCAGGAGCTAGAAATAGGGATAATTCAGCAGTTAATGTTAGGTTATCCTAGAATTTAAGGTTCAGGTTTAGGTTAGGCCAGAGGTGAAGAATAGGGATGAGTCTTGGGTTAAGGCTAGGGTTGGGGTAGACCATGGGTTAGGAATAGAGATAAAGCAGGAGTTAGGGTAAGACCAGGGGCTAGAAATAGGGTTAGTCCAACAGCTAAACTTAGGTTAAGCAAGAATTTAAGGTTTAGGTTAAGCCAGTGGTGATGTTTATGGATGAGTCCTGGGTTAAGGCTAGGGTTAGGGTTAGTCCATGGGTTAGAAATAGAGTAAAAACAGGAGTTAGTTTAAAATTATAGGCTAGAAATAGGGTTTGTCCTGCAGTTTAACCTAGGTTTAGCCAGAATTTACGGTTTAGGTTAAGATAGAGGTGAGGATTAGGGGTGGGTCCTGGGTTAAGGCTAGGATTAGAGTTACATTATGGGTTAGGAATAGAGATAAACCAGGAGTTAGGGTCAGATTAGGAGCTAGAAATAGGGTTAGTCCAGCAGGTAAACTTAGGTTAAGCCAGAATTAAAAATTTAGGTGAAGCCAGAGGTGAGGATTAGGGTTGGGTCATGGGTTAAGGCTACGGTTAGGGTTGGACCATAGGTTAGTAATAGAGTTAAAACAGGAGTTATGGTCAGACCAGGAGCTAGAAATAGGGTTAGTCCAGCAGTTTAACCTAGGTTAAGCCAAAACTTAAGGTTTAGGTTAAGCCAGAGGTGAGGATTAGAGATGAGTCTTGGGTTAAGGCTAGGGGTGGGGTTGGACCATGGGTTAGGAATAGAGTAAAAATAGGAGTTAATTTAAAACTAGGGGCTAGAAGTAGGGGTAGTCCAGCAGTTTCACCTAGGTTAAGCCGTAATTTAAGGATTAGCTTAATTCAGAGGTGAGGTTAGGGTTGGGTTCTGGGTTAAGGCTAAGGTTAGGGTTACACCATTAATTAGGAGTAGAGTTAAAGTAGGAGTTAGGGTCAGACTAGGGGCTCGAAATAGGGTTAATCCAGCAGTTAAGCTTAGGTTAAGCCAGAATTTAAGGTTTACGTTAAGCCAGAGGTTGGGATAAGGGTTGGGTCTTGGGTTAAGGCTAGGGTTATGGTTAGACCATGGGTTAGAAATAGAGTTAAAACAAGAGTTAGGGTCAGACCACGAGCTAGAAATAGGGTTAGTCCAGCAGTTAAAGTTAGGTAATCCCAGAATTTAAGGTTTAGGTTTGGGTTAGGCCAGAGGTGAGGATTAGGGTTGAGTCCTGGGTTACGGCTAGGGTTAGGTTTACACCATGGGTTAGGAATAGAGTTAAGGCAGGGGTTAGAGTCAGACCAGGGGCTAGAAATAGAGTTAGTCCAGCAGTTAAACTTAGGTTAAGCCAGAATTTAAGGTTTAGGTTAAGCCAGAGGTTGGGATTAGGGATGGGTCTTGGGTTAAGGCTAGTGTTATGGTTAGACCATGAGTTAGAAATAGAGTTAAAACAAGAATTAGGGTCAGACCAAGAGCTAGAAATAGGGTTAGTCCAGCAGTTAAAGTTAGGTTATCCCAGAATTTAAGGTTTAGGTTTGGGTTAGGCCAGAGATGAGGATTAGGGTTGGGTCCTGGGTTAAGTCTAGGGTTGGGGTTAGACCATGGGTTAGGAATACAGGTAAAACAGGAGTTAGGGTCAGACCAGGAGCTAGAAATAGAGTTATTCTTGCAGTTAAAGTTAAGTTATCCCAGAATTTAAGGTTTAGGTTTGGGTTAGGCCAGAGGTGAGGATTAGGGTTGAGTCCTGGGTTAAGGCTAGGGTTAGGTTTACACCATGGGTTAGGAATAGAGTTAAGGCAGGAGTTAGTGTCAGACCAGGGGCTAGAAATACGGTTAGTCCAGCAGTTAAACTTAGGTTAAGCCAGAATTTAAGGTTTAGGTTAAGCCGGAGGTGATGATTGGGGATGAGTCTTGGGTTAAGGCTAGAGTTAGGGTTAGACCATTGGTTAGGAATAGAGTAAAAACAGGAGTTAGTTTAAAATTAAGGGCTAGAAACAGGGTTAGTCCAGCAGTTTAACCAAAGTTTAGTCAGAATTTAAGGTTTAGGTTAAGTTAGAGGTGAGGATTAGGGTTGGGTCCTGGGTTAAGGCTAGGATTAAGGTTACACCATGGATTAGGAAAAGAGTTAAAGCAGGAGTTAAGGTCAGAAAAGGGGCTAGAAATAGGGTTAGTCCAGCAGTTAAACTTAGGTTAAGCCAGAATTAAAGGTTTAGGTTAAGCCAGAAGTGAGGATTAGGGTTGAGTCCTGGGTTAAGGTTATGGTTAGGGTTAGACCATGGGTTAGGAATAGAGTTAAAACAGGAGTTAGGGTCAGACCACGAGTTAGAAATAGGGTTAATCCAGCAGTTAAAGTTAGGTTATCCCAGTATTGAAGGTTTAGGTTAAGTTAGAGGTGACGATTAGGGTTGAGTCCTGGGTTAAGGCAAGAGTTAGGGTTAGACCATGGGTTAGGAATAAAGTTAAAACATTAGTTAGGGTCAGACCAGGAGCTAGAAATAGGGTTATTCCAGCAGTTAAAGTTAGGTTATCCCAGATTTTAAGGTTTAGGTATGGGTTAGGCCAGAGGTGAGGATTAGGGATGAGTCCTGGGTTAAGGCTAGGGTTAGGGTTAGACCATGGGTTAGTAATAGAGTAAAAACTGGAGTTAGTTTAAAACTAGGGGCTAGAAATATGGTTAGTCATGTAGTTTAACCTAGGTTAAGCCAGAATTTAAGGTTTAGGTTAAGACAGAGGTGAGGATTAGGGTTGGGTCATGGTTTAAGGCTAGGGTTAGGATTAGACCATGTGTTAGCAATAGAGTTAAAACAGGAGTTAGGGTCAGACCAAGAGCTAGAAATAGGGTTAGTCCAGCAGTTAAAGTTAGGTTATCCCAGATTTTAAGGTTTAGGTTTGGGTTAAGCCAGAGGTGAGGATTAGGGTTAGGTCCTGGGTTAACGTTAGGGTTAGGGTTAGACCATGGGTTAGGAATAGAGTTAAATCAGGAGTTAGGGTCAGACCAGGAGCTAGAAATAGGGTTAGTCCAGCAGTTAAAGTTAAGTTATCCCAGTATTTAAGGTTTAGGTTAAGCCAGAAGTGAGGATTAGGGTTGGTCCTGGGTTAAGGCTAGGGTTAGGGTTAGACCATGGGTTAGGAATAGAGTTAAAACAGTAGTTAGGTTCAGACCAGGAGCTAGAAACAGGGTTAGTCCAGCAGTTAAAGTTAGGTTATCCCAGTATTTAAGGTTTAGGTTAAGTCAGAGGTGAGGATTAGGGTTGGGTCCTCGGTTAAGGATAGGGTTAGGGTTAGACCATGGGTTAGGAATAGAGTTAAAACAGGAGTTAGGGTCAGACCAGGAGCTAGAAATAGGGTTAGATTAGCAGTTAAAGTTTGGTTTTCCCAGTATTTAAGGTTTAGGTTAAGACAGAGGTGAGAATTAGGTTTGGGTCCTGGGTTAAGGCTAGGGTTAGTGTTACACCATGGGTTAGGAATAAAGTTAAAGTAGTAGTTGAGGTCAGACCAGGGGCTTGAAATAGGGTTAGTCCAGCAGTTAAACTTAGGTTAAGCCAGAATTTAAGGTTTAGATTAAGCCAGAGGTGAGGATTAGAGTTGGGTCCTGGGTTAAAGCTAGAGTTAGGGTTAGACCATGGGTTAGGATTAGAGTTTAAACAGGAGTTAGTGTCAGACCAGGAGCTAGAAATAGGGTTAGTCCTCCAGTTAAAGTTAGGTTTTCCCAGTATTTAAATTGTAGGTTAAGTCATAGGTGAGGATTAAGGTTGGGTCCTAGGTAAAGGCTAGGGTTAGGGTTAGACCATAGGTTAGGAATAGAGTAAAAGCAGGAGTTAGTTTAAAACTAGGGGCTAGAAATAGGGTTAGTCCAGCAGTATAACCTAGGTTAAGCCAGAATTTAAGGTTTATATTAAGCCACAGGTGAGGATTAGAGTTGGGTCCTGGGTTAAAGCTAGGGTTAGGGTTAGACCATGGGTTAGGAATAGAGTTTAAACAGGAGTTAGGGTCAGACCAGGAGCTAGGAACAGGGTTAGTCCTGCAGTTAAAGTTAGGTTATCCCAGTATTTAAATTTTAGGTTAAGTCATAGGTGAGGATTAGGGTTGGGTCCTGGGTTAAGCCTAGGGTTAGTGTTAGACCATGGGTTAGGAATAGAGTTAAAACAGGAGTTAGGGTCAGACCAGGAGCTAGAAATAGGGTTAGTCTAGCAGTTAAAGTTAGGTTATCCTAGAATTTAAGGTTTAGGTTTGGGTTGCTCAGGAGGTAAGGATTAAGGTTGAGTCCTGGGTTAAGGCTAGGGTTAGGGTTAAACCATGGGTTAGGAATAGAGTTAAAACAGGAGTTAGGGTCAGACCAGGAGCTAGAATTAGGGTTAGTCCAGCAGTTAAAGTTAGGTTATCCCAGTATTTAAATTTTAGGTTAAGTCAGAGGTGAGGATTAGGGATGGGTCCTGGGTGAAGGCTAGGGTTAGGGTTAGACCATAGGTTAGGAATAGAGTTAAAACAGGAGTTAGGGTCAGACCAAGAGCTAGAAATAGGGTTAGTCCAGCAGTTAAAGTTAGGTTATCCCAGAATTTAAGGTTAAGGATTGTGTTAGGCCAGAGGTGAGGATTAAGAATGAGTCCTGGGTTAAAGATAGGGTAAAGGTTAGACCATGGGTTAGAAATAGAGGTAAAACAGGAGTTGAGTTCAGACCAGGGGCAAGAAATAGGGTTAGTTTAGCAGTTAAAGTTAGGTTAACCCAGAATTTAAGGTTTCTTTTAAGCCAGAGGTGAGGATTAGGGTTGGGTCCTGGGTTATGGCTAGGGTTAGGGTTACACCATGGGTTAGGAATAGAGTTAAAGCAGGAGTTAGGGTCAGACCAGGGGCTATAAATATGGTTAGTCCAACAGTTAAACATAGGTTAAGCCAGAATTTAAGGTTTAGGTTAAGCCAGAGGTGAGGATTAGGGTTGGGTCCTGGTTAAGGCTAGGGTTAGAGTTAGACCATGGTGTTGTGAATGTTAGTTATGTCTTGGCTGCTGGGAGGCTCCCTCTGGTGGCCAGGAAGGGTTTGGACAGAGACCAGGTGGGTTGTGCAGTGGGTGTTTCCTTTCCTAATTCTCTGCTTATTTAAGTCCTGGTCTGATTGCAGGCTGTTGCCGGATGTCAGTTGTTCTTAGTATCTACAGCCTGCTTAGTCCTGTTCTGCTTCACATCCACTCCAGATAAGTTCTTGCTCTTTGTTTATTGCCTGGTTCTTTTGCTTTTCTTGGTTTGTCATTTGTTGTGGTTGGTTTCAGTTTATTTGCTTGCAGGGATTTTCCCGCTTAGTGGATTGTTGAGGAACTCCCTGCAGTTCTGTGTGGAGTATAGCTCCTTTGGGTCCATGTGTTTATGGCTTGTTGAATTTGTTATAATTCTTGTTTTCTGTTCATTGGTATGACAAGGGCACCTGGTATAGGACGGAGTTCAGATCGAGCGATCTGAGGGCCTTTTTGTACTATCAGGAAGTTGGTATTTTGTAGGGTTTTTCTCTGGCTACCATCAGTTCCTTTCCTGTACTTTCCTATTTTAGTCAGCGGGGGCCTCACCTTTTGGTAATCCTGTCATCTACCTGTGTATTGTGTTTTTCCTATATCACCGTAGTCTTTGAATGTGGGGGGCTAGCTATTCTTGTCTATTTTCTGAGGCAGAGAGTTATTCATCTTTCCTACCTTTAGGATAGTTAGTTCTCCGGCTGGGTTCGCGGTGCACAGGATGTTAGTTCACCCCTCGGCTACTTCTAGTTGTGTTGGTTAGTAAGGGGATGGCGGCCAGATTAGTTGCCAAGGCTCTTGTCACCTTTTTGCCAATGATGTGTGGTGATCTTCCATGGTTCCGGATCATAACAGTACATCCGGCCAAACAAATTTAAAGGGTACTCTTAAGAAGGAAAAAAAAAAAAAAAAAAAAGCCGCTGAGAAATTTTTTTATTTTTTTTTTTGGTGTTTTTCCTCTGCTACTTTGGGTTCTGTGGAAGATTTCTTTTTCTAGCATGGATGAATTGGGTGAGCGTGTTGCTCATCTTGCTGCTAAGGTTCGTCATATAGAGTCTTATCTTGCACAGACTCCCCTTGCAGAGCTTAAAATTCCCGTTCCTGAATTTTTTTCTGGAGATAGGTCGAGATTTTTGAGCTTCAAAAATAATTGTAGATTATTTTTTGACCTGCGCCCTAAGTCCTCAGGGAATCCTGTACAGCAGGTTAAGATTGTCATCTCCTTGCTGCGTGGTGACCCTCAGGAGTGGGCCTTCTCTTTAGCATCTGATGATCCGATTCTCAATGATGTGGACTCCTTTTTTCAGGCCTTTGGATTATTATATGACGAACCCAATATTGTGGACCAAGCAGAAAAGGTCTTGTTGTCCTTAACTCAGGGTTTGGATTCTGCAGAAACGTTTTTTCAGAAATTTCGTAAGTGGGCGGTCCTTACCAAATGGAATGATGATGCGCTTGCGGCTCTTTTACGCAAGGGTATTGCGGATGCTGTGAAGGATTTCATGGTAGGATTTCCCGTCCCTTCTGGTCTTGATGCCTCTATGACCTTGGCCATTCAGATTGATAGGCGTTTACGTGAGCGCAGGAAGATACCTGCTGGTGTTGTGCCTGTGGGACAGCCTTTGGAGCCTATGGAGTGTGATAGGGTCCTTTCTAATGCTAGTCGGCAGGGGTTCAGACGGAAGAATAGACTGTGCTTCTATTGTGGAGACGCTTCTCATAACATCTCTGTCTGCCCTAAACGTGAAAGGAGATTGGCTACTGCTGTTACTGTGGTTTCTTTGCAACCAAAGTTTCTTTTGTCTGTCACATTGATTTGCTCATTGTCTTCCTTTTCTGCATTTGCCTTTGTGGACTCAGGGGCAGCGCTCAATTTGATGGATTTTGGGTTTGCTAGGGATTGTGGTTTTCCCATGGTTCCTTTGCAAACTCCTATTCCTTTAAGGGGCATTGATGCTACCCCTTTGGCAGAACATAAACCCCAATTGTGGACCCAGGTGCCTATGAGAGTTGCACCAGCGCATCAGGAAACTTGTACATTTTTAGTATTGCATAATCTACAGGATACCTTGGTACTGGGATTTCCGTGGTTGCAGACCCATATTCCGGTTCTTGACTGGAGATACTTGTCGGTAGTTATTTGGGTTGTCAAGGTTTGCATCAGGACCTTTCCGTGTTGTCCACGTCTGCTCAGGCAGTTGATGTTCCGGCTTTCTTGTCTGATTTCCGTGATGTATTTAATGACCAGGAATCTGATTCTCTGCCCCCACACCGGGACTGTGACTGTGCCATTGAGTTGGTGCCCGGTTGTAAATTTCCCAAGGGGCGGATTTTCAACTTGTCTGTGCCCGAACATGATGCCATGCGGTCATACATCAGAGAATCATTGGAGAAGGGGCACATTCGGCCCTCATCTTCTCCTTTGGGTGCTGGCTTCTTCTTTGTTGCTAAGAAAGATGGTTCGTTGAGGCCTTGTATTGATTACCGTCTTCTTAATAAAATTACAGTCAAATATCAGTACCCTTTGCCTCTAATGTCTGATCTGTTTTCTAGAGTGCAGAGTGCCAAATGGTTTACGAAACTGTATCTCAAGGGTGCGTATAATCTCATCCGTATTAAGGAGGGTGATGAATGGAAGACGGCTTTTAATACTCCTGAGGGGCATTTTGAGTACCTAGTGATGCCTTTTGGGCTCACTAATGCACCCTCCGTCTTCCAGGCCTTCATGAATGATATTTTTCGGGACCTTATTGGTAAATTTTTGATTGTGTATTTGGATGACATCTTGATTTTTTCTGATGATTGGGACTCTCATGTGGGGCAAGTACGGGAGGTTTTTCAGATACTTAAGGATAATGCACTGTACGTTAAGGGGTCAAAGTGCCTCTTTGGGGTGCAAATGATTTCCTTTTTGGGCTTCATCCTGTCTCCCTCCGCTATTGAAATGGACCCGGTTAAGGTTCAGGCTATTTACGACTGGGTGCAACCGACTTCTCTAAAATCCCTGCAGCGGTTTTTGGGGTTTGCTAATTTTTACCGTAAATTTAAAGCCAATTTTTCTGCCATTGTCAAACCTCTGACAGATTTGACAAAGAAGGGAGCTGATGCTGAGCATTGGACCCGTGAGGCTATTGTGGCCTTCCAGGAGCTTAAAAGGCGATTCACTTTTGCCCCAGTTCTGCAGCAACCTGATGTGTCTCGCCCATTTCAAGTTGAGATCGATGCCTCAGAGATCGGAGCAGGTGCTGTTCTGTCTCAACGAGACGCTACTTCGGGTAAACTTAAGCCCTGTGCCTTTTTCTCTCGGACGTTTGCTGCTTCTGAATGGAATTATGATGTGGGGAACCAGGAATTATTGGCTATGAAGTGGGCATTTGAAGAGTGGAGGCATTGGTTGGAGGGGGCTAGGCATCAAGTGGTGGTGCTTACGGACCACAAGAATCTCATCTATCTGGAATCGGCCAAGAGGTTGAATCCTCGGCAGGCCAGGTGGGCTTTGTTTTTTACCCGGTTTAATTTTGTGGTCTCTTTTTTGCCGGGCACCAAGAATGTTAAGGCCGATGCCCTTTCCAGGAGTTTCTGCGCTGACTCTTTGGAGGTTGTCGAACCGTCTACTATCCTGAATGATGGTGTAGTTTTCTCGGCTATTTCGCCTGATCTGCGGTTGGCACTGGCGGAATTTCAGGGGGATAAACCTGAGAGATGTCCTACAGGGAAACTGTTTGTCCCAGACCGATGGAGAGACCGAGTTGTCTCTGAGGTTCATTGCTCTGTTTTGGCGGGTCATCCTGGCATTTTTGGTACTCAGGATCTTGTGAGACACTCTTTTTGGTGGCCTTCCCTGTCCCGAGATGTCCGTCGTTTTGTGCAGTCGTGTGGAGTTTGTTCTAGGTCCAAGCCCTGTTGTTCACGTTCTAATGGGCTATTATTGCCTTTGCCTGTACCTAAGAGACCTTGGACGCACATCTCTATGGATTTTATTTCAGAGCTTCCCGTCTCTCAGAAAATGACTGTGATTTGGGTGATCTGTGACAGATTCTCCAAGATGGTCCACTTGGTTCCCCTAAGTTGCCGTCTTCATCAGAGTTGGTGCCTTTGTTTTTGAAACATGTTGTCCGTTTGCATGGTATTCCTTAAAACATTGTTTCTGACAGAGGGGTGCAGTTTGTATCCAGGTTTTGGAGGATTTTTTGCTCCAAATTGGGTGTTCAGCTGTCTTTCTCCTCGGCGTTTCATCCCCAGACCAATGGTCAGACTGAAAGGGCTAACCAGACCCTGGAGACCTATTTACGGTGTTTTGTTTCTGCGGATCAGGATGACTGGGTTTCGTTTTTGCCTTTGGCTGAATTTGCCCTTAACAATAGAGCTAGCTCTACCACGTTGGTGTCCCCCTTTTTCTGCAATTTTGGGTATCACCCTAGGTTCCTCTCAGGGCAGCTTGAGGCGTCTGACTGTCCGGGGGTGGATTCGGTGGTCGACAGAATGCAGCAGATTTGGGGGCAGGTAGTGGATAAATTGTTTCAGTCCCAAGAAACTGCCCAAAAGTTTGCCAACCGGCGTCGGACTGTTGGTCCCCGGTTTAAAGTAGGGGACATGGTGTGGTTGTCCTCTATAAATATTCCTATGAGAGTTCCGTCTCCTAAATTTAAGCCCAGATTTATTGGACCTTATAAGATTTCGGAGATTATTAATCCTGTATCTTTCCGTTTGACTCTGCCTGCGTCATTTAAGATTCACAATGTCTTCCATAAGTCCTTGTTAAAGAAACATGTGGAGCCGGCCGTTCCTGCAGCAGCGCCTCCTGACCCTGTTTTGGTACAAGGGGATCTGGAGTATGAGGTTGAAAAAATTCTGAATTCCCGTCGCAGTAGGCGTCAGCTTCAGTACCTTGTGAAATGGAAGGGTTATGGGCAGGAGGATAACTCTTGGGTTGTGGCTTCTGACATTCATGCGGACAGGTTGGTTTGCGCCTTCCATCATGCTCATCCCGAGCGACCCGGTGGCGTGGGTGAGGGTTCGGTGACCCCTCCTTAAGGGGGGGGTACTGTTGTGAATGTTAGTTATGTCTTGGCTGCTGGGAGGCTCCCTCTGGTGGCTAGAAAGGGTTTGGACAGAGACCAGGTGGGTTGTGCAGTGGGTGTTTCCTTTCCTAATTCTCTGCTTATTTAAGTCCTGGTCTGATTGCAGGCTGTTGCCGGATGTCAGTTGTTCTTAGTATCTACAGCCTGTTTAGTCCTGCTCTACTTCACATCCACTCCAGATAAGTTCTTGCTCTTTATTTATTGCTTGGTTCTTTTGCTTTTCTTGGTTTGTCATTTGTTGTGGTTGGTTTCAGTTTATTTGCTTACAGGGATTTTCCCCCTTAGTGGATTGTTGAGGAACTCCCTGCAGTTCTGTGTGGAGTATAGCTCCTTTGGGTCCATGTGTTTATGGCTTGTTGAATTTGTTATAATTCTTGTTTTCTGTTCATTGGTATGACAAGGGCACCTGGTATAGGATGGAGTTCAGATCGAGCGATCTGAGGGCCTTTTTGTACTATCAGGAAGTTGGTATTTTGTAGGGTTTTTCTCTGGCTACCATCAGTTCCTTTCCTGTACTTTCCTATTTTAGTCAGCGGGGGCCTCACCTTTTGCTAATCCTGTCATCTACCTGTGTATTGTGTTTTTCCTATATCACCGCAGTCTTTGAATGTGGGGGGCTTGCTATTCTTGTCTATTTTCGGAGGCAGAGAGTTATTCATCTTTCCTACCTTTAGGATAGTTAGTTCTCCGGCTGGGTTCGCGGTGCACAGGATGTTAGTTCTCCCCTCGGCTACTTCTAGTTGTGTTGGTTAGTAAGGGGATGGCGGCCAGATTAGTTGCCAAGGCTCTTGTCACCTTTTTGCCAATGATGTGTGGTGATCTTCCATGGTTCCGGATCATAACACCATGGGTTAGGAATAGAGTTAAAACAGGAGTTAGGGTCAGACCAGGAGCTAGAAATAGGGTTAATTCAGCATTTAATGTTAGGTTATCCTAGAATTTAAGGATTAGGTTTAGGTTAGGCCAGAGGTGAACAATACGATGAGTCTTGGGTTAAGGCTAGGGTTGGGGTAGACCATGGGTTAGGAAAAGAGTAAAAACAGGAGTTAATTTAAATCTAGGGGCTAAAAATAGGGTTAGTCCAGCAGTTTAACCTAGGTTAAGCCAGAATTTAAGGTTTAAGTTAAGCCATAGGTGAGGATTAGGGTTGGGTTCTGGGTTAAGGCTAGGGTTAGGGTTACACCATTAATTAGGAATAGAGTTAAAGCAGAAGTTAAGGTCCGACCAGGAGCTAGAAATAGGGTTAAAACAGGAGTTAGGGTCAGACCAGGAGCTAGAAATAGGGTTAGTCCAGCAGTTAAAGGTAGGTTATCCCAGTATTTAAGGTTTAGGTTAAGCCAGAGGTGAGGATTAGGGTTGGGTCCTGGGTTAAGGCTAGGGTTAGGGTTAGACCATGGGTTAGGAATAGAGTTAAAACAGGAGTTGGGTTCAGACCAGGAGCTAGAAACAGGGTTAGTCCAGCAGTTAAAGTTAGGTTATCCCAGTATTTAAGGTTTAGGTTAAGTCAGAGGTGAGGATTAGGGTTGGGTCCTGGTTTAAGGATAGGGTTAGAGTTAGACCATGGGTTAGGAATAGAGTTAAAACAGGAGTTATGGTCAGAACAGGAGCTAGAAATAGGTTTAGATTAGCAGTTAAAGTTAGGTTATCCCAGTATTTAAGGTTTAGATTAAGACAGAGGTGAGGATTAGGGTTGGGTCCTGGTAAATGCTAGGGTTAGGGTTACACCATTAATTAGGAATGGAGTTAAAGCAGGAGTTAGGGTCAGACCAGGGTCTAGAAATAGGGTTAAATAAAGCACAAAAAGCTCCGGCACACTCCAAGAATAAGAGAAAAAATCGTGTTTTTTGAAATATATTTTTTTATTTAACTTGTGTATAGAAAAGTCCAATGTTTCAACCTTAGTTCAGGTTTTTATCAAGGACATTCTGATAAATAAATAATAACAGAAAAGAAAACAGATTAGTTTACACATCATACAGCAAAAATATGTTCACACAGTTACACTTACATACATAATATGTTCGATGGAAAATATTTAGCACGTAATCCGTGCATCCAGGAAAATATTCATATATACCATGATCAAAAAATCACAAATTAAATATTGTAATAAAAGAACTAAATGACCTAGTACTATAAGTCTCATTACATCAGTCCATATTTTCAGAAAAAAGTGGAAATAAAACACAAATCAGAAGAGACACTCTATAAAAGGAGAGAAAACACGGTATCACAGTACCACCCACCTAAAACACAGTCACTAATTGAAGTTTTTGCTAGGCAACGGAGGTTGCATCAAAATACACGCAGCATATGAGGTGGTATACCTGAGAGACACAAAATGATGTCAGAATACAAACAGATTTGTTCAGCAAAAACAGAACATAATGAATCAGTCTCAAACCACTGGGGGGTACGGGGACCCAGAGGGAACCCAGAAGCTCCCAGGGCACAGAATAAATATCTACCTTGCAATACTGTATTTCGGAAATAAGGACAAAAAGGTCCAAGGAAAGAGTAAATTGGCTCTTTTTTATCTAGGTAGAAAAAAGATTTTTTCGTAATCACATCATTAGTATCAGTAAGTGTAAATATAATGATTAGACACTTCCCATGAAATATTTCCAGTACCTTGTATCAAGATTTGAGGATGAAAAATCCGTCAAAGGGAAAGTAAGTGAGAGCGCTATGTATGCTTACTAAACCACTCCCCAGGCTCATCAAAGAGTCTATAGGATTAGATTTAAACAATACATGTTACGGGGATCACATACAGAAAAGTGCAACATTAGTGAGGTGACAGATAAACTTACTTTAGTTAGATCAGAGTGGGATGAAAGTGCTCTGTCTGCAGAGAATTTGTATAGGACAATGCAAGAGTGCAACTACATGTTCCACCTAGGGATCATAATAAGATAAACAAATGACTCAAAGGAAAAGTATAACACCGGCTTTACCAGGGCCAAAAAACTATACGGAGATTAGAGCTGCTAACACTCACATCCACTTTCCAATATCTTATAATCCGGCAAAGGGAAAGTAAGTGAGGGCGCTATGTATGCTTACTAAACTAAGTCCTGGGTTAAGGCTAGGGTTAGGGTTACACCATGGGTTAGGAATAGAGTAAAAACAGTAGTTAATTTAAAACAACGGGCTAGAAATAGGGATAGTCCAGCAGTTAAACTTAGGTTAAGCCACAATTTAAGGTTTCGGTTAAGACAGAGGTGAGGATTAGGGTTGGGTCCTGGGTTAAGGCTAGGGTTAGGGTTATACCATGGGTTAGAAATAGTGTTATAGCAGGAGTTAGGGTCAGACCAGGGGCTAGAAATATGGTTAGTCCAACAGTTAAACTTAGGTTAAGCCAGAATTTAAGGTTTAGGTTAAGCCAGAGGAGAGGATTAGGGTTGGGTCCTGGGTAAAGGCTAGGGTTAGGGTTACACCATGGGTTAGGAATAGAGTTAAAGCAGGAGTTAGGGTCAGAACATGGGCTTGAAATAGGGTTAGTCCAGCAGTTAAACTTAGGTTAAGCCAGAATTTAAGGTTTAGGTTAAGCCAGAGGTGAGGATTAGGGTTGGGTCTTGGGTTAAGGCTAGGGTTAGGGTTACACCATGGGTTAGGAATAGAGTTAAAAGAGGAGTTAGGGTCAAACCAGGAGCTAAAAATAGGGTTAGTCCAGCAGTTAAAGTTAGGTTAAGCCAGAATTTTACGGTTTAGGTTAAACCAGAGGTGAGGATTAGGGTTGGGTCATGGGTTAAGGCTAGGGTTAGGGTTAGACCATGGGTTAGGAATAGAGTTAAAACAGGAGTTGGGTTCAGACCAGGAGCTAAAAACAGGGTTAGTCCAGCAGTTAAAGTTAGGTTATCCGAGTATTTAAGGTTTAGGTTAAGTCAGAGGTGAGGATTAGGGTTGGGTTCTCGTTTAAGGATAGGGTTAGAGTTAGACCATGGGTTAGGAATAGAGTTAAAACAGGAGTTATGGTCAGACCAGGAGCTAGAAATAGGTTTAGATTAGCAGTTAAAGTTAGGTTATCCCAGTATTTAAGGTTTAGATTAAGACAGAGGTGAGGATTAGGGTTGGGTCCTGGTAAAGGCTAGGGTTAGGGTTACACCATTAATTAGGAATGGAGTTAAAGCAGGAGTTAGGGTCAGACCAGGGTCTAGAAATAGGATTAGCCCAGCAGTTAAACTTAGGTTAAGCCAGAATTTAAGGTTTAAGTTAAGCCAGAGGTGAGGATTAAGGTTGGGTCTTGGGTTAAGGCTAGAGTTAGGGTTAGACCATGGGTTAGGAATAGAGTTAAAACAGGAGTTAGGGTCAAACCATGAGCTAGAAATAGGGTTAGTCCAGCAGTTAAAGTTAGGTTATCCCAGAATTTAAGGTTTAGGTTTGGGTTAGGCCAGAAATGAGGATTAGGATTGAGTCCTGGGTTAAGGTTAGAGTTAGGGTTAGACCTTGGGTTAGGAACAGAGTTAAAAGAGGCGTTAGGGTCAGACCAGGAGCTAGAAATAGGGTTAGTCCAGCAGGTAAAGTTAGGTTATCCCAGTATTTAAGGTTTAGGTTAAGCCAGAGGTGAGGATTAGGGTTAGGTGCTGGTTAAGGCTAGGGTTAGGGTTACACCATTAATTAGGAATGGAGTTAAAGCAGGAGTTAGGGTCAGACCAGGGTCTAGAAATAGGGTTAGTCCAGCAGTTAAACTTAGGTTAAGCCACAATTTAAGGTTTCGGTTAAGCCAGAGGTGAGGATTAGGGTTGGGTCCTGGGTTAAGGCTAGGGTTAGGGTTATACCATGGGTTAGAAATAGTGTTATAGCAGGAGTTAGGGTCAGACCAGGGGCTAGAAATATGGTTAGTCCAACAGTTAAACTTAGGTTAAGCCAGAATTTAAGGTTTAGGTTAAGCCAGAGGAGAGGATTAGGGTTGGGTCCTGGGTTAAGGCTAGGGTTAAGGTTACACCATGGGTTAGGAATAGAGTTAAAGCAGGAGTTAGGGTCAGAACATGGGCTTGAAGTAGGGTTAGTCCAGCAGTTAAACTTAGGTTAAGCCAGAAATTAAGGTTTAGGTTAAGCCAGAGGTGAGGATTAAGGTTGGGTCTTGGGTTAAGGCTAGGGTTAGGGTTAGACCATGGGTTAGGAATAGAGTTAAAACAGGAGTTAGGGTCAAACCAGGTGCGAGAAATAGGGTTAGTCCAGCAGTTAAAGTTAGGTTAAGCCAGAATTTTACGGTTTAGGTTAAACCAGAGGTGAGGATTAGGGTTGGGTCATGGGTTAAGGCTAGGGTTAGGGTTAGACCACGGATTAGTAATAGAGTTAAAACAGGAGTTAGGGTCAGACTGTTACGGGGGGCTGTCTGATAATAACCGAAAGGAGTATCAGACAGTCAGGGTCCACCGTGCAAAGACTTTGCTGCAGACTATGGCAGAGTGCAATACCTCTGTTAACTCACAGAAGGATATAATAAGTAAGTAAAGCAATTCCTCCCTTACTTGGAGGGTGTGTGGAATGATCTCTGTTAATAATCACAGAGACAAAGGCAATGTGTGCGAAATGGCACCTACCTAGGTCCGCTCTTCTAGAGGTGCAAAAGAGACGAACAGCAGCGTAAGCCGCACAAAGCTCCTACCTGCGTTCGCTCCACTAGTGTGCGAGGACACGAACCACTAGATATGGCACCTGCCTAGGTCCGCTCTTCTAGTGGTGCAAAAGAGACGGACAGCAGCATAAGCCGCACAAAGCTCCTACCTCTGTTCGCTCCCCTAGTGTGCGAGGATACGAACAACTGCCAGACGCAGTATAAGGAACGTTACCCTAGCGGCAACGTCCACCTACGAGTAGAATCACAAGGCCCAGCCAGACCATGTGCCTCAGGCACCTGCCTATGTCCGCTCCCCTAAGAGGTAAGGATACGGACAGCAGCCGAAGCTGTAAGGTATAAGAACGCTACCCTGCCGGTAGCGCTCACCTAGCATAGACAGAGGAATGCCTAGAGGAACGCGCACAGAGCGTCTACTCATATGCATGAACCAAGAGGACTGAGCACCATGCGGCATGTGTCAGGGTCTTATATAGACTCTGTGCCTCATCCAAGATGGAGGACACCAGAGCCAATCCGCTGCCAGAATGACAGGAGTGACGTCATGCTGGCCTATCACCGAGCAAGACGTCACAAGCACATGACCAGCGACCAATCGGCATAGAAGGTGTCAGAGACATGTGACCTCGTGTCAGCGATGATGTCACCCGCACATGTGCAATGGCTCCAAGATTGGACTTAGTCTCCGGCGCTCGCACATGTGCAGTAGCAAGAAATCTGGACTTAGTCTCCAGCGCTCGCACATGTGCAGTAGCAAGAAATCTGGACATAGTCTCCAGTGCTCGCAGCAACCGTAACAGTACCTCCCCCTCAAGGGCCCCCCTCCCGGCGTCGCAGGTAATCGGCAACTAAGTCGGGAGCATGGACAGCCTCCTCAGGCTCCCAAGAGCGATGTTCCGGGCCATAGCCCTCCCAATCTATCAAGAAGAACCTGCGCCCTCTAACCAACTTAGAACCAACTATGGCTCGTACCTCATAGCTAGAGCGAGAGGAATCAGAGGCAGGAGAGTGCACTTCACGAGCGTGAGGTAAAATAGCCGGCTTTAGCAGTGAGACATGGAATTTGTCATGAATCCTAAGATGGACAGGTAACTTCAATTGATAGACTACAGGATTTACCTGTCGAAGAACCTCATAAGGACCCAGGAAGCGAGGAGCAAATTTGACAGAGCTCACTCTAAGTCTCACGTGTTTTGCAGAGAGCCACACAAAGTCCCCTGGAGAAAAGACAGGAGCCGGGCGACGAAACCGATCGGACACCGTCTTTATACGGTCCTTAGCTGCTTGGATCGACTCTTGAGTCCGATCCCAAACCTCTCTGGCATTAGTTGCCCAGTCGGCCACAAGAGGAGGAGGTGCAGCAGCTGGAAACGGTACCGGTACCCTAGGGTGTTGCCCATTATTGAGTACGAACGGTGTCTGCCCAGTGGCCTCAGCCAGCGAATTGTTAAGGGCAAATTCTGCCCAGGGTAGGAGGGAGGACCAGTTATCGTGGTTCTCAGCAACAAAGTGTCGAAGGTATATAATCATAGATTGATTGGTACGTTCAACCAAACCATTAGTCTCCGGATGGTATGCCGAAGAGAGATTCAACTCAATTTGCAGAAGGCTACAAAGATCTCGCCAGAAACGGGAAGTAAATTGCGGGCCTCTATCACAAATGATACGATCTGGCATCCCGTGAAGCCTAAAGACATGCTTGAGGAATAGTTTGGCTAGTACCCTGGAAGATGGGATTCTCGATAACGGTACGAGATGAACCATCCGGGAGAAATGGTCCGTAATGACCCACACAAATCTATGTCCCTGTGAACATGGAAGATCACCCACAAAGTCCATGCCTACCACCTCCCATGGTCTATCTGGCACTGGTAAAGGATGCAAGAGCCCAGCCGGTCTCTGCCGTAATGGACGGTTGCGAGCACACGAGTAGCAGGAACCGACATATCTCTTGACGTGGCTGGCTAAGTGTGGCCACCAATACCACCTCTCCAGTAACTCTCGTGTCCGCCTAATACCAAAATGCCCACCCACCTTTGAGGTGTGGGCCCATGACAGTATATCATTCTGTCGATCAGGTGGAACAAAGGTCTTGCCCGGTGGGATTTGGTCTAACGTCACAGGGGAGAGCGTATGAAAAACCCTGGAGGGAAGGATAAGACGAGGTTCGTCAATCTCTTCCTGTGTAGAAAGCATAGAGCGAGACAGGGCGTCTGCCTTGTTATTCTTACTCCCAGACAGATAGTTGATGGAGAAGTGAAAGCGGGAGAAAAACAAGGACCAGCGGGCTTGGCGAGGATTCAGACGCTGAGCGGTTTGTAAGTACGTCAGATTCTTATGGTCTGTATAGACCTGGAAAGGATGTTTCGCTCCTTCCAGCAAGTGACGCCACTCCTCCAAGGCTAATCTCAAGGCGAGCAGTTCCCTATCCCCAATGGTATAGTTTCTCTCTGCCGGTGAAAAGGTTTTAGCAAAGAAGAAACACGGCCTTTTTCTACCTGCACCGTTCTTTTGATACAAGACCGCACCAGCACCCACTGAAGAGGCATCAACCTCTAAGAGGAAGGGCTTATTCTCATCGGGTCTTTGAAGAACGGGAGCAGTTGAAAAGTGTCTTTTTACTGCCTCAAAAGCCTGAGATGTCTCAGTAGACCAGGCTTTGGGATTAGCACCTTTCTTAGTCAAGGCCACCAAAGGGGCCACCAAAGTAGAAAAATGGGGTATGAACTGCCTGTAATAATTTATGAATCCTAAGAAGCGTTGCACCGCCTTCAAGGAATGAGGTTCGGACCATTGCAGGACAGCAGAGAGCTTCGCAGGATCCATAGCCAGACCCTCTTGTGAGATAATGTAACCCAAAAAAGGCAATGAGGACTGCTCGAATACACATTTCTCGAGTTTAGCAAACAATGAGTGCTCCCTTAAACGGGAAAGGACATGAACGACATCCTGACGATGAGTCTCCAGATCAGGAGAAAAAATCAGGATGTCGTCCAGATACACCACTACTGAGGATAACAGTAAATCCCTGAACACATCGTTTACGAAGTCCTGAAATACTGCGGGTGCATTACATAACCCAAAAGGCATGACGAGGTATTCATAGTGACCGTCTCGGGTGTTAAAAGCGGTCTTCCATTCGTCACCCTTTCGAATTCGTACCAAGTTATACGCACCCCGCAGATCCAACTTCGTAAAAACTTGAGCTCCTCTCAGTCTGTCAAAGAGCTCCGAAATTAATTTAATGGGTATTTGTTCTTTATTGTGATTGCGTTGAGACCCCTGTAATCTATGCAGGGACGCAAATCACCCTCTTTCTTCCGAACAAAGAAAAACCCAGCTCCCGCGGGAGAGACAGACTTACGAATGAACCCCTTCTCTAAACTCTCTCTTATATAGGTCGACATGGCCTCCGACTCAGGTATCGACAGGGGGTAAACCCTGCCTTTAGGTGGAACCGAACCTGGGATAAGGTCTATGGCACAGTCATACGGCCTATGGGGTGGAAGAACCTCAGCACCCTGTTTGGAGAACACGTCAGCGAAATCCAAATAGGGTGTAGGTATGGGAGAGAGATCAGTTGATGCAACCGCAACGACCTTAGGTGGTAAGGGAAGACATCGGGACTGACATTTCGAACCCCAACTAATAATGCTGTCAGACTCCCAGTCAATGTGGGGAGCATGAGTCCGAAGCCATGGAAGACCCAGAAGGACGTCGTCTATACCCTCAGGCAAAACAAGAAAAGAAATCTCCTCTATGTGAGCCTGAGACAGGGAAAGGCGCAAGGGAACTGTCCTCAATGTAATGGAGTCAGACAACATAGTTCCATTAACAACACGGACAGGAATAGGCGCCTCTAACATGATAGAGGGAATATTGTGTCCCTTTACAAATCCTGAGGACACAAAAATCCCGTCAGCTCCGGAATCCACAAAAGCCATAATAGGCCATGTATTCTCAGATAACGAGAGCTGACCTGGGATACAACACTTAGAGGGTGCAGAAGACGTCTCTAGTAACCCCCCTCTAATGGTTACTAGGCCAGGGAGTTTCCCTGACGACTAGGACACTTGTTGGCATAGTGCCCAGCCTGACGACATACGTAACATATAGGAGGACCGGACTTGCGTAGTCTGGAGAACGTATGACCTAACTCCATAGGAGTGGGAGATGTTTCAGATGCTGAGGAAGATGGTAGTGGACCCTCAACAACTTGAATAGCCCGATGCTTAGGGCGTGAGGAAGAGACCTCGAGTCTACGTTCCTTATGGCGTACATCGATCCTCGTTGCTACTGTGATCAAGTCCTCCAGAGAAGCAGGGACCTCACGAGTAGCAAGGGCATCCTTGACATAGACTGCCAACCCTCTCCAGAAGATAGGAATCAACACCTTCTCTGGCCAATCTAGTTCTGCCACCAGAGTTCTAAAAGCAATGGCATAAGAACTAGTGGATAACGAACCCTGAGATAGATCTAACAGTCTCAGAGCCGCATCATGGGTAACCTGCGGACCCATGAATACCGCCTTAAGAGCATCAAGAAAGTCTTGATGTCTCAGAGTAACCACATCAGAGCGCTCCCATAGGGGAGTCGCCCATTCTAAGGCTTTGTCCTGAAGTAAGGAGATGATAAAGCCTACTCTGGACCTCTCCGTAGAGAAGCGAGAAGAGTTGACCTCTAGGTGTATCTGACACTGACTAATGAAACCACGACATGATCTGGCATCGCCAGAATATCTGTTTGGCAGAGCAAGTCGAGGATCATGTGCAGATGTCACCATGGTCTGAGGTTTATCCTCTATACTCTTGAGCCGTGACTCAAGTACTTGTATGTAACGGTGTAACTGCTGATATTCTGCCATAACTGCCAGACCCTTGGCTCAGTCCTAATGTTACGGGGGGCTGTCTGATAATAACCGAAAGGAGTATCAGACAGTCAGGGTCCACCGTGCAAAGACTTTGCTGCAGACTATGGCAGAGTGCAATACCTCTGTTAACTCACAGAAGGATATAATAAGTAAGTAAAGCAATTCCTCCCTTACTTGGAGGGTGTGTGGAATGATCTCTGTTAATAATCACAGAGACAAAGGCAATGTGTGCGAAATGGCACCTACCTAGGTCCGCTCTTCTAGAGGTGCAAAAGAGACGAACAGCAGCGTAAGCCGCACAAAGCTCCTACCTGCGTTCGCTCCACTAGTGTGCGAGGACACGAACCACTAGATATGGCACCTGCCTAGGTCCGCTCTTCTAGTGGTGCAAAAGAGACGGACAGCAGCATAAGCCGCACAAAGCTCCTACCTCTGTTCGCTCCCCTAGTGTGCGAGGATACGAACAACTGCCAGACGCAGTATAAGGAACGTTACCCTAGCGGCAACGTCCACCTACGAGTAGAATCACAAGGCCCAGCCAGACCATGTGCCTCAGGCACCTGCCTATGTCCGCTCCCCTAAGAGGTAAGGATACGGACAGCAGCCGAAGCTGTAAGGTATAAGAACGCTACCCTGCCGGTAGCGCTCACCTAGCATAGACAGAGGAATGCCTAGAGGAACGCGCACAGAGCGTCTACTCATATGCATGAACCAAGAGGACTGAGCACCATGCGGCATGTGTCAGGGTCTTATATAGACTCTGTGCCTCATCCAAGATGGAGGACACCAGAGCCAATCCGCTGCCAGAACGACAGGAGTGACGTCATGCTGGCCTATCACCGAGCAAGACGTCACAAGCACATGACCAGCGACCAATCGGCATAGAAGGTGTCAGAGACATGTGACCTCGTGTCAGCGATGATGTCACCCGCACATGTGCAATGGCTCCAAGATTGGACTTAGTCTCCGGCGCTCGCACATGTGCAGTAGCAAGAAATCTGGACTTAGTCTCCAGCGCTCGCACATGTGCAGTAGCAAGAAATCTGGACATAGTCTCCAGTGCTCGCAGCAACCGTAACACAGACCAGGAAAAAAAAATAGGGTTAGTCCAGCAGTTAAAGTTAGGATATCCTAGTATTTAAGGTTTAGGTTAAGCCAGAGGTGAGGATTAGGGTTGGGTCCTGAGTTAAGGCTAGGGTTAGGGTTAGATCATGGGTTAGGAATAGAGTTAAAACAGGAGTTGGGTTCAGACCAGGAGCTAGAAACAGGGTTAGTCCAGCAGTTAAAGTTAGGTTATCCCAGTATTTAAGGTTTAGGTTAAGTCAGAGGTGAGGATTAGGGTTGGGTCCTGGTTTAAGGATAGGGTTAGAGTTAGACCATGGGTTAGGAATAGAGTTAAAACAGGAGTTATGGTCAGACCAGGAGCTAGAAATAGGTTTAGATTAGCAGTTAAAGTTAGGTTATCCCAGTATTTAAGGTTTAGATTAAGACAGAGGTGAGGATTAGGGTTGGGTCCTGATTAAGGCTAGGGTTAGGGTTACACCATTAATTAGGAATGGAGTTAAAACAGGAGTTAGGGTCAGACCAGGGTCTAGAAATAGGATTAGTCCAGCAGTTAAACTTAGGTTAAGACACAATTTAAGGTTTCGGTTAAGCCAGAGGTGAGGATTAGGGTTGGGTCCTGGGTTAAGGCTAGGGTTAGGGTTATGCCATGGGTTAGAAATAGAGTTACAGCAGGAGTTAGAGTCAGACCAGGGGCTAGAAATATGGTTAGTCCAACAGTTAAACTTAGGTTAAGCCAGAATTTAAGGTTTAGGTTAAGCCAGAGGTGAGGATTAGGGTTGGGTCCTGGGTAAAGGCTAGGGTTAGGGTTACACCATGGGATAGGAATAAAGTTAAAGCAGGAGTTAGGGTCAGAACATGTGCTTGAAATATTGTTAGTCCAGCAGTTAAACTTAGGTTAAGCCAGAATTTTAGGTTTAGGTTAAGCCAGAGGTGAGGATTAAGGTTGGGTCTTAGGTTAAGGCTAGGGTAAGGGTTAGACCATGGGTTAGGAATAGAGTTAAAACAGGAGTTAGGGTCAAACCAGGAGCTAGAAATAGGGTTAGTCCAGCAGTTAAAGTTAGGTTAAGCCAGAATTTTACGGTTTAGGTTAAACCAGAGGTGAGGATTAGGGTTGGGTCATGGGTTAAGGCTAGGGTTAGGGTTAGACCATGGGTTAGGAATAGAGTTAAAACAGGAGTTAGGGTCAAACCAGGAGCTAGAAATAGGGTTATTCCAGCAGTTAAAGTTAGGTTAAGCCAGAATTTAAGGTTTATTTTAAGCCAGAGGTGAGGATTAGGGTTGGGTCCTGGGTAAAGGCTAGGGTTAGGGTTACACCATGGGATAGGAATAAAGTTAAAGCAGGAGTTAGGGTCAGAACATGGGCTTGAAATAGGGTTAGTCCAGCAGTTAAACTTAGGTTAAGCCAGAATTTAAGGTTTAGGTTAAGCCAGAGGTGAGGATTAAGGTTGGGTCTTAGGTTAAGGCTAGGGTTAGGGTTAGACCATGGGTTAGGAATAAAGTTACAACAGGAGTTAGGGTCAAACCAGGAGCTAGAAATAGGGTTAGTCCAGCAGTTAAAGTTAGGTTAAGCCAGAATTTAAGGTTTATTTTAAGCCAGAGGTGAGGATTAGGGTTGGGTCCTGGGTAAAGGCTAGGGTTAGGGTTACACCATGGGATAGGAATAAAGTTAAAGCAGGAGTTAGGGTCAGAACATGGGCTTGAAATAGGGTTAGTCCAGCAGTTAAACTTAGGTTAAGCCAGAATTTAAGGTTTAGGTTAAGCCAGAGGTGAGGATTAAGGTTGGGTCTTAGGTTAAGGCTAGGGTTAGGGTTAGACCATGGGTTAGGAATAAAGTTAAAACAGGAGTTAGGGTCAAACCAGGAGCTAGAAATAGGGTTAGTCCAGCAGTTAAAGTTAGATTAAGCCAGAATTTTACGGTTTAGGTTAAACCAGAGGTGAGGATTAGGGTTGGGTCCTGGTTAAGGCTAGGGTTAGGGTTAGACCACGGATTAGTAACAGAGTTAAAACAGGAGTTAGGGTCAGACCAGGAAACAGAAATAGGGTTAGTCCACCAGTTAAAGTTAGGTTATCCTAGTATTTAAGGTTTAGGTTAAGCCAGAGGTGAGGATTAGGGTTGGGTCCTTGGTTAAGGCTAGGGTTAGGGTTAGACCATGGGTAGGAATAGAGTTAAAACAGGAGTTGGGTTCAGACCAGGAGCTAGAAACAGGGTTAGTCCAGCAGTTAAAGTTAGGTTATCCCAGTATTTAAGGTTTAGATTAAGACAGAGGTGAGGATTAAGGTTGGGTCCTGGTTAAGGCTAGGGTTAGGGTTACACCATTAATTAGGAATGGAGTTAAAACAGGAGTTAGGGTCAGAACATGGGCTTGAAATAGGGTTAGTCCAGCAGTTAAACTTAGGTTAAGCCAGAAATTAGGTTTAGGTTAAGCCAAAGGTGAGTATTAAGGTTGGGTCTTGGGTAAAGGCTAGGGTTAGGGTTAGACCATGGGTTAGGAATAGAGTTAAAACAGGAGTTAGGGTCAAACCAGGAGCTAGAAATATGGTTAGTCCAGCAGTTAAAGTTAGGTTATCCCAGAATTTAAGGTTTAGGTTTGGGTTAGGCCAGAAATGAGGATTAGGATTGAGTCCTGGGTTAAGGTTAGGGTTAGGGTAAGACCTTGGGTTAGGAACAGAGTTAAAACAGGCATTAGGGTCAGACCAGGAGCTAGAAACAGGGTTAGTGCAGCAGTTAAAATTAGGTTATCCCATTATTTAAGGTTTAGGTTAAGCCAGAGGTGAGGAATAGGGTTGGGTGCTGGTTAAGGCTAGGGTTAGGGTTACACCATTAATTAGGAATGGAGTTAAAGTAGGGGTTAGGGTCAGACCAGGGGCTAGAAATATGGTTAGTCCAACAGTTAAACTTAGGTTAAGCCAGAATTTAAGGTTTAGGTTAAGCCAGAGGAGAGGATTAGGGTTGGGTCCTGGGTAAAGGCTAGGGTTAGGGTCACACCATGGGTTAGGAATAGAGTTAAAGCAGGAGTTAGGGTCAGAACATGGGCTTGAAATAGGGTTAGTCCAGCAGTTAAACTTAGGTTAAGCCAGAAATTAGGTTTAGGTTAAGCCAAAGGTGAGTATTAAGGTTGGGTCTTGGGTAAAGGCTAGGGTTAGGGTTAGACCATGGGTTAGGAATAGAGTTAAAACAGGAGTTGGGTTCAGACCAGGAGCTAGAAACAGGGTTAGTCCAGCAGTTAAAGTTAGGTTATTCCAGTATTTAAGGTTTAGGTTAAGTCAGAGGTGAGGATTAGGGTTGGGTCCTGGTTTAAGGATAGGGTTAGAGTTAGACCATGGGTAAGGAATAGAGTTAAAACAGGAGTTATGGTCAGACCAGGAGCTAGAAATAGGTTTAGATTAGCAGTTAAAGTTAGGTTATCCCAGTATTTAAGGTTTAGATTAAGACAGAGGTGAGGATTAGGGTTGGGTCCTGGTTAAGGCTAGGGTTAGGGTTACACCACTAATTAGGAATGGAGTTAAAGCAGGAGTTAGGGTCAGACCAGGGTCTAGAAATAGGATTAGTCCAGCAGTTAAACTTAGGTTATCCTAGTATTTAAGGTTTAGGTTAAGCCAGAGGTGAGGATTAGGGTTGGGTCATGGGTTAAGGCTAGGGTTAGGGTTAGACCACGGATTAGTTATAGAGTTAAAACAGGAATTAGGGTCAGACCAGGAAACAGAAAAAGGGTTAGTCCAGCAGTTAAAGTTAGGTTATCCTAGTATTTAAGGTTTAGGTTAAGCCAGAGGTGAGGATTAGGGTTGGGTCCTGGGTTAAGGCTAGGGTTAGGGTTAGACCATGGGTTAGGAATAGAGTTAAAACAGGAGTTAGGGTCAAACCAGGAGCTAGAAATAGGGTTAGTCCAGCAGTTAAAGTTAGGTTAAGCCAGAATTTTACGGTTTAGGTTAAACCAGAGGTGAGGATTAGGGTTGGGTCATGGGTTAAGGCTAGGGTTAGGGTTAGACCACGGATTAGTAATAGAGTTAAAACAGGAATTAGGGTCTGACCAGGAAACAGAAAAAGGGTTAGTCCAGCAGTTAAAGTTAGGTTATCCTAGTATTTAAGGTTTAGGTTAAGCCAGAGGTGAGGATTAGGGTTGGGTCCTGGGTTAAGGCTAGGGTTAGAGTTAGACCATGGGTTAGGAATAGAGTTAAAACAGGAGTTATGGTCAGACCAGGAGCTAGAAATAGGTTTAGATTAGCAGTTAAAGTTAGGTTATCCCAGTATTTAAGGTTTAGATTAAGACAGAGGTGAGGATTAGGGTTGGGTCCTGGGTTAAGGCTAGGGTTAGGGTTATACCATGGGTTAGAAATAGAGTTATAGCAGGAGTTAGGGTCAGACCAGGGACTAGAAATATGGTTAGTCCAACAGTTAAACTTAGGTTAAGCCAGAATTTAAGGTTTAGGTTAAGCCAGAGGTGAGGATTAGGGTTGGGTCCTGGGTAAAGGCTAGGGTTAGGGTTACACCATGAGATAGGAATAAAGTTAAAGAAGGGGTTAGGGTCAGAACATGGGCTTGAAATAGTGTTAGTCCAGCAGTTAAACTTAAGTTAAGCCAGAATTTGAGTTTTAGGTTAAGCCAGAGGTGAGGATTAAAGTTGGGTCTTAGGTTAAGGCTAGGGTTAGGGTTAGACCATGGGTTAGGAATAGAGTTAAAACAGGAGTTAGGGTCAAACCAGGAGCTAGAAATAGGGTTAGTCCAGCAGTTAAAGTTAGGTTAAGCCAGAATTTTACGGTTTAGGTTAAACCAGAGGTGAGGATTAGGGTTGGGTTCTGGTTAAGGCTAGGGTTAGGGTTACACCACTAATTAGGAATGGAGTTAAAGCAGGAGTTAGGGTCAGACCAGAGTCTAGAAATAGGATTAGTCCAGCAGTGAAACTTAGGTTAAGCTAGAATTTAAGGTTTAGGTTAAGCCAGAGGTGAGGATTAAGGTTGGGTCTTAGGTTAAGGCTAGGGTTAGGGTTAGACCATGGGTTAGGAATAGAGTTAAAAAAGGAGTTAGGGTCAAACCAGGAGCTAGAAATAGGGTTAGTCCAGCAGTTAAAGTTAGGTTAAGCCAGAATTTTACGGTTTAGGTTAAACCAGAGGTGAGGATTAGGGTTGGGTTATGGGTTAAGGCTAGGGTTAGGGTTAGACCACGGATTAGTAATAAAGTTAAAACAGGAGTTAGGGTCAGACCAGGAAACAGAAATTGGGTTAGTCCAGCAGTTAAACTTAGGTTATCCTAGTATTTAAGGTTTAGGTTAAGCCAGAGGTGAGGATTAGTGTTGGGTCCTGGGTTAAGGCTAGGGTTAGGGTTAGACCATGGGTTAGGAATAGAGTTAAAACAGGAGTTGGGTTCAGACCAGGAGCTAGAAACAGGGTTAGTCCAGCAGTTAAAGTTAGGTGATCCCAGTATTTAAGGTTTAGGTTAAGTCAGAGGTGAGGATTAAGGTTGGATCCTGGGTTAAGGATAGGGTTAGAGATGGACCATGGGTTAGGAATAGAGTTAAAACAGGAGTTATGGTCAGACCAGGAGCTAGAAATAGGTTTAGATTAGCAGTTAAAGTTAGGTTATCCCAGTATTTAAGGTTTAGATTAAGACAGAGGTGAGGATTAGGGTTGGGTCCTGGTTAAGGCTAGGGTTAGGGTTACACCATTAATTAGGAATGGAGTGAAAGCAGGAGTTAGGGTCAGACCAGGGTCTAGAAATAGGATTTGTCCAGCAGTTAAACTTAGGTTAAGCCACAATTTAAGGTTTCGGTTAAGCCAGCGGTGAGGATTAGGGTTGGGTCCTGGGTGAAGGCTAGGGTTAGGGTTATACCATGGGTTAGAAATAGAGTTATAGCAGGAGTTAGGGTCAGACCAGGGACTAGAAATATGGTTAGTCCAACAGTTAAACTTAGGTTAAGCCAAAATTTAAGGTTTAGGTTAAGCCAGAGGTGAGGATTAGGGTTGGGTCCTGGGTAAAGGCTAGGGTTAGGGTTACACCATGGGATAGGAATAAAGTTAAAGCAGGGGTTAGGGTCAGAACATGGGCTTGAAATACTGTTAGTCCAGCAGTTAAACTTAAGTTAAGCCAGAATTTAAGGTTTAGGTTAAGCCAGAGGTGAGGATTAATGTTGGGTCTTAGGTTAAGGCTAGGGTTAGGGTTAGACCATGGGTTAGGAATAGAGTTAAAACAGGAGTTAGGGTCAAACCAGGAGCTAGAAATAGGGTTAGTCCAGCAGTTAAAGTTAGGTTAAGCCAGAATTTTACGGTTTTGGTTAAACCAGAGGTGAGGATTAGGGTTGGGTTATGGGTTAAGGCAAGGGTTAGGGTTAGACCACGGATTAGTAATAAAGTTAAAACAGGTGTTAGGGTCAGACCAGGAAACAGAAATAGGGTTAGTCCAGCAGTTAAACTTAGGTTATCCTAGTATTTAAGGTTTAGGTCAAGCCAGAGGTGAGGATTAGGGTTGGGTCCTGGGTTAAGGCTAGGGTTAGAGTTACACCATGGGTTAGGAATAGAGTTAAAACAGGAGTTGGGTTCAGACCAGGAGCTAGAAACAGGGTTAGTCCAGCAGTTAAAGTTAGGTTATCCCAGTATTTAAGGTTTAGGTTAAGTCAGAGGTGAGGATTAGGGTTGGGTCCTGGGTTAAGGATAGGGTTAGAGATGGACCATGGGTTAGGAATAGATTTAAAACAGGAGTTATGGTCAGAACAGGAGCTAAAAATAGGTTTAGATTAGCAGTTAAAGTTAGGTTATCCCAGTATTTAAGGTTTAGATTAAGACAGAGGTGAGGATTAGGGTTGGGTCCTGGTTAAGGCTAGGGTTAGGGTTACACCATTAATTAGGAATGGAGTTATAGCAAGAGTTAGGGTCAGACCAGGGGCTAGAAATATGGTTAGTCCAACAGTTAAACTTAGGTTAAGCCAGAATTTAAGGTTTAGGTTAAGCCAGAGGTGAGGATTAGGGTTGGGTCCTGGGTAAAGGCTAGGGTTAGGGTTACACCATGGGATAGGAATAAAGTTAAAGCAGGAGTTAGGGTCAGAACATGGGCTTGAAATAGTGTTAGTCCAGCAGTTAAACTTAGGTTAAGCCAGAATTTAAGGTTTAGGTTAAGCCAGAGTTGAGGAATAAGGTTGGGTCTTAGGTTAAGGCTAGGGTTAGGGTTAGACCATGGGTTAGGAATAGAGTTAAAACAGGAGTTAGGGTCAAACCAGGAGCTAGAAATATGGTTAGTCCAGCAGTTAAAGTTAGGTTAAGCCAGAATTTTACAGTTTAGGTTAAACCAGAGGTGAGGATTAGGGTTGGGTTATGGGTTAAGGCTAAAATTAGGGTTAGACCACGGATTAGTAATAGAGTTAAAACAGGAGTTAGGGTCAGACCAGGAAAAAGAAATAGGGTTAGTCCAGCAGTTAAACTTAGGTTATCCTAGTATTTAAGGTTTAGGTTAAGCCAGAGGTGAGGATTAGGGTTGGGTCCTAGGTTAAGGCTAGGGTTAGGGTTATACCATGGGTTAGAAATAGAGTTATAGCAGGAGTTAGGGTCAGACCAGGGGCTAGAAATATGGTTAGTCCAACAGTTAAACTTAGGTTAAGCCAGAATTTAAGGTTTAGGTTAAGCCAGAGGTGAGGATTAGGGTTGGGTCCTGGGTAAAGGCTAGGGTTAGGGTTACACCATGGGATAGGAATAAAGTTAAAGCAGGAGTTAGGGTCAGAACATGGGCTTGAAATAGTGTTAGTCCAGCAGTTAAACTTAGGTTAAGCCAGAATTTAAGGTTTAGGTTAAGCCAGAGGTGAGGATTAAGGTTGGGTCTTAGGTTAAGGCTAGGGTTAGGGTTAGACCATGGGTTAGGAATAGAGTTAAAACAGGAGTTAGGGTCAAACCAGGAGCTAGAAAAAGGGTTAGTCCAGCAGTTAAAGTTAGGTTAAGCCAGAATTTTACATTTCAGGTTAAACCTGAGGTGAGGATTAGGGTTGGGTTATGGGTTAAGGCTAGGGTTAGGGTTAGACCACGGATTAGTAATAGAGTTAAAACAGGAGTTAGGGTCAGACCCGGAAACAGAAATAGGGTTAGTCCAGCAGTTAAACTTAGGTTATCCTAGTATTTAAGGTTTAGGTTAAGCCAGAGGTGAGGATTAGGGTTGGGTCCTGGGTTAAGGCTAGGGTTAGGGTTAGACCATGGGTTAGGAATAGAGTTAAAACAGGATTTGGGTTCAGACCAGGAGCTAGAAACAGGGTTAGTCCAGCAGTTAAAGTTAGGTTATCCCAGTATTTAAGGTTTAGGTTAAGTCAGAGGTGAGGATTAGGGTTGGGTCCTGGGTTAAGGATAGGGTTAGAGTTAGACCATGGGTTAGGAATAGAGTTAAAACAGGAGTTATGGTCAGACCAGGAGCTAGAAATAGGTTTAGATTAGCAGTTAAAGTTAGGTTATCCCAGTATTTAAGGTTTAGATTAAGACAGAGGTGAGGATTAGGGTTGGGTCCTGGTTAAGGCTAGGGTTAGGGTTACACCATTAATTAGGAATGGAGTTAAAGCAGGAGTTAGGGTCAGACCAGGGTCTAGAAATAGGATTAGTCCAGCAGTTAAACTTACGTTAATCCACAATTTAAGGTTTCGGTTAAGCCAGAGGTGAGGATTAGGGTTGGGTCCTGGGTTAAGGCTAGGGTTAGGGTTATACCATGGGTTAGAAATAGAGTTATAGCAGGAGTTAGGGTCAAACCAGGGGCTAGAAATATGGTTAGTCCAACAGTTAAACTTAGGTTAAGTCAGAATTTAAGGTTTAGGTTAAGCCAGAGGAGAGGATTAGGGTTGGGTCCTGGGTAAAGGCTAGGGTTAGGGTTACACCATGGGTTAGGAATAGAGTTAAAGCAGGAGTTAGGGTCAGAACATGGGCTTGAAATAGGGTTAGTCCAGCAGTTAAACTTAGGTTAAGCCAGAATTTAAGGTTTAGGTTAAGCCAGAGGTGAGGATTAAGGTTGGGTCTTGGGTTAAGGCTAGGGTTAGGGTTAGACCATGGGTTAGGAATAGAGTTAAAACAGGAGTTAGGGTCAAACCAGGAGCTAGAAATAGGGTTAGTCCAGCAGTTAAAGTTAGGTTAAGCCAGAATTTTACGGTTTAGGTTAAACCAGAGGTGAGGATTAGGGTTGGGTCATGGGTTAAGGCTAGGGTTAGGGTTAGACCACGGATTAGTAATAGAGTTAAAACAGGAGTTATTGTCAGACCAGGAAACAGAAATAGGGTTAGTCAAGCAGTTAAACTTAGGTTATCCTAGTATTTAAGGTTTAGGTTAAGCCAGAGGTGAGGATTGGGGTTGGGTCCTGGGTTAAGGCTAGGGTTAGACCATGGGTTAGGAATAGAGTTAAAACAGGAGTTGGGTTCAGACCAGGAGCTAGAAACAGGGTTAGTCCAGCAGTTAAAGTTAGGTTATCCCAGTATTTAAGGTTTAGGTTAAGTCAGAGGTGAGGATTAGGGTTGGGTCCTGGGTTAAGGATAGGGTTAGAGTTAGACCATGGGTTAGGAATAGAGTTAAAACAGGAGTTATGGTCAGACCAGGAGCTAGAAATAGGTTTAGATTAGCAGTTAAAGTTAGGTTATCCCAGTATTTAAGGTTTAGATTAAGACAGAGGTGAGGATTAGGGTTGGGTCCTGGTTAAGGCTAGGGTTAGGGTTACACCATTAATTAGGAATGGAGTTAAAGCAGGAGTTAGGGTCAGACCAGGGTCTAGAAATAGGATTAGTCCAGCAGTTAAATTTACGTTAATCCACAATTTAAGGTTTCGGTTAAGCCAGAGGTGAGGATTAGGGTTGGGTCCTGGGTTAAGGCTAGGGTTAGGGTTATACCATGGGTTAGAAATAGAGTTATAGCAGGAGTTAGGGTCAAACCAGGGGCTAGAAATATGGTTAGTCCAACAGTTAAACTTAGGTTAAGTCAGAATTTAAGGTTTAGGTTAAGCCAGAGGAGAGGATTAGGGTTGGGTCCTGGGTAAAGGCTAGGGTTAGGGTTACACCATGGGTTAGGAATAGAGTTAAAGCAGGAGTTAGGGTCAGAACATGGGCTTGAAATAGGGTTAGTCCAGCAGTTAAACTTAGGTTAAGCCAGAATTTAAGGTTTAGGTTAAGCCAGAGGTGAGGATTAAGGTTGGGTCTTGGGTTAAGGCTAGGGTTAGGGTTAGACCATGGGTTAGGAATAGAGTTAAAACAGGAGTTAGGGTCAAACCAGGAGCTAGAAATAGGGTTAGTCCAGCAGTTAAAGTTAGGTTAAGCCAGAATTTTACAGTTTAGGTTAAACCAGAGGTGAGGATTAGGGTTGGGTCATGGGTTAAGGCTAGGGTTAGGGTTAGACCACGGATTAGTAATAGAGTTAAAACAGGAGTTATTGTCAGACCAGGAAACAGAAATAGGGTTAGTCCAGCAGTTAAACTTAGGTTATCCTAGTATTTAAGGTTTAGGTTAAGCCAGAGGTGAGGATTGGGGTTGGGTCCTGGGTTAAGGCTAGGGTTAGACCATGGGTAAGGAATAGAGTTAAAACAGGAGTTGGGTTCAGACCAGGAGCTAGAAACAGGGTTAGTCCAGCAGTTAAAGTTAGGTTATCCCAGTATTTAAGGTTTAGGTTAAGTCAGAGGTGAGGATTAGGGTTGGGTCCTGGTTTAAGGATAGGGTCAGAGTTAGACCATGGGTTAGAAATAGAGTTAAAACAGGAGTTATGGTCAGACCAGGAGCTAGAAATAGGTTTAGATTAGCAGTTAAACTTAGGTTATCCCAGTATTTAAGGTTTAGATTAAGACAGAGGTGAGGATTAGGGTTGGGTCCTGGTTAAGGATAGGGTTAGGGTTACACCATTATTAGGAATGGAGTTAAAGCAGGAGTTAGGGTCAGACCAGGGTCTAGAAAAAGGATTAGTCCAGCAGTTAAACTTAGGTTAAGCCACAATTTAAGGTTTCAGTTAAGCCAGAGGTGAGGATTAGGGTTGGGTCCTGGGTTAATGCTAGGGTTAGGGTTATACCATGGGTTAGGAATAGAGTTAAAACAGGAGTTAGGGTCAAACCAGGAGCTAGAAATAGGGTTAGTCCAGCAGTTAAAGTTAGGTTAAGCCAGAATTTTACGGTTTAGGTTAAACCAGAGGTGAGGATTAGGGTTGGGTCATGGGTAAAGGCTAGGGTTAGGGTTAGACCACGAATTAGTAATAGAGTTAAAACAGCAGTTAGGGTCAGACCAGGAATCAGAAATAGGGTTAGTCCAGCAGTTAAACTTAGGTTATCCTAGTATTTAAGGTTTAGGTTAAGCCAGAGGTGAGGATTAGGGTTGGGTCCTGGGTTAAGGCTAGGGTTAGGGTTAGACCATGGGTTAGGAATAGAGTTAAAACAGGAGTTGGGTTCAGACCAGGAGCTAGAAACAGGGTTAGTCCAGCAGTTAAAGTTAGGTTATCCCAGTATTTAAGGTTTAGGTTAAGTCAGAGGTGAGGATTAGGGTTGGGTCCTGGTTTAAGGATAGGGTTAGAGTTAGACCATGGGTTAGGAGTAGAGTTAAAACAGGAGTTATGGTCAGACCAGGAGCTAGAAATAGGTTTACATTAGCAGTTAAAGTTAGGTTATCCCAGTATTTAAGGTTTAGATTAAGACAGAGGTGAGGATTAGGGTTGGGTCCTGGTTAAGGCTAGGGTTAGGGTTACACCATTAATTAGGAATGGAGTTAAAGCAGGAGTTAGGGTCAGACCAGGGTCTAGAAATAGGATTAGTCCAGCAGTTAAACTTAGGTTAAGCCACAATTTAAGGTTTCGGTTAAGCCAGAGGTGAGGATTAGGGTTGGGTCCTGGGTTAAGGCTAGGGTTAGGGTTATACAATGGGTTAGAAATAGAGTTATAGCTTGAGTTAGGGTCAGACCAGGGGCTAGAAATATGGTTAGTCCAACAGTTAAACTTAGGTTAAGCCAGAATTTAAGGTTTAGGTTAAGCCAGAGGTGAGGATTAGGGTTGGGTCCTGGGTAAAGGCTAGGGTTAGGGTTACACCATGGGATAGGACTAAAGTTAAAGCAGGAGATAGGGTCAGAACATGGGCTTGAAATACTGTTAGTCCAGCAGTTAAACTTAGGTTAAGCCAGAATTTAATGTTTAGGTTAAGCCAGAGGTGAGGATTAAGGTTGGGTCTTAGGTTAAGGCTAGGGTTAGGGTTAGACCGTGGGTTAGGAATAGAGTTAAAACAGGAGTTAGGGTCAAACCAGGAGCTAGAAATAGGGTTAGTCCAGCAGTTAAAGATAGGTTAAGCCAGAATTTTACGGTTTAGGTTAAACCAGATGTGAGGATTAGGGTTGGGTTATGGGTTAAGGCTAGGGTTAGGGTTAGACCACGGATTAGTAATAGAGTTAAAACAGGAGTTAGGGTCAGACCAGGAAAAAGAAATAGGGTTAGTCCAGCAGTTAAACTTAGGTTATCCTAGTATTTAAGGTTTAGGTTAAGCCAGAGGTGAGGATTAGGGTTGGGTCCTGGGTTAAGGCTTGGGTTAGGGTTAGACCATGGGTTAGGAATAGAGTTAAAACAGGAGTTGGGTTCAGACCAGGAGCTAGAAACAGGGTTAGTCCAGCAGTTAAAGTTAGGTTATCCCAGTATTTAAGGTTTAGGTTAAGTCAGAGGTGAGGATTAGCGTTAGGTCCTGGGTTAAGGATAGGGTTAGAGTTAGACCATGGGTTAGGAATAAAGTTAAAACAGGAGCTATGGTCAGACCAGGAGCTAGAAATAGGTTTAGATTAGCAGTTAAAGTTAGGTTATCCCAGTATTTAAGGTTTAAATTAAGACAGAGGTGAGGATTAGGGTTGGGTCCTGGTTAAGGCTAGGGTTAGGGTTACACCATTAATTAGGAATGGAGTTAAAGCAGGAGTTAGGGTCAGAACATGGGCTTGAAATAGGGTTAGGCCAGCAGTTAAACTTAAGTTAAGCCAGAATTTAAGGTTTAGGTTAAGCCAGAGGTGAGGATTAAGGTTGGGTCTTGGGTTAAGGCTAGGGTTAGGGTTAGACCATGGGTTAGGAATAGAGTTAAAACAGGAGTTAGGGTCAAACCAGGAGCTAGAAATAGGGTTAGTCAAGCAGTTAAAGTTAGGTTAAGCCAGAATTTTACGGTTTAAGTTAAACCAGAGGTGAGGATTAGGGTTGGGTCCTGGGTGAAGGCTAGGGTTAGGGTTATACCATGGGTTAGAAATAGAGTTATAGCAGGAGTTAGGGTCAGACCAGGGACTAGAAATATGGTTAGTCCAACAGTTAAACTTAGGTTAAGCCAAAATTTAAGGTTTAGGTTAAGCCAGAGGTGAGGATTAGGGTTGGGTCCTGGGTAAAGGCTAGGGTTAGGGTTACACCATGGGATAGGAATAAAGTTAAAGCAGGGGTTAGGGTCAGAACATGGGCTTGAAATACTGTTAGTCCAGCAGTTAAACTTAAGTTAAGCCAGAATTTAAGGTTTAGGTTAAGCCAGAGGTGAGGATTAATGTTGGGTCTTAGGTTAAGGCTAGGGTTAGGGTTAGACCATGGGTTAGGAATAGAGTTAAAACAGGAGTTAGGGTCAAACCAGGAGCTAGAAATAGGGTTAGTCCAGCAGTTAAAGTTAGGTTAAGCCAGAATTTTACGGTTTTGGTTAAACCAGAGGTGAGGATTAGGGTTGGGTTATGGGTTAAGGCTAGGGTTAGGGTTAGACCACGGATTAGTAATAAAGTTAAAACAGGTGTTAGGGTCAGACCAGGAAACAGAAATAGGGTTAGTCCAGCAGTTAAACTTAGGTTATCCTAGTATTTAAGGTTTAGGTCAAGCCAGAGGTGAGGATTAGGGTTGGGTCCTGGGTTAAGGCTAGGGATAGAGTTACACCATGGGTTAGGAATAGAGTTAAAACAGGAGTTGGGTTCAGACCAGGAGCTAGAAACAGGGTTAGTCCAGCAGTTAAAGTTAGGTTATCCCAGTATTTAAGGTTTAGGTTAAGTCAGAGGTGAGGATTAGGGTTGGGTCCTGGGTTAAGGATAGGGTTAGAGATGGACCATGGGTTAGGAATAGATTTAAAACAGGAGTTATGGTCAGAACAGGAGCTAAAAATAGGTTTAGATTAGCAGTTAAAGTTAGGTTATCCCAGTATTTAAGGTTTAGATTAAGACAGAGGTGAGGATTAGGGTTGGGTCCTGGTTAAGGCTAGGGTTAGGGTTACACCATTAATTAGGAATGGAGTTATAGCAAGAGTTAGGGTCAGACCAGGGGCTAGAAATATGGTTAGTCCAACAGTTAAACTTAGGTTAAGCCAGAATTTAAGGTTTAGGTTAAGCCAGAGGTGAGGATTAGGGTTGGGTCCTGGGTAAAGGCTAGGGTTAGGGTTACACCATGGGATAGGAATAAAGTTAAAGCAGGAGTTAGGGTCAGAACATGGGCTTGAAATAGTGTTAGTCCAGCAGTTAAACTTAGGTTAAGCCAGAATTTAAGGTTTAGGTTAAGCCAGAGTTGAGGAATAAGGTTGGGTCTTAGGTTAAGGCTAGGGTTAGGGTTAGACCATGGGTTAGGAATAGAGTTAAAACAGGAGTTAGGGTCAAACCAGGAGCTAGAAATATGGTTAGTCCAGCAGTTAAAGTTAGGTTAAGCCAGAATTTTACAGTTTAGGTTAAACCAGAGGTGAGGATTAGGGTTGGGTTATGGGTTAAGGCTAAAATTAGGGTTAGACCACGGATTAGTAATAGAGTTAAAACAGGAGTTAGGGTCAGACCAGGAAAAAGAAATAGGGTTAGTCCAGCAGTTAAACTTAGGTTATCCTAGTATTTAAGGTTTAGGTTAAGCCAGAGGTGAGGATTAGGGTTGGGTCCTAGGTTAAGGCTAGGGTTAGGGTTATACCATGGGTTAGAAATAGAGTTATAGCAGGAGTTAGGGTCAGACCAGGGGCTAGAAATATGGTTAGTCCAACAGTTAAACTTAGGTTAAGCCAGAATTTAAGGTTTAGGTTAAGCCAGAGGTGAGGATTAGGGTTGGGTCCTGGGTAAAGGCTAGGGTTAGGGTTACACCATGGGATAGGAATAAAGTTAAAGCAGGAGTTAGGGTCAGAACATGGGCTTGAAATAGTGTTAGTCCAGCAGTTAAACTTAGGTTAAGCCAGAATTTAAGGTTTAGGTTAAGCCAGAGGTGAGGATTAAGGTTGGGTCTTAGGTTAAGGCTAGGGTTAGGGTTAGACCATGGGTTAGGAATAGAGTTAAAACAGGAGTTAGGGTCAAACCAGGAGCTAGAAAAAGGGTTAGTCCAGCAGTTAAAGTTAGGTTAAGCCAGAATTTTACATTTCAGGTTAAACCAGAGGTGAGGATTAGGGTTGGGTTATGGGTTAAGGCTAGGGTTAGGGTTAGACCACGGATTAGTAATAGAGTTAAAACAGGAGTTAGGGTCAGACCCGGAAACAGAAATAGGGTTAGTCCAGCAGTTAAACTTAGGTTATCCTAGTATTTAAGGTTTAGGTTAAGCCAGAGGTGAGGATTAGGGTTGGGTCCTGGGTTAAGGCTAGGGTTAGGGTTAGACCATGGGTTAGGAATAGAGTTAAAACAGGATTTGGGTTCAGACCAGGAGCTAGAAACAGGGTTAGTCCAGCAGTTAAAGTTAGGTTATCCCAGTATTTAAGGTTTAGGTTAAGTCAGAGGTGAGGATTAGGGTTGGGTCCTGGGTTAAGGATAGGGTTAGAGTTAGACCATGGGTTAGGAATAGAGTTAAAACAGGAGTTATGGTCAGACCAGGAGCTAGAAATAGGTTTAGATTAGCAGTTAAAGTTAGGTTATCCCAGTATTTAAGGTTTAGATTAAGACAGAGGTGAGGATTAGGGTTGGGTCCTGGTTAAGGCTAGGGTTAGGGTTACACCATTAATTAGGAATGGAGTTAAAGCAGGAGTTAGGGTCAGACCAGGGTCTAGAAATAGGATTAGTCCAGCAGTTAAACTTACGTTAATCCACAATTTAAGGTTTCGGTTAAGCCAGAGGTGAGGATTAGGGTTGGGTCCTGGGTTAAGGCTAGGGTTAGGGTTATACCATGGGTTAGAAATAGAGTTATAGCAGGAGTTAGGGTCAAACCAGGGGCTAGAAATATGGTTAGTCCAACAGTTAAACTTAGGTTAAGTCAGAATTTAAGGTTTAGGTTAAGCCAGAGGAGAGGATTAGGGTTGGGTCCTGGGTAAAGGCTAGGGTTAGGGTTACACCATGGGTTAGGAATAGAGTTAAAGCAGGAGTTAGGGTCAGAACTTGGGCTTGAAATAGGGTTAGTCCAGCAGTTAAACTTAGGTTAAGCCAGAATTTAAGGTTTAGGTTAAGCCAGAGGTGAGGATTAAGGTTGGGTCTTGGGTTAAGGCTAGGGTTAGGGTTAGACCATGGGTTAGGAATAGAGTTAAAACAGGAGTTAGGGTCAAACCAGGAGCTAGAAATAGGGTTAGTCCAGCAGTTAAAGTTAGGTTAAGCCAGAATTTTACGGTTTAGGTTAAACCAGAGGTGAGGATTAGGGTTGGGTCATGGGTTAAGGCTAGGGTTAGGGTTAGACCACGGATTAGTAATAGAGTTAAAACAGGAGTTATTGTCAGACCAGGAAACAGAAATAGGGTTAGTCAAGCAGTTAAACTTAGGTTATCCTAGTATTTAAGGTTTAGGTTAAGCCAGAGGTGAGGATTGGGGTTGGGTCCTGGGTTAAGGCTAGGGTTAGACCATGGGTTAGGAATAGAGTTAAAACAGGAGTTGGGTTCAGACCAGGAGCTAGAAACAGGGTTAGTCCAGCAGTTAAAGTTAGGTTATCCCAGTATTTAAGGTTTAGGTTAAGTCAGAGGTGAGGATTAGGGTTGGGTCCTGGGTTAAGGATAGGGTTAGAGTTAGACCATGGGTTAGGAATAGAGTTAAAACAGGAGTTATGGTCAGACCAGGAGCTAGAAATAGGTTTAGATTAGCAGTTAAAGTTAGGTTATCCCAGTATTTAAGGTTTAGATTAAGACAGAGGTGAGGATTAGGGTTGGGTCCTGGTTAAGGCTAGGGTTAGGGTTACACCATTAATTAGGAATGGAGTTAAAGCAGGAGTTAGGGTCAGACCAGGGTCTAGAAATAGGATTAGTCCAGCAGTTAAATTTACGTTAATCCACAATTTAAGGTTTCGGTTAAGCCAGAGGTGAGGATTAGGGTTGGGTCCTGGGTTAAGGCTAGGGTTAGGGTTATACCATGGGTTAGAAATAGAGTTATAGCAGGAGTTAGGGTCAAACCAGGGGCTAGAAATATGGTTAGTCCAACAGTTAAACTTAGGTTAAGTCAGAATTTAAGGTTTAGGTTAAGCCAGAGGAGAGGATTAGGGTTGGGTCCTGGGTAAAGGCTAGGGTTAGGGTTACACCATGGGTTAGGAATAGAGTTAAAGCAGGAGTTAGGGTCAGAACATGGGCTTGAAATAGGGTTAGTCCAGCAGTTAAACTTAGGTTAAGCCAGAATTTAAGGTTTAGGTTAAGCCAGAGGTGAGGATTAAGGTTGGGTCTTGGGTTAAGGCTAGGGTTAGGGTTAGACCATGGGTTAGGAATAGAGTTAAAACAGGAGTTAGGGTCAAACCAGGAGCTAGAAATAGGGTTAGTCCAGCAGTTAAAGTTAGGTTAAGCCAGAATTTTACAGTTTAGGTTAAACCAGAGGTGAGGATTAGGGTTGGGTCATGGGTTAAGGCTAGGGTTAGGGTTAGACCACGGATTAGTAATAGAGTTAAAACAGGAGTTATTGTCAGACCAGGAAACAGAAATAGGGTTAGTCCAGCAGTTAAACTTAGGTTATCCTAGTATTTAAGGTTTAGGTTAAGCCAGAGGTGAGGATTGGGGTTGGGTCCTGGGTTAAGGCTAGGGTTAGACCATGGGTAAGGAATAGAGTTAAAACAGGAGTTGGGTTCAGACCAGGAGCTAGAAACAGGGTTAGTCCAGCAGTTAAAGTTAGGTTATCCCAGTATTTAAGGTTTAGGTTAAGTCAGAGGTGAGGATTAGGGTTGGGTCCTGGTTTAAGGATAGGGTCAGAGTTAGACCATGGGTTAGAAATAGAGTTAAAACAGGAGTTATGGTCAGACCAGGAGCTAGAAATAGGTTTAGATTAGCAGTTAAACTTAGGTTATCCCAGTATTTAAGGTTTAGATTAAGACAGAGGTGAGGATTAGGGTTGGGTCCTGGTTAAGGATAGGGTTAGGGTTACACCATTAATTAGGAATGGAGTTAAAGCAGGAGTTAGGGTCAGACCAGGGTCTAGAAAAAGGATTAGTCCAGCAGTTAAACTTAGGTTAAGCCACAATTTAAGGTTTCAGTTAAGCCAGAGGTGAGAATTAGGGTTGGGTCCTGGGTTAATGCTAGGGTTAGGGTTATACCATGGGTTAGGAATAGAGTTAAAACAGGAGTTAGGGTCAAACCAGGAGCTAGAAATAGGGTTAGTCCAGCAGTTAAAGTTAGGTTAAGCCAGAATTTTACGGTTTAGGTTAAACCAGAGGTGAGGATTAGGGTTGGGTCATGGGTAAAGGCTAGGGTTAGGGTTAGACCACGAATTAGTAATAGAGTTAAAACAGCAGTTAGGGTCAGACCAGGAATCAGAAATAGGGTTAGTCCAGCAGTTAAACTTAGGTTATCCTAGTATTTAAGGTTTAGGTTAAGCCAGAGGTGAGGATTAGGGTTGGGTCCTGGGTTAAGGCTAGGGTTAGGGTTAGACCATGGGTTAGGAATAGAGTTAAAACAGGAGTTGGGTTCAGACCAGGAGCTAGAAACAGGGTTAGTCCAGCAGTTAAAGTTAGGTTATCCCAGTATTTAAGGTTTAGGTTAAGTCAGAGGTGAGGATTAGGGTTGGGTCCTGGTTTAAGGATAGGGTTAGAGTTAGACCATGGGTTAGGAGTAGAGTTAAAACAGGAGTTATGGTCAGACCAGGAGCTAGAAATAGGTTTACATTAGCAGTTAAAGTTAGGTTATCCCAGTATTTAAGGTTTAGATTAAGACAGAGGTGAGGATTAGGGTTGGGTCCTGGTTAAGGCTAGGGTTAGGGTTACACCATTAATTAGGAATGGAGTTAAAGCAGGAGTTAGGGTCAGACCAGGGTCTAGAAATAGGATTAGTCCAGCAGTTAAACTTAGGTTAAGCCACAATTTAAGGTTTCGGTTAAGCCAGAGGTGAGGATTAGGGTTGGGTCCTGGGTTAAGGCTAGGGTTAGGGTTATACAATGGGTTAGAAATAGAGTTATAGCTTGAGTTAGGGTCAGACCAGGGGCTAGAAATATGGTTAGTCCAACAGTTAAACTTAGGTTAAGCCAGAATTTAAGGTTTAGGTTAAGCCAGAGGTGAGGATTAGGGTTGGGTCCTGGGTAAAGGCTAGGGTTAGGGTTACACCATGGGATAGGACTAAAGTTAAAGCAGGAGATAGGGTCAGAACATGGGCTTGAAATACTGTTAGTCCAGCAGTTAAACTTAGGTTAAGCCAGAATTTAATGTTTAGGTTAAGCCAGAGGTGAGGATTAAGGTTGGGTCTTAGGTTAAGGCTAGGGTTAGGGTTAGACCGTGGGTTAGGAATAGAGTTAAAACAGGAGTTAGGGTCAAACCAGGAGCTAGAAATAGGGTTAGTCCAGCAGTTAAAGATAGGTTAAGCCAGAATTTTACGGTTTAGGTTAAATCAGATGTGAGGATTAGGGTTGGGTTATGGGTTAAGGCTAGGGTTAGGGTTAGACCACGGATTAGTAATAGAGTTAAAACAGGAGTTAGGGTCAGACCAGGAAAAAGAAATAGGGTTAGTCCAGCAGTTAAACTTAGGTTATCCTAGTATTTAAGGTTTAGGTTAAGCCAGAGGTGAGGATTAGGGTTGGGTCCTGGGTTAAGGCTTGGGTTAGGGTTAGACCATGGGTTAGGAATAGAGTTAAAACAGGAGTTGGGTTCAGACCAGGAGCTAGAAACAGGGTTAGTCCAGCAGTTAAAGTTAGGTTATCCCAGTATTTAAGGTTTAGGTTAAGTCAGAGGTGAGGATTAGCGTTAGGTCCTGGGTTAAGGATAGGGTTAGAGTTAGACCATGGGTTAGGAATAAAGTTAAAACAGGAGCTATGGTCAGACCAGGAGCTAGAAATAGGTTTAGATTAGCAGTTAAAGTTAGGTTATCCCAGTATTTAAGGTTTAAATTAAGACAGAGGTGAGGATTAGGGTTGGGTCCTGGTTAAGGCTAGGGTTAGGGTTACACCATTAATTAGGAATGGAGTTAAAGCAGGAGTTAGGGTCAGAACATGGGCTTGAAATAGGGTTAGGCCAGCAGTTAAACTTAAGTTAAGCCAGAATTTAAGGTTTAGGTTAAGCCAGAGGTGAGGATTAAGGTTGGGTCTTGGGTTAAGGCTAGGGTTAGGGTTAGACCATGGGTTAGGAATAGAGTTAAAACAGGAGTTAGGGTCAAACCAGGAGCTAGAAATAGGGTTAGTCAAGCAGTTAAAGTTAGGTTAAGCCAGAATTTTACGGTTTAAGTTAAACCAGAGGTGAGGATTAGGGTTGGGTCATGGGTTAAGGCTAGGGTTAGGGTTAGACCACGGATTAGTAATAGAGTTAAAACAGGAGTTAGGGTCAGACCAGGAAACAGAGATATGGTTAGTCCAGCAGTTAAAGTTAGGTTATCCTAGTATTTAAGGTTTAGGTTAAGCTAGAGGTGAGGATTAGGGTTGGGTCCTGGGTTAAGGCTAGGGTTAGACCATGGGGTAGGAATAGAGTTAAAACTGGAGTTGGGTTCAGACCAGGAGCTAGAAACAGGGTTAGTCCAGCAGTTAAAGTTAGGTTATCCCAGTATTTAAGGTTTAGGTTAAGTCAGAGGTGAGGATTAGGGTTAGGTCCTGGGTTAAGGATAGGGTTAGAGTTAGACCATGTGTTAGGAATAGAGTTAAAACAGGAGTTATGGTCAGAATATGGGCTTGAAATAGGGTTAGTCCAGCAGTTAAACTTAAGTTAAGCCAGAATTTAAGGTTTAGGTTAAGCCAGAGGTGAGGATTAAGGTTGGGTCTTGGGTTAAGGCTAGGGTTAGGGTTAGACCATGGGTTAGCAATAGAGTTAAAACAGGAGTTAGGGTCAAACCAGGAGCTAGAAATAGGGTTAGTCCAGCAGTTAAAGTTAGGTTAAGCCAGAATTTTACGGTTTAGGTTAAACCAGAGGTGAGGATTAGGGTTGGGTCATGGGTTAAGGCTAGGGTTAGGGTTAGACCACGGATTAGTAATAGAGTTAAAACAGGAGTTAGGGTCAGACCAGGAATCAGAAATAGGGTTAGTTTAGCAGTTAAAGTTAGGTTATCCTAGTATTTAAGGTTTAGGTTAAGCTAGAGGTGAGGATTAGGGTTGGGTCCTGGGTTAAGGTCAGGGTTAGACCATGGGTTAGGAATAGAGTTAAAACAGGAGTTGGGTTCAGACCAGGAGCTAGAAACAGGGTTAGTCCAGCAGTTAAAGTTAGGTTATCCCAGTATTTAAGGTTTAGGTTAAGTCAGAGGTGAGGATTAGGGTTGGGTCCTGGTTTAAGGATAGGGTTAGAGTTAGACCATGGGTTAGGAGTAGAGTTAAAACAGGAGTTATGGTCAGACCAGGAGCTAGAAATAGGTTTAGATTAGCAGTTAAAGTTAGGTTATCCCAGTATTTAAGGTTTAGATTAAGACAGAGGTGAGGATTAGGGTTGGGTCCTGGTTAAGGCTAGGGTTAGGGTTACACCATTAATTAGGAATGGAGTTAAAGCAGGAGTTAGGGTCAGACCAGGGTCTAGAAATAGGATTAGTCCAGCAGATAAACTTAGGTTAAGCCACAATTTAAGGTTTCGGTTAAGCCAGAGGTGAGGATTAGGGTTGGGTCCTGGGTTAAGGCTAGGGTTAGGGTTATACCATGGGTTAGAAATAGAGTTATAGCAGGAGTTATGGTCAGACCAGGGGCTAGAAATATGGTTAGTCCAACAGTTAAACTTAGGTTAAGCCAGAATTTAAGGTTTAGGTTAAGCCACAGGTGAGGATTAGGGTTGGGTCCTGGGTAAAGGCTAGGGTTAGGGTTACACCATGGGATAGGACTAAAGTTAAAGCAGGAGTTAGGGTCAGAACATGGGCTTGAAATACTCATAGTCCAGCAGTTAAACTTAGGTTAAGCCAGAATTTAATGTTTAGGTTAAGCCAGAGGTGAGGATTAAGGTTGGGTCTTAGGTTAAGGCTAGGGTTAGGGTTTGACCATGGGTTAGCAATAGAGTAAAAACAGGAGTTAGGGTCAAACCAGGAGCTAGAAATAGGGTTAGTCCAGCAGTTAAAGTTAGGTTAAGCCAGAATTTTACGGTTTAGGTTAAACCAGAGGTGAAGATTAGGGTTGGGTCATGGGTTAAGGCTAGGGTTAGGGTTAGACCACGGATTAGTAATAGAGTTAAAACAGGAGTTAGGGTCAGACCAGGAATCAGAAATAAGGTTAGTTTAGCAGTTAAAGTTAGGTTATCCTAGTATTTAAGGTTTAGGTTAAGCTAGAGGTGAGGATTAGGGTTGGGTCCTGGGTTAAGGTCAGAGTTAGACCATGGGTTAGGAATAGAGTTAAAACAGGAGTTGGGTTCAGACCAGGAGCTAGAAACAGGGTTAGTCCAGCAGTTAAAGTTAGGTTATCCCAGTATTTAAGGTTTAGGTTAAGTCAGAGGTGAGGATTAGGGTTGGGTCCTGGTTTAAGGATAGGGTTAAAGTTAGACCATGGGTTAGGAGTAGAGTTAAAACAGGAGTTATGGTCAGACCAGGAGCTAGAAATAGGTTTAGATTAGCAGTAAAAGTTAGGTTATCCCAGTATTTAAGGTTTAGATTAAGACAGAGGTGAGGATTAGGGTTGGGTCCTGGTTAAGGCTAGGGTTAGGGTTACACCATTAATTAGGAATGGAGTTAAAGCAGGAGTTAGGGTCAGACCAGGGTCTAGAAATAGGATTAGTCCAGCAGATAAACTTAGGTTAAGCCACAATTTAAGGTTTCGGTTAAGCCAGAGGTGAGGATTAGGGTTGGGTCCTGGGTTAAGGCTAGGGTTAGGGTTATACCATGGGTTAGAAATAGAGTTATAGCAGGAGTTAGGGTCAGACCAGGGGCTTGAAATACTGTTAGTCCAGCAGTTAAACTTAGGTTAAGCCAGAATTTAATGTTTAGGTTAAGCCAGAGGTGAGGATTAAGGTTGGGTCTTAGGTTAAGGCTAGGGTTAGGGTTAGACCATGGGTTAGGAATAGAGTTAAAACAGGAGTTAGGGTCAAACCAGGAGCTAGAAATAGGGTTAGTCCAGCAGTTAAAGATAGGTTAAGCCAGAATTTTACGGTTTAGGTTAAACCAGAGGTGAGGATTAGGGTTGGGTTATGGGTTAAGGCTAGGGTTAGGGTTAGACCACGGATTAGTAATAGAATTAAAACAGGAGTTAGGGTCAGACCAGAAAAAAGAAATAGGGTTAGTCCAGCAGTTAAACTTAGGTTATCCTAGTATTTAAGGTTTAGGTTAAGCCAGAGGTGAGGATTAGGGTTGGGTCCTGGGTTAAGGCTAGGGTTAGGGTTAGACCATGGGTTAGGAATAGAGTTAAAACAGGAGTTGGGTTCAGACCAGGAGCTAGAAACAGGGTTAGTCCAGCAGTTAAAGTTAGGTTATCCCAGTATTTAAGGTTTAGGTTAAGTCCGAGGTGAGGATTAAGGTTAGGTCCTGGGTTAAGGATAGGGTTAGAGTTAGACCATGGGTTAGGAATAGAGTTAAAACAGGAGTTATGGTCAGACCAGGAGCTAGAAATAGGTTTAGATTAGCAGTTAAAGTTAGGTTATCCCAGTATTTAAGGTTTAGATTAAGACAGAGGTGAGGATTAGGGTTGGGTCCTGGTTAAGGCTAGGGTTAGGGTTACACCATTAATTAGGAATGGAGTTAAAGCAGGAGTTAGGGTCAGACCAGGGTCTAGAAATAGGATTAATCCAGCAGTTAAACTTAGGATAAGCCACAATTTAAGGTTTAGGTTAAGCCAGAGGAGAGGAATTGGGTTGGGTCCTGGGTAAAAGCTAGGGTTAGGGTTACACCATGGGTTAGGAATAGAGTTAAAGCAGGAGTTAGGGTCAGAACATGGGCTTGAAATAGGGTTAGTCCAGCAGTTAAACTTAAGTTAAGCCAGAATTTAAGGTTTAGGTTAAGCCAGAGGTGAGGATTAAGGTTGGGTCTTGGGTTAAGGCTAGGGTTAGGGTTAGACCATGGGTTAGCAATAGAGTTAAAACAGGAGTTAGGGTCAAACCAGGAGCTAGAAATAGGGTTAGTCCAGCAGTTAAAGTTAGGTTAAGCCAGAATTTTATGGTTTAGGTTAAACCAGAGGTGAGGATTAGGGTTGGGTCATGGGTTAAGGCTAGGGTTAGGGTTAGACCACGGATTAGTATTAGAGTTAAAACAGGAGTTAGGGTCAGACCAGGAAACAGAAATAGGGTTAGTCCAGCAGTTAAAGTTAGGTTATCCTAGTATTTAAGGTTTAGGTTAAGCTAGAGGTGAGGATTAGGGTTGGGTCCTGGGTTAAGGCTAGGGTTAGACCATGGGTTAGGAATAGAGTTAAAACAGGAGTTGGGTTCAGACCAGGAGCTAGAAACAGGGTTAGCCCAGCAGTTAAAGTTAGGTTATCCCAGTATTTAAGGTTTAGGTTAAGTCAGAGGTGAGGAATAGGGTTAGGTCCTGGGTTAAGGATAGGGTTAGAGTTAGACCATGTGTTAGGAATAGAGTTAAAACAGGAGTTATGGTCAGACCAGGAGCTAGAAATAGGTTTAGATTAACAGTTAAAGTTAGGTTATCCCAGTATTTAAGGTTTAGATTAAGACAGAGGTGAGGATTAGGGTTGGGTCCTGGTTAAGGCTAGGGTTAGGGTTACACCATTAATTAGGAATGGAGTTAAAGCAGGAGTTAGGGTCAGACCAGGGTCTAGAAATAGGATTAGTCCAGCAGTTAAACTTAGGTTAAGCCACAATTTAAGGTTTCGGTTAAGCCAGAGGTGAGGATTAGGGTTGGGTCCTGGGTTAAGGCTAGGGTTAGGGTTACACCATGGGTTAGGAATAGAGGTAAAGCAGGAAATAGGGTCAGAACATGGGCTTGAAATAGGGTTAGTCCAGCAGTTAAACTTAAGTTAAGCCAGAATTTAAGGTTTAGGTTAAGCCAGAGGTGAGGATTAAGGTTGGGTCTTGGGTTAAGGCTAGGGTTAGGGTTAGACCATGGGTTAGCAATAGAGTTAAAACAGGAGTTAGGGTCAAACCAGGAGCTAGAAATAGGGTTAGTCCAGCAGTTAAAGTTAGGTTAAGCCAGAATTTTACGGTTTAGGTTAAACCAGAGGTGAGGATTAGGGTTGGGTCATGGGTTAAGGCTAGGGTTAGGGTTAGACCACGGATTAGTAATAGAGTTAAAACAGGAGTTAGGGTCAGACCAGGAATCAGAAATAGGGTTAGTTTAGCAGTTAAAGTTAGGTTATCCCAGTATTTAAGGTTTAGGTTAAGTCAAAGGTGAGGATTAGGGTTAGGTCCTGGGTTAAGGATAGGGTTAGAGTTAGACCATGTGTTAGGAATAGAGTTAAAACAGGAGTTATGGTCAGACCAGGAGCTAGAAATATGGTTAGTCCTACAGTTAAACTTAGGTTAAGCCAGAATTTAAGGTTTAGGTTAAGCCAGAGGTGAGGATTAGGGTTGGGTCCTGGGTAAAGGCTAGGGTCAGGGTTACACCATGGGATAGGAATAAAGTTAAAGCAGGAGTTAGGGTCAGAACATGGGCTTGAAATAGGGTTAGTCCAGCAGTTAAACTTAGGTTAAGCCAGAATTTAAGGTTTAGGTTAAGCCAGAGGTGAGGATTAATGTTGGGTCTTAGGTTAAGGCTAGGGTTAGGGTTAGACCATGGGTTAGGAATAGAGTTAAAACAGGAGTTAGGGTCAAACCAGGAGCTAGAAATAGGGTTAGTCCAGCAGTTAAAGTTAGGTTAAGCCAGAATTTTACGGTTTAGGTTAAACCAGAGGTGAAGATTAGGGTTGGGTCATGGGTTAAGGCTAGGGTTATGGTTAGACCACGGATTAGTAATAGAGTTAAAACAGGAGTAAGGGTCAGACCAGGAAACAGAAATAGGGTTAGTCCAGCAGTTAAAGTTAGGTTATCCTAGTATTTAATGTTTAGGTTAGGCTAGAGGTGAGGATTAGGGTTGGGTCCTGGGTTAAGGCTAGGGTTAGACCATGGGTTAGGAATAAAGTTAAAACAGGAGTTGGGTTCAGACCAGGAGCTAGAAACAGGGTTAGTCCAGCAGTTAAAGTTAGGTTATCCCAGTATTTAAGGTTTAGGTTAAGTCAGAGGTGAGGATTAGGGTTGGGTCCTGGTTTAAGGATAGGGTTAGAGTTAGGCCATGGGTTAGGAAAAGAGTTAAAACAGGAGTTATGGTCAGACCAGGAGCTAGAAATAGGTTTAGATTAGCAGTTAAAGTTAGGTTATCCCAGTATTTAAGGTTTAGATTAAGACAGAGGTGAGGATTAGGGTTGGGTCCTGGTTAAGGCTAGGGTTAGGGTTACACCATTAATTAGGAATGGAGTTAAAGCAGAAGTTAGGGTCAGACCAGGGTCTAGAAATAGGATTAGTCCAGTAGTTAAACTTAGGTTAAGCCACAATTTAAGGTTTTGGTTAAGCCAGAGGTGAGGATTAGGGTTGGGTCCTGGGTTAAGGCTAGGGTTAGGGTTATACCATGGGTTAGAAATAGAGTTATAGCAGGAGTTAGGGTCAGACCAGGGGCTAGAAATATGGTTAGTCCAACAGTTAAACTTAGGTTAAGCCAGAATTTAAGGTTTAGGTTAAGCCAGAGGTGAGGATTAGGGTTGGGTCCTGGTTAAGGCTAGGGTTAGGGTTACACCATTAATTAGGAATGGAGTTAAAGCAGGAGTTAGGGTCAGACCAGGGTCTAGAAATAGGATTAGTCCAGCAGTTAAACTTAGGTTAAGCCACAATTTAAGGTTTCCGTTAAGCCAGAGGTGAGGATTAGGGTTGGGTCCTGGGTTAAGGCTAGGGTTAGGGTTATACCATGGGTTAGAAATAGAGTTATAGCAGGAGTAAGGGTCAGACCAGGGGCTAGAAATATGGTTAGTCCAACAGTTAAACTTAGGTTAAGCCAGAATTTAAGGTTTAGGTTAAGCCAGAGGTGAGGATTAGGGTTGGGTCCTGGGTAAAGGCTAGGGTTAGGGTTACACCATGGGATAGGAATAAAGTTAAAGCAGGAGTTAGGGTCAGAACATGGGCTTGAAATAGGGTTAGTCCAGCAGTTAAACTTAGGTTAAGCCAGAATTTAAGGTTTAGGTTAAGCCAGAGGTGAGGATTAATGTTGGGTCTTAGGTTAAGGCTAGGATTAGGGTTAGACCACGGGTTAGGAATAGAGTTAAAACAGGAGTTAGGGTCAAACCAGGAGCTAGAAATAGGGTTAGTCCAGCAGTTAAAGTTAGGTTAAGCCAGAATTATACGGTTTAGGTTAAACCAGAGGCGAGGATTAGGGTTGGGTCATGGGTTAAGGCTAGGGTTATGGTTAGACCACGGATTAGTAATAGAGTTAAAACAGGAGTAAGGGTCAGACCAGGAAACAGAAATAGGGTTAGTCCAGCAGTTAAAGTTAGGTTATCCTAGTATTTAAGGTTTAGGTTAAGCTAGAGGTGAGGATTAGGGTTGGGTCCTGGGTTAAGGCTAGGGTTAGACCATGGGTTAGGAATAAAGTTAAAATAGGAGTTGGGTTCAGACCAGGAGCTAGAAACAGGGTTAGTCCAGCAGTTAAAGTTAGGTTATCCCAGTATTTAAGGTTTAGGTTAAGTCAGAGGTGAGGATTAGGGTTGGGTCCTGGTTTAAGGATAGGGTTAGAGTTAGGCCATGGGTTAGGAATAGAGTTAAAAAAGGAGTTATGGTCAGACCAGGAGCTAGAAATAGGTTTAGATTAGCAGTTAAAATTAGGTTATCCCAGTATTTAAGGTTTAGATTAAGACAGAGGTGAGGATTAGGGTTGGGTCCTGGTTAAGGCTAGGGTTAGGGTTACACCATTAATTAGGAATGGAGTTAAAGCAGGAGTTAGGGTCAGACCATGGTCTAGAAATAGGATTAGTCCAGCAGTTAAACTTAGGTTAAGCCACAATTTAAGGTTTAGGTTAAGCCAGAGGTGAGGATTAGGGTTGGGACCTGGTTAAGGCTAGGGTTAGGGTCACACCATTAATTAGGAATGGAGTTAAAGCAGGAGTTAGGGTCAGACCAGGGGCTAGAAATATGGTTAGTCCAACAGTTAAACTTAGGTTAAGCCAGAATTTAAGGTTTAGGTTAAGCCAGAGGTGAGGATTAGGGTTGGGTCCTGGTTAAGGCTAGGGTTAGGGTCACACCATTAATTAGGAATGGAGTTATAGCAGGAGTTAGGGTCAGACCAGGGGCTAGAAATATGGTTAGTCCAACAGTTAAACTTAGGTTAAGCCAGAATTTAAGGTTTCGGTTAAGCCAGAGGTGAGGATTAGGGTTGGGTCCTGGGTTAAGGCTAGGGTTAGGGTTATACCTTGGGTTAGAAATAGAGTTATAGCAGGAGTAAGGGTCAGACCTGGGGCTAGAAATATGGTTAGTCCAACAGTTAAACTTAGGTTAAGCCAGAATTTAAGGTTTAGGTTAAGCCAGAGGTGAGGATTAGGGTTGGGTCCTGGGTTAAGGCTAGGGTTAGGGTTATACCCTTGGTTAGAAATAGAGTTATAGCAGGAGTTAGGGTCAGACCAGGGTCTAGAAATAGGATTAGTCCAGCAGTTAAACTTAGGTTAAGCCACAATTTAAGGTTTCGGTTAAACCAGAGGTGAGGATTAGGGTTGGGTCCTGGGTTAAGGCTAGGGTTAGGGTTATACCATGGGTTAGAAATAAAGTTATAGCAGGAGTTAGGGTCAGACCAGGTTCTAGAAATAGGATTAGTCCAGCAGTTAAACTTAGGTTAAGCCAGAATTTAAGGTTTAGGTTAAGCCAGAGGTGAGGATTAGGGTTGGGTCCTGGGTAAAGGCTAGGGTTAGGGTTACACCATGGGATAGGAATAAAGTTAAAGCAGGAGTTAGGGTCAGAACATGGGCTTGAAATAGTGTTAGTCCAGCAGTTAAACTTAGGTTAAGCCAGAATTTAAGGTTTAGGTTAAGCCAGAGGTGAGGATTAAGGTTGGGTCTTAGGTTAAGGCTAGGGTTAGGGTTCGACCATGGGTTAGGAATAGAGTTAAAACAGGAGTTAGGGTCAAACCAGGAGCTAGAAATAGGGTTAGTCCAGCAGTTAAAGTTACGTTAAGCCAGAATTTTACGGTTTAGGTTAAACCAGAGATGAGGATTAGGGTTGGGTCATGGGTTAAGGCTAGGGTTAGGGTTAGACCACGGATTAGTAATAGAGTTAAAACAGGAGTTAGGGTCAGACCAGGAAACAGAAATAGGGTTAGTCCAGCAGTTAAACTTAGGTTATCCTAGTATTTAAGGTTTAGGTTAAGCCAGAGGTGAGGATTAGGGTTGGGTCCTGGGTTAAGGCTAGGGTTAGGGTTAGCCCATGGGTTAGGAATAGAGTTAAAACAGGAGTTGGGTTCAGACCAGGAGCTAGAAACAGGGTTAGTTTAGCAGTTAAAGTTAGGTTATCCCAGTATTTAAGGTTTAGATTAAGACAGAGGTGAGGATTAGGGTTGGGTCCTGGTTAAGGCTAGGGTTAGGGTTACACCATTAATTAGGAATGGAGTTAAAGCAGGACTTAGGGTCAGACCAGGGTCTAGAAATATGATTAGTCCAGCAGTTAAACTTAGGTTAAGCCACAATTTAAGGTTTCGGTTAAGCCAGAGGTAAGGATTAGGGTTGGGTCCTGGGTTAAGGCTAGGGTTAGGGTTATACCATGGGTTAGAAATAAAGTTATAGCAGGAGTTAGGGTCAGACCAGGGGCTAGAAATATGGTTAGTCCAGCAGTTAAACTTAGGTTGAGCCAGAATTTAAGGTTTAGGTTAAGCCAGGGGTGAGGATTAGGGTTGGGTCCTGGGTAAAGGCTAGGGTTAGGGTTACACCATGGGATAGGAATAAAGGTAAAGCAGGAGCTGGGTCAGAACATGGGCTTGAAACAGTGTTAGTCCAGCAGTTAAACTTAGGTTAAGCCAGAATTTAAGGTTTATGTTAAGCCAGAGGTGAGGATTAAGGTTGGGTCTTAGGTTAAGGCTAGGGTTAGGGTTAGACCATGGGTTAGGAACAGAGTTAAAACAGGAGTTGGGGTCAAACCAGGAGCTAGAAATATGGTTAGTCCAGCAGTTAAAGTTAGGTTAAGCCAGAATTTTACGGTTTAGGTTAAACCAGAGGTGAGGATTAGGGTTGGGTTATGGGTTAAGGCTAGGGTTAGACCACGGATTAGTAATAGAGTTACACCAGGAGCTAGGGTAAGACCTGGAAACAGAAATAGGGTTAGTCCAGCAGTTAAACTTAGGTTAAGCCAGAATTTAAGGTTTAGGTTAAGCCAGAGGTGAGGATTAAAGTTGGGTCTTAGGTTAAGGCTAGGGTTAGGGTTAGACCATGGGTTAGGAATGGAGTTAAAACAGGAGTTAGGGTCAAACCAGGAGCTAGAAATAGGGTTAGTCAAGCAGTTAAAGTTGGGTTAAGCCAGAATTTTACGGTTTAGGTTAAACCAGAGATGAGGATTAGGGTTGTGTCATGGGTTTAGGCTAGGGTTAGGGTTAGACCACGGATTAGTAATAGAGTTAAAACAGGAGTTAGGGTCAGACCAGGAAACAGAAATAGGGTTAGTCCAGCAGTTAAACTTAGGTTATCCTAGTATTTAAGGTTGAGGTTAAGCCAGAGGTGAGGATTAGGGTTGGGTCCTGGGTTAAGGCTAGGGTTAGGGTTAGCCAATGGGTTAGGAATAGAGTTAAAACAGGAGTTGGGTTCAGACCAGGAGCTAGAAACAGGGTTAGTTTAGCAGTTAAAGTTAGGTTATCCTAGTATTTAAGGTTTAGGTTAAGCCAGAGGTGAGGATTAGGGTTGGGTCCTGGGTTAAAGCTAGGGTTAGGGTTAGACCATGGGTTAGGAATAGAGTTAAAACAGGAGTTATGGTCAGACCAGGAGCTAGAAATAGGTTTAGATTAGCAGTTAAAGTTAGGTTATCCCAGTATTTAAGGTTTAGATTAAGACAGAGGTGAGGATTAGGGTTGGGTCCTGGTTAAGGCTAGGGTTAGGGTTACACCATTAATTAGGAATGGAGTTAAAGCAGGACTTAGGGTCAGACCAGGGTCTAGAAATATGATTAGTCCAGCAGTTAAACTTAGGTTAAGCCACAATTTAAGGTTTCGGTTAAGCCAGAGGTGAGGATTAGGGTTGGGTCCTGGGTTAAGGCTAGGGTTAGGGTTATACCATGGGTTAGAAATAAAGTTATAGCAGGAGTTAGGGTCAGACCAGGGGCTAGAAATATGGTTAGTCCAACAGTTAAACTTAGGTTGAGCCAGAATTTAAGGTTTAGGTTAAGCCAGAGGTGAGGATTAGGGTTGGGTCCTGGGTAAAGGCTAGGGTTAGGGTTACACCATGGGATAGGAATAAAGGTAAAGCAGGAGCTGGGTCAGAACATGGGCTTGAAATAGTGTTAGTCCAGCAGTTAAACTTAGGTTAAGCCAGAATTTAAGGTTTATGTTAAGCCAGAGGTGAGGATTAAGGTTGGGTCTTAGGTTAAGGCTAGGGTTAGGGTTAGACCATGGGTTAGGAATAGAGTTAAAACAGGAGTTGGGGTCAAACCAGGAGCTAGAAATATGGTTAGTCCAGCAGTTAAAGTTAGGTTAAGCCAGAATTTTACGGTTTAGGTTAAACCAGAGGTGAGGATTAGGGTTGGGTTATGGGTTAAGGCTAGGGTTAGACCACGGATTAGTAATAGAGTTACACCAGGAGCTATGGTAAGACCTGGAAACAGAAATAGGGTTAGTCCAGCAGTTAAACTTAGGTTATCCTAGTATTTAAGGTTTAGGTTAAGCCAGAGGTGAGGATTAGGGTTGGGTCCCGGGTTAAGGCTAGGGTTAGGGTTAGACCATGGGTTAGGAATAGAGTTAAAACAGGAGTTGGGTTCAAACCAGGAGCTAGAAACAGGGTTAGTCCAGCAGTCTGTTAGGTTATCCCAATATTTAAGGTTTAGGTTAAGTCAGAGGTGAGGATTAAGGTTGGGTCCTGATTTAATGATAGGGTTAGAGTTAGACCATGGGTTAGGAATAGAGTTAAAACAGGAGTTATGGTCAGACCAGGAGCTAGAAATAGGTTTAGATTAGCAGTTAAAGTTAGGTTATCCCAGTATTTAGGGTTTAGATTAAGACAGAGGTGAGGATTAGGGTTGGGTCCTGGTTAAGGCTAGGGTTAGGGTTACACCATTAATTAGGAATGGAGTTAAAGCAGGAGTTAGGGTCAGACCAGGGTCTAGAAATAGGATTAGTCCAGCAGTTAAACTTAGGTTAAGCCACAATTTAAGGTTTCGGTTAAGCCAGAGGTGAGGATTAGGGTTGGGACCTGGGTTAAGGCTAGGGTTAGGGTTATACCATGGCTTAGAAATAGAGTTATAGCAGGAGTTAGGGTCAGACCAGGGGCTAGAAATATGGTTAGTCCAACAGTTAAACTTAGGTTAAGCCAGAATTTAAGGTTTAGGTTAAGCCAGAGGTGAGGATTAGGGTTGCGTCCTGGGTAAAGGCTAGGGTTAGGGTTACACCATGGGATAGTAATAAAGTTAAAGCAGGAGTTAGGGTCAGAACATGGGCTTGAAATAGGGTTAGTCCAGCAGTTAAACTTAGGTTAAGCCAGAATTTAAGGTTAAGGTTAAGCCAGAGGTGAGGATTAAGGTTGGGTCTTAGGTTAAGGCTATGGTTAGGGTTAGACCATGGGTTAGGAATAGAGTTAAAACAGGAGTTAGGGTCAAACCAAGAGCTAGAAATAGGGTTAGTCCAGCAGTTAAAGTTAGGTTAAGCCAGAATTTTACGGTTTAGGTTAAACCAGAGGTGAGGATTAGGGTTGGGTCATGGGTTAAGGCTAGGGTTAGGGTTAGACCACGGATTAGTAATAGAGGTAAAACAGGAGTTAGGGTCAGACCAGGAAACAGAAATAGGGTTAGTCCAGCAGTTAAACTTAGGTTATCCTAGTATTTAAGGTTTAGGTTAAGCCAGAGGTGAGGATTAGGGTTGGGTCCTGGGTTAAGGCTAGGGTTGGGGTTAGACCATGGGTTAGGAATAGAGTTAAAACAGGAGTTGGGTTCAGACCAGGAGCTAGAAACAGGGTTAGTTTAGCAGTTAAAGTTAGGTTATCCTAGTATTTAAGGTTTAGGTTAAGCCAGAGGTGAGGATTAGGGTTGGGTCCTGGGTTAAAGCTAGGGTTAGGGTTAGACCATCGGTTAGGAATAGAGTTAAAACAGGAGTTAAGGTCAGACCAGGAGCTAGAAATAGGTTTAGATTAGCAGTTAAAGTTAGGTTATCCCAGTATTTAAGGTTTAGATTAAGACAGAGGTGAGGATTAGGGTTGGGTCCTGGTTAAGGCTAGGGTTAGGGTTACACCATTAATTAGGAATGGAGTTAAAGCAGGACTTAGGGTCAGACCAGGGTCTAGAAATAGGATTAGTCCAGCAGTTAAACTTAGGTTAAGCCACAATTTAAGGTTTCGGTTAAACCAGAGGTGAGAATTGGGGTTGGGTCCTGGGTTAAGGCTAGGGTTAGGGTTATACCATGGGTTAGAAATAAAGTTATAGCAGGAGTTAGGGTCAGACCAGGGGCTAGAAATATGGTTAGTCCAACAGTTAAACTTAGGTTAAACCAGAATTTAAGGTTTAGGTTAAGCCAGAGGTGAGGATTAGGGTTGGGTCCTGGGTAAAGGCTAGGGTTAGGGTTACACCATGGGATAGGAATAAAGTTAAAGCAGGAGTTAGGGTCAGAACATGGGCTTGAAATAGTGTTAGTCCAGCAGTTAAACTTAGGTTAAGCCAGAATTTAAGGTTTAGGTTAAGCCAGAGGTGAGGATTAAGGTTGGGTCTTAGGTTAAGGCTAGGGTTAGGGTTAGACCATGGGTTAGGAATAGAGTTAAAACAGGAGTTAGGGTCAAACCAGGAGCTAGAAATATGGTTAGTCCAGCAGTTAAAGTTAGGTTAAGCTAGAATTTTACGGTTTAGGTTAAACCAGAGGTGAGGATTAGGGTTGGGTTATGGGTTAAGGCTAGGGTTAAGGTTAGACCACAGATTAGTAATAGAGTTAAAACAGGAGCTAGGGTCAGACCTGGAAACAGAAATAGGGTTAGTCCAGCAGTTAAAGTTAGGTTATCCTAGTATTTAAGGTTTAGGTTAAGCCAGAGGTGAGGATTAGGGTTGGGTCCTGGGTTAAGGCTAGGGTTAGGGGTAGACCATGGGTTAGGAATAGAGTTAAAACAGGAGTTGGGTTCAGACCAGGAGCTAGAAACAGGGTTAGTCCAGCAGTTAAAGTTAGGTTATCCCAGTATTTAAGGTTTAGGTTAAGTCAGAGGTGAGGATTAGGGTTAGGTCCTGGTTTAAGGATAGGGTTAGAGTTAGACTATGGGTTAGGAATAGAGTTAAAACAGGAGTTATGGTCAGACCAGGAGCTAGAAATAGGTTTAGATTAGCAGTTAAAGTTAGGTTATCCCAGTATTTAAGGTTTAGATTAAGACAGAGGTGAGGATTAGGGTTGGGTCCTGGTTAAGGCTAGGGTTAGGGTTACACCATTAATTAGGAAAGGAGTTAAAGCAGGAGTTAGGGTCAGACCAGGGTCTAGAAATAGGATTAGTCCAGCAGTTAAACTTAGGTTAAGCCACAATTTAAGGTTTCGGTTAAGCCAGAGGTGAGGATTAGGGTTGGGTCCTGGGTTAAGGCTAGGGTTAGGGTTATACCATGGGTTAGAAATAGAGTTATAGCAGGAGTTAGGGTCAGACCAGGGGCTAGAAATATGGTTAGTCCAACAGTTAAACTTAGGTTAAGCCAGAATTTAAGGTTTAGGTTAAGCCAGAGGTGAGGATTAGGGTTGGGTCCTGGGTAAAGGCTAGGGTTAGGGTTACACCATGGGTTAGAAATAGAGTTATAGCAGGAGTAAGGGTCAGACCAGGGGCTAGAAATATGGTTAGTCCAACAGTTAAACTTAGGTTAAGCCAGAATTTAAGGTTTAGGTTAGGCCAGAGGTGAGGATTAGGGTTGGGTCCTGGGTAAAGGCTAGGTTTAGGGTTACACCATGGGATAGGAATAAAGTTAAAGCAGGAGTTAGGGTCAGAACATGGGCTTGAAATAGAGTTAGTCCAGCAGTTAAACTTAGTTAAGCCAGAATTTAAGGTTTAGGTTAAGCCAGAGGTGAGGATTAATGTTGGGTCTTAGCTTTTTCCTAATATTCATGGCAGGTATGCAATTCATTATTCACATGTTCAAATTAGCAAGTAGCATTTTTCATTGTATATTCCAATATTTTTCCATATGCTTGAGGCATTATACCATTATCTAAGTTTGATGTGCAGCCTTATTCTTATATATAGTATGTATTTTTGGCTTGCACTCATATATATATATATTAGTGCTCACTTCAGTTATCCTATTCAGTTATATGGGTCTTAGCTTAAGGCTAGGGTTAGGGTTAGACCATGGGTTAGAAATAGAGTTAAAACAGGAGTTAGGGTCAAACCAGGAGCTAGAAATAGGGTTAGTCCAGCAGTTAAAGTTAGGTTAAGCCAGAATTTTACGGTTTAGGTTAAACCAGAGGTGAGGATTAGGGTTGGGTCATGGGTTAAGGCTAGGGTTAGGGTTAGACCACGAATTAGTAATAGAGTTAAAACAGGAGTTTGGTTCAGACCAGGAGCTAGAAACAGGGTTAGTTCAGCAGTTAAAGTTATTATATCCCAGTATTTAAGGTTTAGGTTAAGTCAGATGTGAGGATTAGGGTTTGGTCCTGGTTTAAGGATAGGGTTAGAGTTAGACCATGGGTTAGGAATAGAGTTAAAACAGGAGTTATGGTCAGACCAGGAGCTAGAAATAGGTTTAGATTAGCAGTTAAAGTTAGGTTATGCCAGTATTTAAGGTTTAGATTAAGACAGAGGTGAGGATTAGGGTTGGGTCCTGGTTAAGGCTAGGGTTAGGGTTACTCCATTAATTAGGAATGGAGTTAAAGCAGGAGTTAGGGTCAGACCAGGGTCTAGAAATAGGATTAGTCCAGCAGTTAAACTTAGGTTAAGCCACAATTTAAGGTTTCGGTTAAGCCAGAGGTGAGGATTAGGGTTGGGTCCTGGGTTAAGGCTAGGGTTAGTGTTATACCATGGGTTAGAAATAGAGTTATAGCAGGAGTAAGGGTCAGACCAGGGGCTAGAAATATGGTTAGTCCAACAGTTAAACTTAGGTTAATCCAGAATTTAAGGTTTAGGTTAAGCCAGAGGTGAGGATTAAGGTTGGATCTTAGGTTAAGGCTAGGGTTAGGGTTAGACCATGGGTTAGGAATAGAGTTAAAAAAGGAGTTAGGATCAAACGAGGAGCTAGAAATAGGGTTAGTCCAGCAGTTAAAGTTAGGTTAAGCCAGAATTTTACGGTTTAGGTTAAACCAGAGATGAGGATTAGGGTTGGGTCATGGGTTAAGGCTAGGGTTAGGGTTAGACCACGGATTAGTAATAGAGTTAAAACAGGAGTTAGGGTCAGACCAGGAAACAGAAATAGGGTTAGTCCAGCAGTTAAACTTAGGTTATCCTAGTATTTAAGGTTTAGGTTAAGCCAGAGGTGAGGATTAGGGTTGGGTCCTGGGTTAAGGCTAGGGTTAGGGTTACACCATGGGTTAGGAATAGAGTTAAAACAGGAGTTGGGTTCAGACCAGGAGCTAGAAACAGAGTTAGTCCAGCAGTTAAAGTTAGGTTATCCTAGTATTTAAGGTTTAGGTTAAGCCAGAGGTGAGGATTAGGGTTGGGTCCTGGGTTAAAGCTAGGGCTAGGGTTAGACCATGGGTTAGGAATAGAGTTAAAACAGGAGTTATGGTCAGACCAGGAGCTAGAAATAGGTTTAGATTAGCAGTTAAAGTTAGGTTATCCCAGTATTTAAGGTTTAGATTAAGACAGAGGTGAGGATTAGGGTTGAGTCCTGGTTAAGGCTAGGGTTAGGGTTACACCATTAATTAGGAAAGGAGTTAAAGCAGGAGTTAGGGTCAGACCAGGGTCTAGAAATAGGATTAGTCCAGCAGTTAAACTTAGGTTAAACCACAATTTAAGGTTTCGGTTAAGCCAGAGGTGAGGATTAGGGTTGGCTTCTTGGTTAAGGCTAGGGTTACGGTTATACCATGGGTTAGAAATAGAGTTATAGCAGGAGTTAGGGTCAGACCAGGGGCTAGAAATATGGTTAGTCCAACAGTTAAACTTAGGTTAAGCCAGAATTTAAGAATTAGGTTAAGCCAGAGGTGAGGATTAGGGTTGGGTCCTGGGTAAAGGCTAGGGTTAGGGTTACACCATGGATAGGAATAAAGTTAAAGCAGGAGTTAGGGTCAGAACATGGGCTTGAAATAGGGTTAGTCCAGCAGTTAAACTTAGGTTAATCCAAAATTTAAAGTTTAGGTTAAGCCAGAGGAGAGGATTAGGGTTGGGTCCTGGGTAAAGGCTAGGGTTAGGGTTACAACATGGGTTAGGAATAGAGTTAAATCAGGAGTTAGGGTCAGAACATGGGCTTGAAATAGGGTTAGTCCAGCAGTTAAACTTAAGTTAAGCCAGAATTTAAGGTTTAGGTTAAGCCAGAGGTGAGGATTAAGGTTGGGTCTTAGGTTAAGGCTAGGGTTAGGGTTAGACCATGGGTTAGGAATAGAGTTAAAACAGGAGTTAGAGTCAAACCAGGAGCTAGAAATAGGTTTAGTCCAGCAGTTAAAGTTAGGTTAAGCCAGAATTTTATGGTTTAGGTTAAACCAGAGGTGAGGATTAGGGTTGGGTCATGGGTTAAGGCTAGGGTTAGGGTTAGACCACGGATTAGTAATAGAGGTAAAACAGGAGTTAGGGTCAGACCAGGAAACAGAAATAGGGTTAGTCCAGCAGTTAAACTTAGGTTATCCTAGTATTTAAGGTTTAGGTTAAGCCAGAGGTGAGGATTAGGGTTGGGTCCTGGGTTAAGGCTAGGGTTGGGGTTAGACCATGGGTTAGGAATAGAGTTAAAACAGGAGTTGGGTTCAGACCAGGAGCTAGAAACAGGGTTAGTTTAGCAGTTAAAGTTAGGTTATCCTAGTATTTAAGGTTTAGGTTAAGCCAGAGGTGAGGATTAGGGTTGGGTCCTGGGTTAAAGCTAGGGTTAGGGTTAGACCATCGGTTAGGAATAGAGTTAAAACAGGAGTTAAGGTCAGACCAGGAGCTAGAAATAGGTTTAGATTAGCAGTTAAAGTTAGGTTATCCCAGTATTTAAGGTTTAGATTAAGACAGAGGTGAGGATTAGGGTTGGGTCCTGGTTAAGGCTAGGGTTAGGGTTACACCATTAATTAGGAATGGAGTTAAAGCAGGACTTAGGGTCAGACCAGGGTCTAGAAATAGGATTAGTCCAGCAGTTAAACTTAGGTTAAGCCACAATTTAAGGTTTCGGTTAAACCAGAGGTGAGAATTGGGGTTGGGTCCTGGGTTAAGGCTAGGGTTAGGGTTATACCATGGGTTAGAAATAAAGTTATAGCAGGAGTTAGGGTCAGACCAGGGGCTAGAAATATGGTTAGTCCAACAGTTAAACTTAGGTTAAACCAGAATTTAAGGTTTAGGTTAAGCCAGAGGTGAGGATTAGGGTTGGGTCCTGGGTAAAGGCTAGGGTTAGGGTTACACCATGGGATAGGAATAAAGTTAAAGCAGGAGTTAGGGTCAGAACATGGGCTTGAAATAGTGTTAGTCCAGCAGTTAAACTTAGGTTAAGCCAGAATTTAAGGTTTAGGTTAAGCCAGAGGTGAGGATTAAGGTTGGGTCTTAGGTTAAGGCTAGGGTTAGGGTTAGACCATGGGTTAGGAATAGAGTTAAAACAGGAGTTAGGGTCAAACCAGGAGCTAGAAATATGGTTAGTCCAGCAGTTAAAGTTAGGTTAAGCTAGAATTTTACGGTTTAGGTTAAACCAGAGGTGAGGATTAGGGTTGGGTTATGGGTTAAGGCTAGGGTTAAGGTTAGACCACAGATTAGTAATAGAGTTAAAACAGGAGCTAGGGTCAGACCTGGAAACAGAAATAGGGTTAGTCCAGCAGTTAAAGTTAGGTTATCCTAGTATTTAAGGTTTAGGTTAAGCCAGAGGTGAGGATTAGGGTTGGGTCCTGGGTTAAGGCTAGGGTTAGGGGTAGACCATGGGTTAGGAATAGAGTTAAAACAGGAGTTGGGTTCAGACCAGGAGCTAGAAACAGGGTTAGTCCAGCAGTTAAAGTTAGGTTATCCCAGTATTTAAGGTTTAGGTTAAGTCAGAGGTGAGGATTAGGGTTAGGTCCTGGTTTAAGGATAGGGTTAGAGTTAGACTATGGGTTAGGAATAGAGTTAAAACAGGAGTTATGGTCAGACCAGGAGCTAGAAATAGGTTTAGATTAGCAGTTAAAGTTAGGTTATCCCAGTATTTAAGGTTTAGATTAAGACAGAGGTGAGGATTAGGGTTGGGTCCTGGTTAAGGCTAGGGTTAGGGTTACACCATTAATTAGGAAAGGAGTTAAAGCAGGAGTTAGGGTCAGACCAGGGTCTAGAAATAGGATTAGTCCAGCAGTTAAACTTAGGTTAAGCCACAATTTAAGGTTTCGGTTAAGCCAGAGGTGAGGATTAGGGTTGGGTCCTGGGTTAAGGCTAGGGTTAGGGTTATACCATGGGTTAGAAATAGAGTTATAGCAGGAGTTAGGGTCAGACCAGGGGCTAGAAATATGGTTAGTCCAACAGTTAAACTTAGGTTAAGCCAGAATTTAAGGTTTAGGTTAAGCCAGAGGTGAGGATTAGGGTTGGGTCCTGGGTAAAGGCTAGGGTTAGGGTTACACCATGGGTTAGAAATAGAGTTATAGCAGGAGTAAGGGTCAGACCAGGGGCTAGAAATATGGTTAGTCCAACAGTTAAACTTAGGTTAAGCCAGAATTTAAGGTTTAGGTTAGGCCAGAGGTGAGGATTAGGGTTGGGTCCTGGGTAAAGGCTAGGTTTAGGGTTACACCATGGGATAGGAATAAAGTTAAAGCAGGAGTTAGGGTCAGAACATGGGCTTGAAATAGAGTTAGTCCAGCAGTTAAACTTAGTTAAGCCAGAATTTAAGGTTTAGGTTAAGCCAGAGGTGAGGATTAATGTTGGGTCTTAGCTTTTTCCTAATATTCATGGCAGGTATGCAATTCATTATTCACATGTTCAAATTAGCAAGTAGCATTTTTCATTGTATATTCCAATATTTTTCCATATGCTTGAGGCATTATACCATTATCTAAGTTTGATGTGCAGCCTTATTCTTATATATAGTATGTATTTTTGGCTTGCACTCATATATATATATATTAGTGCTCACTTCAGTTATCCTATTCAGTTATATGGGTCTTAGCTTAAGGCTAGGGTTAGGGTTAGACCATGGGTTAGAAATAGAGTTAAAACAGGAGTTAGGGTCAAACCAGGAGCTAGAAATAGGGTTAGTCCAGCAGTTAAAGTTAGGTTAAGCCAGAATTTTACGGTTTAGGTTAAACCAGAGGTGAGGATTAGGGTTGGGTCATGGGTTAAGGCTAGGGTTAGGGTTAGACCACGAATTAGTAATAGAGTTAAAACAGGAGTTTGGTTCAGACCAGGAGCTAGAAACAGGGTTAGTTCAGCAGTTAAAGTTATTATATCCCAGTATTTAAGGTTTAGGTTAAGTCAGATGTGAGGATTAGGGTTTGGTCCTGGTTTAAGGATAGGGTTAGAGTTAGACCATGGGTTAGGAATAGAGTTAAAACAGGAGTTATGGTCAGACCAGGAGCTAGAAATAGGTTTAGATTAGCAGTTAAAGTTAGGTTATGCCAGTATTTAAGGTTTAGATTAAGACAGAGGTGAGGATTAGGGTTGGGTCCTGGTTAAGGCTAGGGTTAGGGTTACTCCATTAATTAGGAATGGAGTTAAAGCAGGAGTTAGGGTCAGACCAGGGTCTAGAAATAGGATTAGTCCAGCAGTTAAACTTAGGTTAAGCCACAATTTAAGGTTTCGGTTAAGCCAGAGGTGAGGATTAGGGTTGGGTCCTGGGTTAAGGCTAGGGTTAGTGTTATACCATGGGTTAGAAATAGAGTTATAGCAGGAGTAAGGGTCAGACCAGGGGCTAGAAATATGGTTAGTCCAACAGTTAAACTTAGGTTAATCCAGAATTTAAGGTTTAGGTTAAGCCAGAGGTGAGGATTAAGGTTGGATCTTAGGTTAAGGCTAGGGTTAGGGTTAGACCATGGGTTAGGAATAGAGTTAAAAAAGGAGTTAGGATCAAACGAGGAGCTAGAAATAGGGTTAGTCCAGCAGTTAAAGTTAGGTTAAGCCAGAATTTTACGGTTTAGGTTAAACCAGAGATGAGGATTAGGGTTGGGTCATGGGTTAAGGCTAGGGTTAGGGTTAGACCACGGATTAGTAATAGAGTTAAAACAGGAGTTAGGGTCAGACCAGGAAACAGAAATAGGGTTAGTCCAGCAGTTAAACTTAGGTTATCCTAGTATTTAAGGTTTAGGTTAAGCCAGAGGTGAGGATTAGGGTTGGGTCCTGGGTTAAGGCTAGGGTTAGGGTTACACCATGGGTTAGGAATAGAGTTAAAACAGGAGTTGGGTTCAGACCAGGAGCTAGAAACAGAGTTAGTCCAGCAGTTAAAGTTAGGTTATCCTAGTATTTAAGGTTTAGGTTAAGCCAGAGGTGAGGATTAGGGTTGGGTCCTGGGTTAAAGCTAGGGCTAGGGTTAGACCATGGGTTAGGAATAGAGTTAAAACAGGAGTTATGGTCAGACCAGGAGCTAGAAATAGGTTTAGATTAGCAGTTAAAGTTAGGTTATCCCAGTATTTAAGGTTTAGATTAAGACAGAGGTGAGGATTAGGGTTGAGTCCTGGTTAAGGCTAGGGTTAGGGTTACACCATTAATTAGGAAAGGAGTTAAAGCAGGAGTTAGGGTCAGACCAGGGTCTAGAAATAGGATTAGTCCAGCAGTTAAACTTAGGTTAAACCACAATTTAAGGTTTCGGTTAAGCCAGAGGTGAGGATTAGGGTTGGCTTCTTGGTTAAGGCTAGGGTTAGGGTTATACCATGGGTTAGAAATAGAGTTATAGCAGGAGTTAGGGTCAGACCAGGGGCTAGAAATATGGTTAGTCCAACAGTTAAACTTAGGTTAAGCCAGAATTTAAGAATTAGGTTAAGCCAGAGGTGAGGATTAGGGTTGGGTCCTGGGTAAAGGCTAGGGTTAGGGTTACACCATGGATAGGAATAAAGTTAAAGCAGGAGTTAGGGTCAGAACATGGGCTTGAAATAGGGTTAGTCCAGCAGTTAAACTTAGGTTAATCCAAAATTTAAAGTTTAGGTTAAGCCAGAGGAGAGGATTAGGGTTGGGTCCTGGGTAAAGGCTAGGGTTAGGGTTACAACATGGGTTAGGAATAGAGTTAAATCAGGAGTTAGGGTCAGAACATGGGCTTGAAATAGGGTTAGTCCAGCAGTTAAACTTAAGTTAAGCCAGAATTTAAGGTTTAGGTTAAGCCAGAGGTGAGGATTAAGGTTGGGTCTTAGGTTAAGGCTAGGGTTAGGGTTAGACCATGGGTTAGGAATAGAGTTAAAACAGGAGTTAGAGTCAAACCAGGAGCTAGAAATAGGTTTAGTCCAGCAGTTAAAGTTAGGTTAAGCCAGAATTTTATGGTTTAGGTTAAACCAGAGGTGAGGATTAGGGTTGGGTCATGGGTTAAGGCTAGGGTTAGGGTTAGACCACGGATTAGTAATAGAGTTAAAACAGGAGTTAGGGTCAGACCAGGAAACAGAAACAGGGTTAGTCCAGCAGTTAAAGTTAGCTTATCCCAGTATTTAAGGTTTAGGTTAAGTCAGAGGTGAGGATTAGGGTTGGGTCCTGGTTTAAGGATAGGGTTAGAGTTAGACCATGGGTTAGGAATAGAGTTAACACAGGAGTTATGGTCAGACCAGGAGCTAGAAATAGGTTTAGATTAGCAGTTAAGGTTAGGTTATCCCAGTATTTAAGGTTTAGGTTAAGCCAGAGGTGAGAAATAGGGTTGGGTCCTGGGTAAAGGCTAGGGTTAGGGTTACACCATGGGATAGGAATAAAGTTAAAGCAGGAGTTAGGGTCAGAACATGGGCTTGAAATAGGGTTAGTCCAGCAGTTAAACTTAGGTTAAGCCAGAATTTAAGGTTTAGGTTAAGCCAGAGGTGAGGATTAAGGTTGGGTCTTAGGTTAAAGCTAGGGTTAGGGTTAGACCATGGGTTAGGAATATTGTTAAAACAGGAGTTAGGGTCAAACCAAGAGCTAGAAATAGGGTTAGTCCAGCAGTTAAAGTTAGGTTAAGCCAGAATTTAAGGTTTAGGTTAAGCCAGAGGTGAGGATTAAGGTTGGGTCTTAGGTTAAGGCTAGGGTTAGGGTTAGACCATGGGTTAGGAATAGAGTTAAAACAGGAGTTAGGGTCAAACCAGGAGCTAGAAATAGGGTTAGTCCAGCAGTTAAAGTTAGGTTAAGCCAGAATTTTACGGTTTAGGTTAAACCAGAGATGAGGATTAGAGTTGGGTCATGGGTTAAGGCTAGGGTTAGGGTTAGACCACGGATTAGTAATAGAGTTAAAACAGGAGTTAGGGTCAGACCAGGAAACAGAAATAGGGTAAGTCCAGCAGTTAAACTTAGGTTATCCTAGTATTTAAGGTTTAGGTTAAGCCAGAGGTCAGGATTAGGGTTGGGTCCTGGGTTAAGGCTAGGGTTAGGGTTAGACCATGGGTTAGGAATAGAGTTAAAACAGGAGTTGGGTTCAGACCAGGAGCTAGAAACAGAGTTAGTCCAGCAGTTAAAGTTAGGTTATCCCAGTATTTAAGGTTTAGGTTAAGCCAGAGGTGAGGATTAGGGTTGGGTCCTGGGTTAAGGCTAGGGTTAGGGTTACACCATTAATTAGGAATGGAGTTAAAGCAGGAGTTAGGGTCAGACCAGGGTCTAGAAATAGGATTTGTCCAGCAGTTAAACTTAGGTTAAGCCACAATTTAAGGTTTCGGTTAAGCCAGAGGTGAGGATTAGGGTTGGGTCCTGGGTTAAGGCTAGGGTTAGGGTTATACAATGGGTTAGAAATAGAGTTATAGCAGGAGTTAGGGTCAGACCAGGGGCTAGAAATATGGTTAGTCCAACAGTTAAACTTAGGTTAAGCCAGAATTTAAGGTTTAGGTTAAGCCAGAGGTGAGGATTATGGTTAGGTCCTGGGTAAAGGCTAGGGTTAGGGTTACACCATGGGATAGGAATAAAGTTAAAGCAGGAGTTAGGGTCAGAACATGGGCTTGAAATAGTGTTAGTCCAGCAGTTAAACTTAGGTTAAGCCAGAATTTAAGGCTTAGGTTAAGCCAGAGGTGAGGATTAAGGTTGGCTCTTAGGTTAAGGCTAGGGTTAGGGTTAGACCATGGGTTAGGAATAGAGTTAAAACAGGAGTTATGGTCAAACCAGGAGCTAGAAATAGGGTTAGTCCAGCAGTTAAAGTTAGGTTATCCCAGTATTTAAGGTTTAGGTTAAGTCAGAGGTGAGGATTAGGGTTGGGTCCTGGTTTAAGGATAGGGTTAGAGTTAGACCATGGGTTAGGAATAGAGTTAAAACAGGAGTTATGGTCAGACCAGGAGCTAGAAATAGGTTTAGATTAGCAGTTAAGGTTAGGTTATCCCAGTATTTAAGGTTTAGATTAAGACAGAGGTGAGGATTAGGGTTGGGTCCTGGTTAAGGCTAGGGTTAAGGTTACACCATTAATTAGGAATGGAGTTAAAGCAGGAGTTAGGGTCAGACCAGGGTCTAGAAATAGGATTAGTCCAGCAGTTAAACTTAGGTTAAGCCACAATTTAAGGTTTCGGTCAAGCCAGAGGTGAGGATTAGGTTTGGGTTCTGGGTTAAGGCTAGGGTTAGGGTTATACCATGGGTTAGAAATAAAGTTATAGCAGGAGTTAGGGTCAGACCAGGGGCTAGAAATATGGTTAATCCAACAGTTAAACTTAGGTTAAGCCAGAATTTAAGGTTTCAATTAAGCCAGAGGTGAGGATTCGGGTTGGGTCCTGGGTAAAGGCTAGGGTAAGGGTTACACCATGGGATAGGAATAAAGTTAAAGCAGGAGTTAGGGTCAGAACATGGGCTTGAAATAGTGTTAGTCCAGCAGTTAAACTTAGGTTAAGCCAGAATTTAAGGTTTAGGTTAAGCCAGAGGTGAGGATTAAGGTTGGGTCTTAGGTTAAGGCTAGGGTTAGGGTTAGACCATGAGTTAGGAATAGAGTTAAAACAGGAGTTAGGGTCAAACCAGGAGCTAGAAATAGGGTTAGTGCAGCAGTTAAAGTTAGGTTAAGCCAGAATTTTACGGTTTAGGTTAAACCAGAGGTGAGGATTAGGGTTGGGTTATGGGTTAAGGCTAGGGTTAGGGTGAGACCACGGATTAGTAATAGAGTTAAAACAGGAGTTGGGGTCAGACCAGGAAACAGAAATAGGGTTAGTCCAGCAGTTAAACTTAGGTTATCCTAGTATTTAAGGTTTAGGTTAAGCCAGAGGTGAGAATTAGGGTTGGGTCCTGGGTTAAGGCTAGGGTTAGGGTTAGACCATGGGTTAGGAATAGAGTTAAAACAGGGTCAAACCAAAAGCTAGAAATAGGGTTAGTCCAGCAGTTAAAGTTAGGTTAAGCCAGAATTTAAGGTTTAGGTTAAGCCAGAGGTGAGGATTAAGGTTGGGTCTTAGGTTAAGGCTAGGGTTAGGGTTAGACCATGGGTTAGGAATAGAGTTAAAACAGGAGTTAGGGTCAAACCAGGAGCTAGAAATAGGGTTAGTCCAGCAGTTAAAGTGAGGTTAAGCCAGAATTTTACAGTTTAGGTTAAACCAGAGGTGAGGATAAGGGTTGGGTTATGGGTTAAGGCTAGGGTTAGGGTTAGACCATGGGTTAGGAATAGAGTTAAAACAGGAGTTATGGTCAGACCAGGAGCTAGAAATAGGTTTAGATTAGCAGTTAAAGTTAGGTTATCCCAGTATTTAAGGTTTAGATTAAGACAGAGGTGAGGATTAGGGTTGGGTCCTGGTTAAGGCTAGGGTTAGGGTTACACCATTAATTAGGAAAGGAGTTAAAGCAGGAGTTAGGGTCAGACCAGGGTCTAGAAATAGGATTAGTCCAGCAGTTAAACTTAGGTTAAACCACAATTTAAGGTTTCGGTTAAGCCAGAGGTGAGGATTAGGGTTGGCTCCTTGGTTAAGGCTAGGGTTATACCATGGGTTAGAAATAGAGTTATAGCAGGAGTTAGGGTCAGACCAGGGGCTAGAAATATGGTTAGTCCAACAGTTAAACTTAGGTTAAGCCAGAATTTAAGGTTTAGGTTAAGCCAGAGGTGAGGATTAGGGTTGGGTCCTGGGTAAAGGCTAGGGTTAGGGTTACACCATGGATAGGAATAAAGTTAAAGCAGGAGTTAGGGTCAGAACATGGGCTTGAATTAGGGTTAGTCCAGCAGTTAAACTTAGGTTAATCCAGAATTTAAAGTTTAGGTTAAGCCAGAGGAGAGGATTAGGGTTGGGTCCTGGGTAAAGGCTAGGGTTAGGGTTACACCATGGGTTAGGAATAGAGTTAAAGCAGGAGTTAGGGTCAGAACATGGGCTTGAAATAGGGTTAGTCCAGCAGTTAAACTTAAGTTAAGCCAGAATTTAAGGTTTAGGTTAAGCCAGAGGTGAGGATTAAGGTTGGGTCTTAGGTTAAGGCTAGGGTTAGGGTTAGACCATGGGTTACGAATAGAGTTAAAACAGGAGTTAGGGTCAAACCAGGAGCTAGAAATAGGTTTAGTCCAGCAGTTAAAGTTAGGTTAAGCCAGAATTTTATGGTTTAGGTTAAACCAGAGGTGAGGATTAGGGTTGGGTCATGGGTTAAGGCTAGGGTTAGGGTTAGACCATGGGTTAGGAATAGAGTTAACACAGGAGTTATGGTCAGACCAGGAGCTAGAAATAGGTTTAGATTAGCAGTTAAGGTTAGGTTATCCCAGTATTTAAGGTTTAGGTTAAGCCAGAGGTGAGAAATAGGGTTGGGTCCTGGGTTAAGGCTAGGGTTAGGGTTACACCATGGGATAGGAATAAAGTTAAAGCAGGAGTTAGGGTCAGAACATGGGCTTGAAATAGGGTTAGTCCAGCAGTTAAACTTAGGTTAAGCCAGAATTTAAGGTTTAGGTTAAGCCAGAGGTGAGGATTAAGGTTGGGTCTTAGGTTAAAGCTAGGGTTAGGGTTAGACCATGGGTTAGGAATATTGTTAAAACAGGAGTTAGGGTCAAACCAAGAGCTAGAAATAGGGTTAGTCCAGCAGTTAAAGTTAGGTTAAGCCAGAATTTAAGGTTTAGGTTAAGCCAGAGGTGAGGATTAAGGTTGGGTCTTAGGTTAAGGCTAGGGTTAGGGTTAGACCATGGGTTAGGAATAGAGTTAAAACAGGAGTTAGGGTCAAACCAGGAGCTAGAAATAGGGTTAGTCCAGCAGTTAAAGTTAGGTTAAGCCAGAATTTTACGGTTTAGGTTAAACCAGAGATGAGGATTAGAGTTGGGTCATGGGTTAAGGCTAGGGTTAGGGTTAGACCACGGATTAGTAATAGAGTTAAAACAGGAGTTAGGGTCAGACCAGGAAACAGAAATAGGGTTAGTCCAGCAGTTAAACTTAGGTTATCCTAGTATTTAAGGTTTAGGTTAAGCCAGAGGTGAGGATTAGGGTTGGGTCCTGGGTTAAGGCTAGGGTTAGGGTTAGACCATGGGTTAGGAATAGAGTTAAAACAGGAGTTGGGTTCAGACCAGGAGCTAGAAACAGAGTTAGTCCAGCAGTTAAAGTTAGGTTATCCCAGTATTTAAGGTTTAGGTTAAGCCAGAGGTGAGGATTAGGGTTGGGTCCTGGGTTAAGGCTAGGGTTAGGGTTACACCATTAATTAGGAATGGAGTTAAAGCAGGAGTTAGGGTCAGACCAGGGTCTAGAAATAGGATTTGTCCAGCAGTTAAACTTAGGTTAAGCCACAATTTAAGGTTTCGGTTAAGCCAGAGGTGAGGATTAGGGTTGGGTCCTGGGTTAAGGCTAGGGTTAGGGTTATACAATGGGTTAGAAATAGAGTTATAGCAGGAGTTAGGGTCAGACCAGGGGCTAGAAATATGGTTAGTCCAACAGTTAAACTTAGGTTAAGCCAGAATTTAAGGTTTAGGTTAAGCCAGAGGTGAGGATTAGGGTTAGGTCCTGGGTAAAGGCTAGGGTTAGGGTTACACCATGGGATAGGAATAAAGTTAAAGCAGGAGTTAGGGTCAGAACATGGGCTTGAAATAGTGTTAGTCCAGCAGTTAAACTTAGGTTAAGCCAGAATTTAAGGCTTAGGTTAAGCCAGAGGTGAGGATTAAGGTTGGGTCTTAGGTTAAGGCTAGGGTTAGGGTTAGACCATGGGTTAGGAATAGAGTTAAAACAGGAGTTATGGTCAAACCAGGAGCTAGAAATAGGGTTAGTCCAGCAGTTAAAGTTAGGTTATCCCAGTATTTAAGGTTTAGGTTAAGTCAGAGGTGAGGATTAGGGTTGGGTCCTGGTTTAAGGATAGGGTTAGAGTTAGACCATGGGTTAGGAATAGAGTTAAAACAGGAGTTATGGTCAGACCAGGAGCTAGAAATAGGTTTAGATTAGCAGTTAAGGTTAGGTTATCCCAGTATTTAAGGTTTAGATTAAGACAGAGGTGAGGATTAGGGTTGGGTCCTGGTTAAGGCTAGGGTTAGGGTTACACCATTAATTAGGAATGGAGTTAAAGCAGGAGTTAGGGTCAGACCAGGGTCTAGAAATAGGATTAGTCCAGCAGTTAAACTTAGGTTAAGCCACAATTTAAGGTTTCGGTCAAGCCAGAGGTGAGGATTAGGTTTGGGTTCTGGGTTAAGGCTAGGGTTAGGGTTATACCATGGGTTAGAAATAAAGTTATAGCAGGAGTTAGGGTCAGACCAGGGGCTAGAAATATGGTTAATCCAACAGTTAAACTTAGGTTAAGCCAGAATTTAAGGTTTCAATTAAGCCAGAGGTGAGGATTCGGGTTGGGTCCTGGGTAAAGGCTAGGGTTAGGGTTACACCATGGGATAGGAATAAAGTTAAAGCAGGAGTTAGGGTCAGAACATGGGCTTGAAATAGTGTTAGTCCAGCAGTTAAACTTAGGTTAAGCCAGAATTTAAGGTTTAGGTTAAGCCAGAGGTGAGGATTAAGGTTGGGTCTTAGGTTAAGGCTAGGGTTAGGGTTAGACCATGAGTTAGGAATAGAGTTAAAACAGGAGTTAGGGTCAAACCAGGAGCTAGAAATAGGGTTAGTGCAGCAGTTAAAGTTAGGTTAAGCCAGAATTTTACGGTTTAGGTTAAACCAGAGGTGAGGATTAGGGTTGGGTTATGGGTTAAGGCTAGGGTTAGGGTGAGACCACGGATTAGTAATAGAGTTAAAACAGGAGTTGGGGTCAGACCAGGAAAAAGAAATAGGGTTAGTCCAGCAGTTAAACTTAGGTTATCCTAGTATTTAAGGTTTAGGTTAAGCCAGAGGTGAGAATTAGGGTTGGGTCCTGGGTTAAGGCTAGGGTTAGGGTTAGACCATGGGTTAGGAATAGAGTTAAAACAGGGTCAAACCAAAAGCTAGAAATAGGGTTAGTCCAGCAGTTAAAGTTAGGTTAAGCCAGAATTTAAGGTTTAGGTTAAGCCAGAGGTGAGGATTAAGGTTGGGTCTTAGGTTAAGGCTAGGGTTAGGGTTAGACCATGGGTTAGGAATAGAGTTAAAACAGGAGTTAGGGTCAAACCAGGAGCTAGAAATAGGGTTAGTCCAGCAGTTAAAGTTAGGTTAAGCCAGAATTTTACAGTTTAGGTTAAACCAGAGGTGAGGATAAGGGTTGGGTTATGGGTTAAGGCTAGGGTTAGGGTTAGACCATGGGTTAGGAATAGAGTTAAAACAGGAGTTATGGTCAGACCAGGAGCTAGAAATAGGTTTAGATTAGCAGTTAAAGTTAGGTTATCCCAGTATTTAAGGTTTAGATTAAGACAGAGGTGAGGATTAGGGTTGGGTCCTGGTTAAGGCTAGGGTTAGGGTTACACCATTAATTAGGAAAGGAGTTAAAGCAGGAGTTATGGTCAGACCAGGGTCTAGAAATAGGATTAGTCCAGCAGTTAAACTTAGGTTAAACCACAATTTAAGGTTTCGGTTAAGCCAGAGGTGAGGATTAGGGTTGGCTCCTTGGTTAAGGCTAGGGTTAGGGTTATACCATGGGTTAGAAATAGAGTTATAGCAGGAGTTAGGGTCAGACCAGGGGCTAGAAATATGGTTAGTCCAACAGTTAAACTTAGGTTAAGCCAGAATTTAAGGTTTAGGTTAAGCCAGAGGTGAGGATTAGGGTTGGGTCCTGGGTAAAGGCTAGGGTTAGGGTTACACCATGGATAGGAATAAAGTTAAAGCAGGAGTTAGGGTCAGAACATTTGCTTGAATTAGGGTTAGTCCAGCAGTTAAACTTAGGTTAATCCAGAATTTAAAGTTTAGGTTAAGCCAGAGGAGAGGATTAGGGTTGGGTCCTGGGTAAAGGCTAGGGTTATGGTTACACCATGGGTTAGGAATAGAGTTAAAGCAGGAGTTAGGGTCAGAACATGGGCTTGAAATAGGGTTAGTCCAGCAGTTAAACTTAAGTTAAGCCAGAATTTAAGGTTTAGGTTAAGCCAGAGGTGAGGATTAAGGTTGGGTCTTAGGTTAAGGCTAGGGTTAGGGTTAGACCATGGGTTAGGAATAGAGTTAAAACAGGAGTTAGGGTCAAACCAGGAGCTAGAAATAGGTTTAGTCCAGCAGTTAAAGTTAGGTTAAGCCAGAATTTTATGGTTTAGGTTAAACCAGAGGTGAGGATTAGGGTTGGGTCATGGGTTAAGGCTAGGGTTAGGGTTAGACCACGGATTAGTAATAGAGTTAAAACAGGAGTTAGGGTCAGACCAGGAAACAGAAACAGGGTTAGTCCAGCAGTTAAAGTTAGCTTATCCCAGTATTTAAGGTTTAGGTTAAGTCAGAGGTGAGGATTAGGGTTGGGTCCTGGTTTAAGGATAGGGTTAGAGTTAGACCATGGGTTAGGAATAGAGTTAACACAGGAGTTATGGTCAGACCAGGAGCTAGAAATAGGTTTAGATTAGCAGTTAAGGTTAGGTTATCCCAGTATTTAAGGTTTAGGTTAAGCCAGAGGTGAGAAATAGGGTTGGGTCCTGGGTTAAGGCTAGGGTTAGGGTTACACCATGGGATAGGAATAAAGTTAAAGCAGGAGTTAGGGTCAGAACATGGGCTTGAAATAGGGTTAGTCCAGCAGTTAAACTTAGGTTAAGCCAGAATTTAAGGTTTAGGTTAAGCCAGAGGTGAGGATTAAGGTTGGGTCTTAAGTTAAAGCTAGGGTTAGGGTTAGACCATGGGTTAGGAATATTGTTAAAACAGGAGTTAGGGTCAAACCAAGAGCTAGAAATAGGGTTAGTCTAGCAGTTAAAGTTAGGTTAAGCCAGAATTTAAGGTTTAGGTTAAGCCAGAGGTGAGGATTAAGGTTGGGTCTTAGGTTAAGGCAAGGGTTAGGGTTAGACCATGGGTTAGGAATAGAGTTAAAACAGGAGTTAGGGTCAAACCAGGAGCTAGAAATAGGGTTAGTCCAGCAGTTAAAGTTAGGTTAAGCCAGAATTTTACGGTTTAGGTTAAACCAGAGATGAGGATTAGAGTTGGGTCATGGGTTAAGGCTAGGGTTAGGGTTAGACCACGGATTAGTAATAGAGTTAAAACAGGAGTTAGGGTCAGACCAGGAAACAGAAATAGGGTTAGTCCAGCAGTTAAACTTAGGTTATCCTAGTATTTAAGGTTTAGGTTAAGCCAGAGGTGAGGATTAGGGTTGGGTCCTGGGTTAAGGCTAGGGTTAGGGTTAGACCATGGGTTAGGAATAGAGTTAAAACAGGAGTTGGGTTCAGACCAGGAGCTAGAAACAGAGTTAGTCCAGCAGTTAAAGTTAGGTTATCCCAGTATTTAAGGTTTAGGTTAAGCCAGAGGTGAGGATTAGGGTTGGGTCCTGGGTTAAGGCTAGGGTTAGGGTTACACCATTAATTAGGAATGGAGTTAAAGCAGGAGTTAGGGTCAGACCAGGGTCTAGAAATAGGATTTGTCTAGCAGTTAAACTTAGGTTAAGCCACAATTTAAGGTTTCGGTTAAGCCAGAGGTGAGGATTAGGGTTGGGTCCTGGGTTAAGGCTAGGGTTAGGGTTATACAATGGGTTAGAAATAGAGTTATAGCAGGAGTTAGGGTCAGACCAGGGGCTAGAAATATGGTTAGTCCAACAGTTAAACTTAGGTTAAGCCAGAATTTAAGGTTTAGGTTAAGCCAGAGGTGAGGATTAGGGTTAGGTCCTGGGTAAAGGCTAGGGTTAGGGTTACACCATGGGATAGGAATAAAGTTAAAGCAGGAGTTAGGGTCAGAACATGGGCTTGAAATAGTGTTAGTCCAGCAGTTAAACTTAGGTTAAGCCAGAATTTAAGGCTTAGGTTAAGCCAGAGGTGAGGATTAAGGTTGGGTCTTAGGTTAAGGCTAGGGTTAGGGTTAGACCATGGGTTAGGAATAGAGTTAAAACAGGAGTTATGGTAAAACCAGGAGCTAGAAATAGGGTTAGTCCAGCAGTTAAAGTTAGGTTATCCCAGTATTTAAGGTTTAGGTTAAGTCAGAGGTGAGGATTAGGGTTGGGTCCTGGTTTAAGGATAGGGTTAGAGTTAGACCATGGGTTAGGAATAGAGTTAAAACAGGAGTTATGGTCAGACCAGGAGCTAGAAATAGGTTTAGATTAGCAGTTAAGGTTAGGTTATCCCAGTATTTAAGGTTTAGATTAAGACAGAGGTGAGGATTAGGGTTGGGTCCTGGTTAAGGCTAGGGTTAGGGTTACACCATTAATTAGGAATGGAGTTAAAGCAGGAGTTAGGGTCAGACCAGGGTCTAGAAATAGGATTAGTCCAGCAGTTAAACTTAGGTTAAGCCACAATTTAAGGTTTCGGTCAAGCCAGAGGTGAGGATTAGGTTTGGGTTCTGGGTTAAGGCTAGGGTTAGGGTTATACCATGGGTTAGAAATAAAGTTATAGCAGGAGTTAGGGTCAGACCAGGGGCTAGAAATATGGTTAATCCAACAGTTAAACTTAGGTTAAGCCAGAATTTAAGGTTTCAATTAAGCCAGAGGTGAGGATTCGGGTTGGGTCCTGGGTAAAGGCTAGGGTTAGGGTTACACCATGGGATAGGAATAAAGTTAAAGCAGGAGTTAGGGTCAGAACATGGGCTTGAAATAGTGTTAGTTCAGCAGTTAAACTTAGGTTAAGCCAGAATTTAAGGTTTAGGTTAAGCCAGAGGTGAGGATTAAGGTTGGGTCTTAGGTTAAGGCTAGGGTTAGGGTTAGACCATGAGTTAGGAATAGAGTTAAAACAGGAGTTAGGGTCAAACCAGGAGCTAGAAATAGGGTTAGTGCAGCAGTTAAAGTTAGGTTAAGCCAGAATTTTACGGTTTAGGTTAAACCAGAGGTGAGGATTAGGGTTGGGTTATGGGTTAAGGCTAGGGTTAGGGTGAGACCACGGATTAGTAATAGAGTTAAAACAGGAGTTGGGGTCAGACCAGGAAACAGAAATAGGGTTAGTCCAGCAGTTAAACTTAGGTTATCCTAGTATTTAAGGTTTAGGTTAAGCCAGAGGTGAGAATTAGGGTTGGGTCCTGGGTTAAGGCTAGGGTTAGGGTTAGACCATGGGTTAGGAATAGAGTTAAAACAGGGTCAAACCAAAAGCTAGAAATAGGGTTAGTCCAGCAGTTAAAGTTAGGTTAAGCCAGAATTTAAGGTTTAGGTTAAGCCAGAGGTGAGGATTAAGGTTGGGTCTTAGGTTAAGGCTAGGGTTAGGGTTAGACCATGGGTTAGGAATAGAGTTAAAACAGGAGTTAGGGTCAAACCAGGAGCTAGAAATAGGGTTAGTCCAGCAGTTAAAGTTAGGTTAAGCCAGAATTTTACAGTTTAGGTTAAACCAGAGGTGAGGATAAGGGTTGGGTTATGGGTTAAGGCTAGGGTTAGGGTTAGACCATGGGTTAGGAATAGAGTTAAAACAGGAGTTATGGTCAGACCAGGAGCTAGAAATAGGTTTAGATTAGCAGTTAAAGTTAGGTTATCCCAGTATTTAAGGTTTAGATTAAGACAGAGGTGAGGATTAGGGTTGGGTCCTGGTTAAGGCTAGGGTTAGGGTTACACCATTAATTAGGAAAGGAGTTAAAGCAGGAGTTAGGGTCAGACCAGGGTCTAGAAATAGGATTAGTCCAGCAGTTAAACTTAGGTTAAACCACAATTTAAGGTTTCGGTTAAGCCAGAGGTGAGGATTAGGGTTGGCTCCTTGGTTAAGGCTAGGGTTAGGGTTATACCATGGGTTAGAAATAGAGTTATAGCAGGAGTTAGGGTCAGACCAGGGGCTAGAAATATGGTTAGTCCAACAGTTAAACTTAGGTTAAGCCAGAATTTAAGGTTTAGGTTAAGCCAGAGGTGAGGATTAGGGTTGGGTCCTGGGTAAAGTCTAGGGTTAGGGTTACACCATGGATAGGAATAAAGTTAAAGCAGGAGTTAGGGTCAGAACATTTGCTTGAATTAGGGTTAGTCCAGCAGTTAAACTTAGGTTAATCCAGAATTTAAAGTTTAGGTTAAGCCAGAGGAGAGGATTAGGGTTGGGTCCTGGGTAAAGGCTAGGGTTATGGTTACACCATGGGTTAGGAATAGAGTTAAAGCAGGAGTTAGGGTCAGAACATGGGCTTGAAATAGGGTTAGTCCAGCAGTTAAACTTAAGTTAAGCCAGAATTTAAGGTTTAGGTTAAGCCAGAGGTGAGGATTAAGGTTGGGTCTTAGGTTAAGGCTAGGGTTAGGGTTAGACCATGGGTTACGAATAGAGTTAAAACAGGAGTTAGGGTCAAACCAGGAGCTAGAAATAGGTTTAGTCCAGCAGTTAAAGTTAGGTTAAGCCAGAATTTTATGGTTTAGGTTAAACCAGAGGTGAGGATTAGGGTTGGGTCATGGGTTAAGGCTAGGGTTAGGGTTAGACCACGGATTAGTAATAGAGTTAAAACAGGAGTTAGGGTCAGACCAGGAAACAGAAATAGGGTTAGTCCAGCAGTTAAAGTTAGCTTATCCCAGTATTTAAGGTTTAGGTTAAGTCAGAGGTGAGGATTAGGGTTGGGTCCTGGTTTAAGGATAGGGTTAGAGTTAGACCATGGGTTAGGAATAGAGTTAACACAGGAGTTATGGTCAGACCAGGAGCTAGAAATAGGTTTAGATTAGCAGTTAAGGTTAGGTTATCCCAGTATTTAAGGTTTAGGTTAAGCCAGAGGTGAGAAATAGGGTTGGGTCCTGGGTTAAGGCTAGGGTTAGGGTTACACCATGGGATAGGAATAAAGTTAAAGCAGGAGTTAGGGTCAGAACATGGGCTTGAAATAGGGTTAGTCCAGCAGTTAAACTTAGGTTAAGCCAGAATTTAAGGTTTAGGTTAAGCCAGAGGTGAGGATTAAGGTTGGGTCTTAAGTTAAAGCTAGGGTTAGGGTTAGACCATGGGTTAGGAATATTGTTAAAACAGGAGTTAGGGTCAAACCAAGAGCTAGAAATAGGGTTAGTCCAGCAGTTAAAGTTAGGTTAAGCCAGAATTTAAGGTTTAGGTTAAGCCAGAGGTGAGGATTAAGGTTGGGTCTTAGGTTAAGGCTAGGCTTAGGGTTAGACCATGGGTTAGGAATAGAGTTAAAACAGGAGTTAGGGTCAAACCAGGAGCTAGAAATAGGGTTAGTCCAGCAGTTAAAGTTAGGTTAAGCCAGAATTTTACGGTTTAGGTTAAACCAGAGATGAGGATTAGAGTTGGGTCATGGGTTAAGGCTAGGGTTAGGGTTAGACCACGGATTAGTAATAGAGTTAAAACAGGAGTTAGGGTCAGACCAGGAAACAGAAATAGGGTTAGTCCAGCAGTTAAACTTAGGTTATCCTAGTATTTAAGGTTTAGGTTAAGCCAGAGGTGAGGATTAGGGTTGGGTCCTGGGTTAAGGCTAGGGTTAGGGTTAGACCATGGGTTAGGAATAGAGTTAAAACAGGAGTTGGGTTCAGACCAGGAGCTAGAAACAGAGTTAGTCCAGCAGTTAAAGTTAGGTTATCCCAGTATTTAAGGTTTAGGTTAAGCCAGAGGTGTGGATTAGGGTTGGGTCCTGGGTTAAGGCTAGGGTTAGGGTTACACCATTAATTAGGAATGGAGTTAAAGCAGGAGTTAGGGTCAGACCAGGGTCTAGAAATAGGATTTGTCCAGCAGTTAAACTTAGGTTAAGCCACAATTTAAGGTTTCGGTTAAGCCAGAGGTGAGGATTAGGGTTGGGTCCTGGGTTAAGGCTAGGGTTAGGGTTATACAATGGGTTAGAAATAGAGTTATAGCAGGAGTTAGGGTCAGACCAGGGGCTAGAAATATGGTTAGTCCAACAGTTAAACTTAGGTTAAGCCAGAATTTAAGGTTTAGGTTAAGCCAGAGGTGAGGATTAGGGTTAGGTCCTGGGTAAAGGCTAGGGTTAGGGTTACACCATGGGATAGGAATAAAGTTAAAGCAGGAGTTAGGGTCAGAACATGGGCTTGAAATAGTGTTAGTCCAGCAGTTAAACTTAGGTTAAGCCAGAATTTAAGGCTTAGGTTAAGCCAGAGGTGAGGATTAAGGTTGGCTCTTAGGTTAAGGCTAGGGTTAGGGTTAGACCATGGGTTAGGAATAGAGTTAAAACAGGAGTTATGGTCAAACCAGGAGCTAGAAATAGGGTTAGTCCAGCAGTTAAAGTTAGGTTATCCCAGTATTTAAGGTTTAGGTTAAGTCAGAGGTGAGGATTAGGGTTGGGTCCTGGTTTAAGGATAGGGTTAGAGTTAGACCATGGGTTAGGAATAGAGTTAAAACAGGAGTTATGGTCAGACCAGGAGCTAGAAATAGGTTTAGATTAGCAGTTAAGGTTAGGTTATCCCAGTATTTAAGGTTTAGATTAAGACAGAGGTGAGATTAGGGTTGGGTCCTGGTTAAGGCTAGGGTTAGGGTTACACCATTAATTAGGAATGGAGTTAAAGCAGGAGTTAGGGTCAGACCAGGGTCTAGAAATAGGATTAGTCCAGCAGTTAAACTTAGGTTAAGCCACAATTTAAGGTTTCGGTCAAGCCAGAGGTGAGGATTAGGTTTGGGTTCTGGGTTAAGGCTAGGGTTAGGGTTATACCATGGGTTAGAAATAAAGTTATAGCAGGAGTTAGGGTCAGACCAGGGGCTAGAAATATGGTTAATCCAACAGTTAAACTTAGGTTAAGCCAGAATTTAAGGTTTCAATTAAGCCAGAGGTGAGGATTCGGGTTGGGTCCTGGGTAAAGGCTAGGGTTAGGGTTACACCATGGGATAGGAATAAAGTTAAAGCAGGAGTTAGGGTCAGAACATGGGCTTGAAATAGTGTTAGTCCAGCAGTTAAACTTAGGTTAAGCCAGAATTTAAGGTTTAGGTTAAGCCAGAGGTGAGGATTAAGGTTGGGTCTTAGGTTAAGGCTAGGGTTAGGGTTAGACCATGAGTTAGGAATAGAGTTAAAACAGGAGTTAGGGTCAAACCAGGAGCTAGAAATAGGGTTAGTGCAGCAGTTAAAGTTAGGTTAAGCCAGAATTTTACGGTTTAGGTTAAACCAGAGGTGAGGATTAGGGTTGGGTTATGGGTTAAGGCTAGGGTTAGGGTGAGACCACAGATTAGTAATAGAGTTAAAACAGGAGTTGGGGTCAGACCAGGAAACAGAAATAGGGTTAGTCCAGCAGTTAAACTTAGGTTATCCTAGTATTTAAGGTTTAGGTTAAGCCAGAGGTGAGAATTAGGGTTGGGTCCTGGGTTAAGGCTAGGGTTAGGGTTAGACCATGGGTTAGGAATAGAGTTAAAACAGGAGTTGGGTTCAGACCAGGAGCTAGAAACAGGGTTAGTCCAGCAGTTAAAGTTAGGTTATCCCAGTATTTAAGGTTTAGGTTAAGTCAGAGATGAGGACTAGGGTTGGGTCCTGGTTTAAGGATAGGGTTAGAGTTAGACCATGGGTTAGGAATAGAGTTAAAACAGGATTTATGGTCAGACCAGGAGCTAGAAATAGGTTTAGATTAGCAGTTAAAGTTAGGTTATCCCAGTATTTAAGGTTTAGATTAAGACAGAGGTGAGGATTAGGGTTGAGTCCTGGTTAAGGCTAGGGTTAGGGTTACACCATTAATTAGGAATGGAGTTAAAGCAGGAGTTAAGGTCAGACCAGGGTCTAGAAATAGGATTAGTCCAGCAGTTAAACTTAGGTTAAGCCACAATTTAAGGTTTCGGTTAAGCCAGAGGTGAGGATTAGAGTTGGGTTCTGGGTTAAGGCTAGGGTTAGGGTTATACCATGGGTTAGAAATAAAGTTATATTTGGAGTTAGGGTCAGACCAGGGGCTAGAAATATGGTTAGTCCAACAGTTAAACTTAGGTTAAGCCAGAATTTAAGGTTTCGGTTAAGCCAGAGGTGAGGATTCGGGTTGGGTCCTGATTAAAGGCTAGGGTTAAGGTTACACCATGGGATAGGAATAAAGTTAAAGCAGGAGTTAGGGTCAGAACATGGGCTTGAAATAGTGTTAGTCCAGCAGTTAAACTTAGGTTAAGCCAGAATTTAAGGTTTAGGTTAAGCCAGAGGTGAGGATTAAGGTTGGGTCTTAGGTTAAGGCTAGGGTTAGGGTTAGACCATGGGTTAGGAATAGAGTTAAAACAATAGTTAGGGTCAAAACAGGAGCTAGAAATAGGGTTAGTGCAGCAGTTAAAGTTAGGTTAAGCCAGAATTTTACGGTTTAGGTTAAACCAGAGGTGAGGATTAGGGTTGGGTTATGGGTTAAGGCTAGGGTTAGGGTGAGACCACGGATTAGTAATAGAGTTAAAACAGGAGTTGGGGTCAGACCAGGAAACAGAAATAGGGTTAGTCCAGCAGTTAAACTTAGGTTATCCTAGTATTTAAGGTTTAGGTTAAGCCAGAGGTGAGAATTAGGGTTGGGTCCTGGGTTAAGGCTAGGGTTAGGGTTAGACCATGGGTTAGGAATAGAGTTAAAACAGGAGGTGGGTTCAGACCAGGAGCTAGAAACAGGGTTAGTCCAGCAGTTAAAGTTAGGTTATCCCAGTATTTAAGGTTTAGGTTAAGTCAGAGGTGAGGACTAGGGTTGGGTCCTGGTTTAAGGATAGGGTTAGGAATAGAGTTAAAACAGGATTTATGGTCAGACCAGGAGCTAGAAATAGGTTTAGTCCAGCAGTTAAAGTTAGGTTATCCCAGTATTTAAGGTTTAGATTAAGACAGAGGTGAGGATTAGGGTTGGGTCCTGGTTAAGGCTAGGGTTAGGGTTACACCATTAATTAGGAATGGAGCTAAAGCAGGAGTTAGGGTCAGACCTGGGTCTAGAAATAGGATTAGTCCAGCAGTTAAACAAGCCACAATTTAAGGTTTCGGTTAAGCCAGAGGTGAGGATTAGGGTTGGGTCCTGGGTTAAGGCTAGGGTTAGGGTTATACCATGGGTTAGAAATAGAGTTATAGCAGGAATTAGGGTCAGACCAGGGGCTAGAAATATGGTTAGTCCAACAGTTAAACTTAGGTTAAGCCAGAATTTAAGTTTTAGGTTAAGCCAGAGGTGAGGATTAGGGTTGAGTCCTGGGTAAAGGCTAGGGTTAGGGTTACACCATGGGATAGGAATAAAGTTAAAGCAGGAGTTAGGGTTGGAATATGGGCTTGAAATAGGGTTAGTCCAGCAGTTAAACTTAGGTTAAGCCAGAATTTAAGGTTTCGGTTAAGCCAGAGGTGAGGATTCGGGTTGGGTCTTAGGTTAAGGCTAGGGTTAGGGTTAGACCATGGGTTAGGAATAGAGTTAAAACAGGGTCAAACCAAAAGCTAGAAATAGGGTTAGTCCAGCAGTTAAAGTTAGGTTAAGCCAGAATTTAAGGTTTAGGTTAAGCCAGAGGTGAGGATTAAGGTTGGGTCTTAGGTTAAGGCTAGGGTTAGGGTTAGACCATGGGTTAGGAATAGAGTTAAAACAGGAGTTAGGGTCAAACCAGGAGCTAGAAATAGGGTTAGTCCAGCAGTTAAAGTTAGGTTAAGCCAGAATTTTACAGTTTAGGTTAAACCAGAGGTGAGGATAAGGGTTGGGTTATGGGTTAAGGCTAGGGTTAGGGTTAGACCATGGGTTAGGAATAGAGTTAAAACAGGAGTTGGGTTCAGACCAAGGAGCTAGAAACAGGGTTAGTCCAGCAGTTAAAGTTAGGTTATCCCAGTATTTAAGGTTTAGGTTAAGCCAGAGGTGAGGATTAGGGTTGGGTCCTGGGTTAAGGCTAGGGTTAGGGTTACACCATTAATTAGGAATGGAGTTAAAGCAGGAGTTAGGGTCAGACCAGGGTCTAGAAATAGGATTAGTCCAGCAGTTCAACTTAGGTTAAGCCACAATTTAAGGTTTCGGTTAAGCCAGAGGTGAGGATTAGGGTTGGGTCCTGGGTTAAGGCTAGGGTTAGGGTTATTCCATGGGTTAAAAATAGAGTTATAGCAGGAGTTAGGGTCAGACCAGGGGCTAGAAATATGGTTAGTCCAACAGTTAAACTTAGGTTAAGCTAGAATTTAAGGTTTAGGTTAAGCCAGAGGTGAGGATTAGGGTTGGGTCCTGGGTAAAGGCTAGGGTTAGGGTTACACCATGGGATAGGAATAAAGTTAAAGCAGGAGTTAGGGTCAGAACATGGGCTTGAAATAGTGTTAGTCCAGCAGTTAAACTTAGGTTAAGCCAGAATTTAAGGTTTAGGTTAAGCCAGAGGTGAGGATTAAGGTTGGGTCTTAGGTTAAGGCTAGGGTTAGGGTTAGACCATGAGTTAGGAATAGAGTTAAAACAGGAGTTAGGGTCAAACCAGGAGCTAGAAATAGGGTAAGTGCAGCAGTTAAAGTTAGGTTAAGCCAGAATTTTACGGTTTAGGTTAAACCAGAGGTGAGGATTAGGGTTGGGTTATGGGTTAAGGCTAGGGTTAGGGTGAGACCACGGATTAGTAATAGAGTTAAAACAGGAGTTGGGGTCAGACCAGGAAACAGAAATAGGGTTAGTCCAGCAGTTAAACTTAGGTTATCCTAGTATTTAAGGTTTAGGTTAAGCCAGAGGTGAGAATTAGGGTTGGGTCCTGGGTTAAGGCTAGGGTTAGGGTTAGACCATGGGTTAGGAATAGAGTTAAAACAGGAGTTGGGTTCAGACCAGGAGCTAGAAACAGGGTTAGTCCAGCAGTTAAAGTTAGGTTATCCCAGTATTTAAGGTTTAGGTTAAGTCAGAGATGAGGACTAGGGTTGGGTCCTGGTTTAAGGATAGGGTTAGAGTTAGACCATGGGTTAGGAATAGAGTTAAAACAGGATTTATGGTCAGACCAGGAGCTAGAAATAGGTTTAGATTAGCAGTTAAAGTTAGGTTATCCCAGTATTTAAGGTTTAGATTAAGACAGAGGTGAGGATTAGGGTTGAGTCCTGGTTAAGGCTAGGGTTAGGGTTACACCATTAATTAGGAATGGAGTTAAAGCAGGAGTTAGGGTCAGACCAGGGTCTAGAAATAGGATTAGTCCAGCAGTTAAACTTAGGTTAAGCCACAATTTAAGGTTTCGGTTAAGCCAGAGGTGAGGATTAGGGTTGGGTTCTGGGTTAAGGCTAGGGTTAGGGTTATACCATGGGTTAGAAATAAAGTTATATTTGGAGTTAGGGTCAGACCAGGGGCTAGAAATATGGTTAGTCCAACAGTTAAACTTAGGTTAAGCCAGAATTTAAGGTTTCGGTTAAGCCAGAGGTAAGGATTCGGGTTGGGTCCTGATTAAAGGCTAGGGTTAAGGTTACACCATGGGATAGGAATAAAGTTAAAGCAGGAGTTAGGGTCAGAACATGGGCTTGAAATAGTGTTAGTCCAGCAGTTAAACTTGGGTTAAGCCAGAATTTAAGGTTTAGGTTAAGCCAGAGGTGAGGATTAAGGTTGGGTCTTAGGTTAAGGCTAGGGTTAGGGTTAGACCATGGGTTAGGAATAGAGTTAAAACAGGAGTTAGGGTCAAACCAGGAGCTAGAAATAGGGTTAGTGCAGCAGTTAAAGTTAGGTTAAGCCAGAATTTTACAGTTTAGGTTAAACCAGAGGTGAGGATTAGGGTTGGGTTATGGGTTAAGGCTAGGGTTAGGGTGAGACCACGGATTAGTAATAGAGTTAAAACAGGAGTTGGGGTCAGACCAGGAAACAGAAATAGGGTTAGTCCAGCAGTTAAACTTAGGTTATCCTAGTATTTAAGGTTTAGGTTAAGCCAGAGGTGAGAATTAGGGTTGGGTCCTGGGTTAAGGCTAGGGTTAGGGTTAGACCATGGGTTAGGAATAGAGTTAAAACAGGAGGTGGGTTCAGACCAGGAGCTAGAAACAGGGTTAGTCCAGCAGTTAAAGTTAGGTTATCCCAGTAATTAAGGTTTAGGTTAAGTCAGAGGTGAGGACTAGGGTTGGGTCCTGGTTTAAGGATAGGGTTAGGAATAGAGTTAAAACAGGATTTATGGTCAGACCAGGAGCTAGAAATAGGTTTAGATTAGCAGTTAAAGTTAGGTTATCCCAGTATTTAAGGTTTAGATTAAGACAGAGGTGAGGATTAGGGTTGGGTCCTGGTTAAGGCTAGGGTTAGGGTTACACCATTAATTAGGAATGGAGCTAAAGCAGGAGTTAGGGTCAGACCTGGGTCTAGAAATAGGATTAGTCCAGCAGTTAAACTTAGGTTAAGCCACAATTTAAGGTTTCGGTTAAGCCAGAGGTGAGGATTAGGGTTGGGTCCTGGGTTAAGGCTAGGGTTAGGGTTATACCGTGGGTTAGAAATAGAGTTATAGCAGGAATTAGGGTCAGACCAGGGGCTAGAAATATGGTTAGTCCAACAGTTAAACTTAGGTTAAGCCAGAATTTAGGTTTTAGGTTAAGCCAGAGGTGAGGATTAGGGTTGAGTCCTGGGTAAAGGCTAGGGTTAGGGTTACACCATGGGATAGGAATAAAGTTAAAGCAGGAGTTAGGGTTGGAATATGGGCTTGAAATAGGGTTAGTCCAGCAGTTAAACTTAGGTTAAGCCAGAATTTAAGGTTTCGGTTAAGCCAAAGGTGAGGATACGGGTTGGGTCTTAGGTTAAGGCTAGGGTTAGGGTTAGACCATGGGTTAGGAATAGAGTTAAAACAGGGTCAAACCAAAAGCTAGAAATAGGGTTAGTCCAGCAGTTAAAGTTAGGTTAAGCCAGAATTTAAGGTTTAGGTTAAGCCAGAGGTGAGGATTAAGGTTGGGTCTTAGGTTAAGGCTAGGGTTAGGGTTAGACCATGGGTTAGGAATAGAGTTAAAACAGGAGTTAGGGTCAAACCAGGAGCTAGAAATAGGGTTAGTCCAGCAGTTAAAGTTGGGTTAAGCCAGAATTTTACAGTTTAGGTTAAACCAGAGGTGAGGATAAGGGTTGGGTTATGGGTTAAGGCTAGGGTTAGGGTTAGACCATGGGTTAGGAATAGAGTTAAAACAGGAGTTGGGTTCAGACCAGGAGCTAGAAACAGGGTTAGTCCAGCAGTTAAAGTTAGGTTATCCCAGTATTTAAGGTTTAGGTTAAGCCAGAGGTGAGGATTAGGGTTGGGTCCTGGGTTAAGGCTAGGGTTAGGGTTACACCATTAATTAGGAATGGAGTTAAAGCAGGAGTTAGGGTCAGACCAGGGTCTAGAAATAGGATTAGTCCAGCAGTTAAACTTAGGTTAAGCCACAATTTAAGGTTTCGGTTAAGCCAGAGGTGAGGATTAGGGTTGGGTTCTGGGTTAAGGCTAGGGTTAGGGTTATACCATGGGTTAGAAATAAAGTTATATTTGGAGTTAGGGTCAGACCAGGGGCTAGAAATATGGTTAGTCCAACAGTTAAACTTAGGTTAAGCCAGAATTTAAGGTTTCGGTTAAGCCAGAGGTAAGGATTCGGGTTGGGTCCTGATTAAAGGCTAGGGTTAAGGTTACACCATGGGATAGGAATAAAGTTAAAGCAGGAGTTAGGGTCAGAACATGGGCTTGAAATAGTGTTAGTCCAGCAGTTAAACTTGGGTTAAGCCAGAATTTAAGGTTTAGGTTAAGCCAGAGGTGAGGATTAAGGTTGGGTCTTAGGTTAAGGCTAGGGTTAGGGTTAGACCATGGGTTAGGAATAGAGTTAAAACAGGAGTTAGGGTCAAACCAGGAGCTAGAAATAGGGTTAGTGCAGCAGTTAAAGTTAGGTTAAGCCAGAATTTTACAGTTTAGGTTAAACCAGAGGTGAGGATTAGGGTTGGGTTATGGGTTAAGGCTAGGGTTAGGGTGAGACCACGGATTAGTAATAGAGTTAAAACAGGAGTTGGGGTCAGACCAGGAAACAGAAATAGGGTTAGTCCAGCAGTTAAACTTAGGTTATCCTAGTATTTAAGGTTTAGGTTAAGCCAGAGGTGAGAATTAGGGTTGGGTCCTGGGTTAAGGCTAGGGTTAGGGTTAGACCATGGGTTAGGAATAGAGTTAAAACAGGAGGTGGGTTCAGACCAGGAGCTAGAAACAGGGTTAGTCCAGCAGTTAAAGTTAGGTTATCCCAGTAATTAAGGTTTAGGTTAAGTCAGAGGTGAGGACTAGGGTTGGGTCCTGGTTTAAGGATAGGGTTAGGAATAGAGTTAAAACAGGATTTATGGTCAGACCAGGAGCTAGAAATAGGTTTAGATTAGCAGTTAAAGTTAGGTTATCCCAGTATTTAAGGTTTAGATTAAGACAGAGGTGAGGATTAGGGTTGGGTCCTGGTTAAGGCTAGGGTTAGGGTTACACCATTAATTAGGAATGGAGCTAAAGCAGGAGTTAGGGTCAGACCTGGGTCTAGAAATAGGATTAGTCCAGCAGTTAAACTTAGGTTAAGCCACAATTTAAGGTTTCGGTTAAGCCAGAGGTGAGGATTAGGGTTGGGTCCTGGGTTAAGGCTAGGGTTAGGGTTATACCGTGGGTTAGAAATAGAGTTATAGCAGGAATTAGGGTCAGACCAGGGGCTAGAAATATGGTTAGTCCAACAGTTAAACTTAGGTTAAGCCAGAATTTAGGTTTTAGGTTAAGCCAGAGGTGAGGATTAGGGTTGAGTCCTGGGTAAAGGCTAGGGTTAGGGTTACACCATGGGATAGGAATAAAGTTAAAGCAGGAGTTAGGGTTGGAATATGGGCTTGAAATAGGGTTAGTCCAGCAGTTAAACTTAGGTTAAGCCAGAATTTAAGGTTTCGGTTAAGCCAAAGGTGAGGATACGGGTTGGGTCTTAGGTTAAGGCTAGGGTTAGGGTTAGACCATGGGTTAGGAATAGAGTTAAAACAGGGTCAAACCAAAAGCTAGAAATAGGGTTAGTCCAGCAGTTAAAGTTAGGTTAAGCCAGAATTTAAGGTTTAGGTTAAGCCAGAGGTGAGGATTAAGGTTGGGTCTTAGGTTAAGGCTAGGGTTAGGGTTAGACCATGGGTTAGGAATAGAGTTAAAACAGGAGTTAGGGTCAAACCAGGAGCTAGAAATAGGGTTAGTCCAGCAGTTAAAGTTGGGTTAAGCCAGAATTTTACAGTTTAGGTTAAACCAGAGGTGAGGATAAGGGTTGGGTTATGGGTTAAGGCTAGGGTTAGGGTTAGACCATGGGTTAGGAATAGAGTTAAAACAGGAGTTGGGTTCAGACCAGGAGCTAGAAACAGGGTTAGTCCAGCAGTTAAAGTTAGGTTATCCCAGTATTTAAGGTTTAGGTTAAGCCAGAGGTGAGGATTAGGGTTGGGTCCTGGGTTAAGGCTAGGGTTAGGGTTACACCATTAATTAGGAATGGAGTTAAAGCAGGAGTTAGGGTCAGACCAGGGTCTAGAAATAGGATTAGTCCAGCAGTTCAACTTAGGTTAAGCCACAATTTAAGGTTTCGGTTAAGCCAGAGGTGAGGATTAGGGTTGGGTCCTGGGTTAAGGCTAGGGTTAGGGTTATACCATGGGTTAGAAATAGAGTTATAGCAGGAGTTAGGGTCAGACCAGGGGCTAGAAATATGGTTAGTCCAACAGTTAAACTTAGGTTAAGCCAGAATTTAAGGTTTAGGTTAAGCCAGAGGTGAGGATTAGGGTTGGGTCCTGGGTAAAGGCTAGGGTTAGGGTTACACCATGGGATAGGAATAAAGTTAAAGCAGGAGTTAGGGTCAGAACATGGGCTTGAAATAGTGTTAGTACAGCAGTTAAACTTAGGTTAAGCCAGAATTTAAGGTTTAGGTTAAGCCAGAGGTGAGGATTAAGGTTGGGTCTTAGGTTAAGGCTAGGGTTAGGGTTAGACCATGGGTTAGGAATAGAGTTAAAACAGGAGTTAGGGTCAAACCAGGAGCTAGAAATAGGGTTAGTCCAGCAGTTAAAGTTAGGTTAAGCCAGAAATTTACAGTTTAGGTTAAACCAGAGGTGAGGATTAGGGTTGGGTTATGGGTTAAGGCTAGGGTTAGGGTTAGATCACGGATTAGTAATAGAGTTAAAACAGGAGTTAGGGTCAGACCAGGAAACAGAAATAGGGTTAGTCCAGCAGTTAAACTTAGGTTATCCTAGTATTTAAGGTTTAGGTTAAGCCAGAAGTGAGCATTAGGGTTGGGTCCTGGGTTAAGGCTAGGGTTAGGGTTAGACCATGGGTTAGGAATAGAGTTAAAACAGGAGTTGGGTTCAGACCAGGAGCTAGAAACAGGGTTAGTCCAGCAGTTAAAGTTAGGTTATCCCAGTATTTAAGGTTTAGGTTAAGTCAGAGGTGAGGATTAGGGTTGGGTCCTGGTTTAAGGATAGGGTTAGAGTTAGACCATGGGTTAGGAATAGAGTTAAAACAGGAGTTATGGTCAGACCAGGAGCTAGAAATAGGTTTAGAATAGCAGTTAAGGTTAGGTTATCCCAGTATTTAAGGTTTAGATTAAGACAGAGGTGAGGATTAGGGTTGGGTCCTGGTTAAGGCTAGGGTTAGGGTTACACTATTAATTAGGAATGGAGTTAAAGCAGGAGTTAGGGTCAGAACATGGGCTTGAAATAGTGTTAGTCCAGCAGTTAAACTTAGGTTAAGCCAGAATTTAAGGTTTAGGTTAAGCCAGAGGTGAGGATTAAGGTTGGGTCTTAGGTTAAGGCTAGGGTAAGGGTTAGACCATGGGTTAGGAATAGAGTTAAAACAGGAGTTAGGGTCAAACCAGGAGCTAGAAATAGGGTTAGTCCAGCAGTTAAAGTTAGGTTAAGCCAGAATTTTACGGTTTAGGTTAAACCAGAGATGAGGATTAGGGTTGGGTCCTGGTTAAGGCTAGGGTTAGGGTTACACCATTATTTAGGAATGGAGTTAAAGCAGGAGTTAGGGTCAGACCAGGGTCTAGAAATAGGATTAGTCCAGCAGTTAATCTTAGGTTAAGCCACAATTTAAGGTTTCGGTTAAGCCAGAGGTGAGGATTAAGGTTGGGTTCTGGGTTAAGGGTAGGGTTAGGGTTATACCATGGGTTAGAAATAAAGTTATAGCAGGAGTTAGGGTCAGACCAGGGGCTAGAAATATGGTTAGTCCAACAGTTAAACTTAGGTTAAGCCAGAATTTAAGGTTTCGGTTAAGCCAGAGGTGAGGATTCGGGTTGGGTCCTGGGTAAAGGCTAGGGTTAGGGTTACACCATGGGATAGGAATAAAGTTAAAGCAGGAGTTAGGGTCAGAACATGGGCTTGAAATAGTGTTAGTCCAGCAGTTAAACTTAGGTTAAGCCAGAATTTAAGGTTTAGGTTAAGCCAGAGGTGAGGATTAAGGTTGGGTCTTAGGTTAAGGCTAGGGTTAGGGTTAGACCATGGGTTAGGAATAGAGTTAAAACAGGAGTTAGGGTCAAACCAGGAGCTAGAAATAGGGTTTGTCCAGCAGTTAAAGTTAGGTTAAGCCAGAATTTTACGGTTTAGGTTAAACCAGAGATAAGGATTAGGGTTGGGTCATGGGTTAAGGCTAGGGTTAGGGTTAGACCACGGATTAGTAATAGAGTTAAAACAGCAGTTAGGGTCAGACCAGGAAACAGAAATAGGGTTAGTCCAGCAGTTAAACTTAGGTTATCTTAGTATTTAAGGTTTAGGTTAAGCCAGAGGTGAGGATTAGGGTTGGGTCCTGGGTTAGGGTTAGACCATGGGTTAGGAACAGAGTTAAAACAGGAGTTGGGTTCAGAACAGGAGCTAGAAACAGGGTTAGTCCAGCAGTTAAAGTTAGGTTATCCCAGTATTTAAGGTTTAGGTGAAGCCAGAGGTGAGGATTAGGGTTGGGTCCTGGGTTAAGGCTAGGGTTAGGGTTAGACCATGGGTTAGGAATAGAGTTAAAACAGGAGTTATGGTCAGACCAGGAGCTAGAAATAGGTTTAGATTAGCAGTTAAAGTTAGGTTATCCCAGTATTTAAGGTTTAGATTAAGACAGAGGTGAGGATTAGGGTTGGGTCCTGGTTAAGGCTAGGGTTAGGGTTACACCATTAATTAGGAATGGAGTAAAAGCAGGAGTTAGGGTCAGACCAGGGTCTAGAAATAGGATTAGTCCAGCAGTTAAACTTAGGTTAAGCCACAATTTAAGGTTTCGGTTAAGCCAGAGGTGAGGATTAGGGTTGGGTCCTGGGTTAAGGCTAGGGTTAGGGTTATACCATGGGTTAGAAATAGAGTTATAGCAGGAGTTAGGGTCAGACCAGGGGCTAGAAATATGGTTAGTCCAACAGTTAAACTTAGGTTAAGCCAGAATTTAAGGTTTAGGTTAAGCCAGAGGTGAGGATTAGGGTTGGATCCTGGGTAAAGGCTAGGGTTAGGCTTAGACCATGGGTTAGGAATAGAGTTAAAACAGGAGTTAGGGTCAAACCAGGAGCTAGAAATAGGGTTAGTCCAGCAGTTAAAGTTAGGTTAAGCCAGAATTTTACGGTTTAGGTAAATCCAGAGGTGAGGATTAGGGTTGGGTTATGGGTTAAGGCTAGGGTTAGGGTTAGACCACGGATTAGTAATAGAGTTAAAACAGGAGTTGGGGTCAGACCAGGAAACAGAAAAAGGGTTAGTCCAGCAGTTAAACTTAGGTTATCCTAGTATTTAAGGTTTAGGTTAAGCCAGAGGTGAGGATTAGGGTTGGGTCCTGGGTTAAGGCTAGGGTTAGGGTTAGACCATGGGTTAGGAATAGAGTTAAAACAGGAGTTGGGTTCATACCAGGAGCTAGAAACAGGGATAGTCCAGCAGTTAAAGTTAGGTTATCCCAGTATTTAAGGTTTAGGTTAAGTCAGAGGTGAGGATTAGGGTTGGGTCCTGGTTTAAGGATAGGGTTAGAGTTAGACCATGGGTTAGGAATAGAGTTAAAACAGGATTTATTGTCAGACCAGGAGCTAGAAATAGGTTTAGATTGGCAGTTAAAGTTAGTTTATCCCATATTTAAGGTTTAGATTAAGACAGAGGTGAGCATTAGGGTTGGGTCCTGGTTAAGGCTAGGGTTAGGGTTACACCATTAATTAAGAATGGAGTTAAAGCAGGAGTTAGGGTCAGACCAGGGTCTAGAAATAGGATTAGTCCAGCAGTTAAACTTAGGTTAAGCCACAATTTAAGGTTTCGGTTAAGCCAGAGGTAAGGATTAGGGTTGGGTCCTGGGTTAAGGCTAGGGTTAGGGTTATACCATGGGTTAGAAATCGAGTTATAGCAGTAGTTAGGGTCAGACCAGGGGCTAGAAATATGGTTAGTCCAACAGTTAAACTTAGGTTAAGTCAGAATTTAAGGTTTAGGTTAAGCCAGAGGAGAGGATTAGTGTTGGGTCATGGGTTAAGGCTAGGGTTAGGGTTACACCATGGGTTAGGAATAGAGTTAAAGCAGGAGTTAAGGTCAGAACATGGGCTTGAAATAGGGTTAGTCCAGCAGTTAAACTTAGGTTAAGCCAGAATTTAAGGTTTAGGTTAACCCAGAGGTGAGGATTAGGGTTGGGTCCTTGGTTAAGGCTAGGGTTAGGGTTAGACCATGGGTTAGGAATAGAGTTAAAACAGGAGTTGGGTTCAGACCAGGAGCTAGAAACAGGGTTAGTCCAGCAGTTAAAGTTAGGTTATCCCAGTATTTAAGGTTTAGGTTAAGTCAGAGGTGAGGATTAGGGTTGGGTCCTGGGTTAAGGATAGGGTTAGAGTTGGACCATGGGTTAGGAATAGAGTTAAAACAGGAGTTATGATCAGACCAGGAGCTAGAAATAGGTTTATATTAGCAGTTAAAGTTAGGTTATCCCAGTATTTAAGGTTTAGATTAAGACAGAGGTGAGGATAAGGGTTGGGTCCTGGTTAAGGCTAGGGTTAGGGTTACACCATTAATTAGGAATGGAGTTAAAGCAGGAGTTAGGGTCAGACCAGGGTCTAGAAATAGGATTGGTCCAGCAGTTAAACTTAGGTTAAGCCACAATTTAAGGTTTAGGTTAAGCCAGAGGTGAGGATTAGGGTTGGGTCCTGGGTAAAGGCTAGGATTAGGGTTACACCATGGGATAGGAATAAAGTTAAAGCAGGAGTTAGGGTCAGAACATGGGCTTGAAATAGGGTTAGTCCAGCAGTTAAACTTAGGTTAAGCCAGAATTTAAGGTTTAGGTTAAGCCAGAGGTGAGGATTAAGGTTGGGTCTTAGGTTAAGGCTAGGGTTAGGGTTAGACCATGGGTTAGGAATAGAGTTAAAACAGTAGTTAGGGTCAAACCAGGAGCTAGAAATAGGGTTAGTCCAGCAGTTAAAGTTAGGTTAAGCCAGAATTTTACGGTTTAGGTTAAACCAGAGATGAGGATTAGGGTTGGGTCATGGGTTAAGGCTAGGGTTAGGGTTAGACCACGGATTAGTAATAGAGTTAAAACAGGAGTTAGGGTCAGACCAGTAAACAGAAATAGGGTTAGTCCAGCAGTTAAACTTAGGTTATCCTAGTATTTAAGGTTTAGGTTAAGCCAGAGGTGAGGATTAGGGTTGGGTCCTGGGTTAAAGCTAGGGTTAGGGTTAGACCATGGGTTAGGAATAGAGTTAAAACAGGAGTTGGGTTCAGACCAGGAGCTAGAAACAGGGTTACTTCAGCAGTTAAAGTTAGGTTATCCCAGTATTTAAGGTTTAGGTTAAGCCAGAGGTGAGGATTAGGGTTGGGTCCTGGGTTAAGGCTAGGGTTAGGGTTAGACCATGGGTTAGGAATAGAGTTAAAACAGGAGTTATGGTCAGACCAGGAGCTAGAAATAGGTTTAGATTAGCAGTTAAATTTAGGTTATCCCAGTATTTAAGGTTTAGATTAAGACAGAGGTGAGGATTAGGGTTGGGTCCTGGTTATGGCTAGGGTTAGGGTTACACCATTAATTAGGAATGGAGTTAAAGCAGGAGTTAGGGTCAGACCAGGGGCTAGAAATAGGATTAGTCCAGCAGTTAAACTTAGGTTAAGCCACAATTTAAGGTTTCGGTTAAGCCAGAGGTGAGGATTAGGGTTGGGTCCTGGGAAAAGGCTAGGGTTAGGGTTACACCATGGGATAGGAATAAAGTTAAAGCAGGAGTTAGGGTCAGAACATGGGCTTGAAATAGTGTTAGTCCAGCAGTTAAACTTAGGTTAAGCCAGAATTTAAGGTTTAGGTTAAGCCAGAGGTGAGGATTAAGGTTGGGTCTTAGGTTAAGGCTAGGGTTAGGGTTAGACCATGGGTTAGGAATAGAGTTAAAACAGGAGTTAGGGTCAAACCAGGAGCTAGAAATAGGGTTAGTCCAGCAGTTAAAGTTAGGTTAAGCCAGAATTTTACGGTTTAGGTTAATCCAGAGGTGAGGATTAGAGTTGGGTTATGGGTTAAGGCTAGGGTTAGGGTTAGACAACGGATTAGTAATAGAGTTAAAACAGGAGTTGGGGTCAGACCAGGAAAGAGAAATAGGGTTAGTCCAGCAGTTAAACTTAGGTTATCCTAGTATTTAAGGTTTAGGTTAAGCCAGAGGTGAGGATTAGGGTTGGGTCCTGGGTTAAGGCTAGGGTTAGGGTTAGACCATGGGTTAGGAATAGAGTTAAAACAGGAGTTGGGTTCAGACCAGGAGCTAGAAACAGGGTTAGTCCAGCAGTTAAAGTTAGGTTATCCCAGTATTTAAGGTTTAGGTTAAGTCAGAGGTGAGGATTAGGGTTGGGTCCTGGGTTAAGGATAGGGTTAGAGTTGGACCATGGGTTAGGAATAGAGTTAAAACAGGAGTTATGGTCAGACCAGGAGCTAGAAATAGGTTTAGATTGGCAGTTAAAGTTAGTTTATCCCATATTTAAGGTTTAGATTAAGACAGAGGTGAGCATTAGGGTTGGGTCCTGGTTAAGGCTAGGGTTAGGGTTACACCATTAATTAAGAATGGAGTTAAAGCAGGAGTTAGGGTCAGACCAGGGTCTAGAAATAGGATTAGTCCAGCAGTTAAACTTAGGTTAAGCCACAATTTAAGGTTTCGGTTAAGCCAGAGGTAAGGATTAGGGTTGGGTCCTGGGTTAAGGCTAGGGTTAGGGTTATACCATGGGTTAGAAATCGAGTTATAGCAGTAGTTAGGGTCAGACCAGGGGCTAGAAATATGGTTAGTCCAACAGTTAAACTTAGGTTAAGTCAGAATTTAAGGTTTAGGTTAAGCCAGAGGAGAGGATTAGTGTTGGGTCATGGGTTAAGGCTAGGGTTAGGGTTACACCATGGGTTAGGAATAGAGTTAAAGCAGGAGTTAAGGTCAGAACATGGGCTTGAAATAGGGTTAGTCCAGCAGTTAAACTTAGGTTAAGCCAGAATTTAAGGTTTAGGTTAACCCAGAGGTGAGGATTAGGGTTGGGTCCTTGGTTAAGGCTAGGGTTAGGGTTAGACCATGGGTTAGGAATAGAGTTAAAACAGGAGTTGGGTTCAGACCAGGAGCTAGAAACAGGGTTAGTCCAGCAGTTAAAGTTAGGTTATCCCAGTATTTAAGGTTTAGGTTAAGTCAGAGGTGAGGATTAGGGTTGGGTCCTGGGTTAAGGATAGGGTTAGAGTTGGACCATGGGTTAGGAATAGAGTTAAAACAGGAGTTATGATCAGACCAGGAGCTAGAAATAGGTTTATATTAGCAGTTAAAGTTAGGTTATCCCAGTATTTAAGGTTTAGATTAAGACAGAGGTGAGGATAAGGGTTGGGTCCTGGTTAAGGCTAGGGTTAGGGTTACACCATTAATTAGGAATGGAGTTAAAGCAGGAGTTAGGGTCAGACCAGGGTCTAGAAATAGGATTGGTCCAGCAGTTAAACTTAGGTTAAGCCACAATTTAAGGTTTAGGTTAAGCCAGAGGTGAGGATTAGGGTTGGGTCCTGGGTAAAGGCTAGGATTAGGGTTACACCATGGGATAGGAATAAAGTTAAAGCAGGAGTTAGGGTCAGAACATGGGCTTGAAATAGGGTTAGTCCAGCAGTTAAACTTAGGTTAAGCCAGAATTTAAGGTTTAGGTTAAGCCAGAGGTGAGGATTAAGGTTGGGTCTTAGGTTAAGGCTAGGGTTAGGGTTAGACCATGGGTTAGGAATAGAGTTAAAACAGTAGTTAGGGTCAAACCAGGAGCTAGAAATAGGGTTAGTCCAGCAGTTAAAGTTAGGTTAAGCCAGAATTTTACGGTTTAGGTTAAACCAGAGATGAGGATTAGGGTTGGGTCATGGGTTAAGGCTAGGGTTAGGGTTAGACCACGGATTAGTAATAGAGTTAAAACAGGAGTTAGGGTCAGACCAGTAAACAGAAATAGGGTTAGTCCAGCAGTTAAACTTAGGTTATCCTAGTATTTAAGGTTTAGGTTAAGCCAGAGGTGAGGATTAGGGTTGGGTCCTGGGTTAAAGCTAGGGTTAGGGTTAGACCATGGGTTAGGAATAGAGTTAAAACAGGAGTTGGGTTCAGACCAGGAGCTAGAAACAGGGTTACTTCAGCAGTTAAAGTTAGGTTATCCCAGTATTTAAGGTTTAGGTTAAGCCAGAGGTGAGGATTAGGGTTGGGTCCTGGGTTAAGGCTAGGGTTAGGGTTAGACCATGGGTTAGGAATAGAGTTAAAACAGGAGTTATGGTCAGACCAGGAGCTAGAAATAGGTTTAGATTAGCAGTTAAATTTAGGTTATCCCAGTATTTAAGGTTTAGATTAAGACAGAGGTGAGGATTAGGGTTGGGTCCTGGTTATGGCTAGGGTTAGGGTTACACCATTAATTAGGAATGGAGTTAAAGCAGGAGTTAGGGTCAGACCAGGGGCTAGAAATAGGATTAGTCCAGCAGTTAAACTTAGGTTAAGCCACAATTTAAGGTTTCGGTTAAGCCAGAGGTGAGGATTAGGGTTGGGTCCTGGGAAAAGGCTAGGGTTAGGGTTACACCATGGGATAGGAATAAAGTTAAAGCAGGAGTTAGGGTCAGAACATGGGCTTGAAATAGTGTTAGTCCAGCAGTTAAACTTAGGTTAAGCCAGAATTTAAGGTTTAGGTTAAGCCAGAGGTGAGGATTAAGGTTGGGTCTTAGGTTAAGGCTAGGGTTAGGGTTAGACCATGGGTTAGGAATAGAGTTAAAACAGGAGTTAGGGTCAAACCAGGAGCTAGAAATAGGGTTAGTCCAGCAGTTAAAGTTAGGTTAAGCCAGAATTTTACGGTTTAGGTTAATCCAGAGGTGAGGATTAGAGTTGGGTTATGGGTTAAGGCTAGGGTTAGGGTTAGACAACGGATTAGTAATAGAGTTAAAACAGGAGTTGGGGTCAGACCAGGAAAGAGAAATAGGGTTAGTCCAGCAGTTAAACTTAGGTTATCCTAGTATTTAAGGTTTAGGTTAAGCCAGAGGTGAGGATTAGGGTTGGGTCCTGGGTTAAGGCTAGGGTTAGGGTTAGACCATGGGTTAGGAATAGAGTTAAAACAGGAGTTGGGTTCAGACCAGGAGCTAGAAACAGGGTTAGTCCAGCAGTTAAAGTTAGGTTATCCCAGTATTTAAGGTTTAGGTTAAGTCAGAGGTGAGGATTAGGGTTGGGTCCTGGGTTAAGGATAGGGTTAGAGTTGGACCATGGGTTAGGAATAGAGTTAAAACAGGAGTTATGGTCAGACCAGGAGCTAGAAATAGGTTTATATTAGCAGTTAAAGTTAGGTTATCCCAGTATTTAAGGTTTAGATTAAGACAGAGGTGAGGATTAGGGTTGGGTCCTGGTTAAGGCTAGGGTTAGGGTTACACCATTAATTAGGAATGGAGTTAAAGCAGGAGTTAGGGTCAGACCAGGGTCTAGAAATAGGATTAGTCCAGCAGTTAAACTTAGGTTAAGCCACAATTTAAGGTTTCGGTTAAGCCAGAGGTGAGGATTAGGGTTGGGTCCTAGGTTAAGGCTAGGGTTAGGGTTATACCATGGGTTAGAAATAGAGTTATAGCAGGAGTTAGGGTCAGACCAGGGGCTAGAAATATGGTTAGTCCAACAGTTAAACTTAGGTTAAGCCAGAATTTAAGTTTAGGTTAAGCCAGAGGAGAGGATTAGGGTTGGGTCCTGGGTAAAGGCCAGGGTTAGGGTTACACCATGGGTTAGGAATAGAGTTAAAGCAGGAGTTAGGGTCAGAACATGGGCTTGAAGTAGGGTTAGTCCAGCAGTTAAACTTAGGTTAAGCCAGAATTTAAGGTTTAGGTTAAGCCAGAGGTGAGGATTAGGGTTGGGTCCTGGGTAAAGGCTAGGGTTAGGGTTACACCATGGGATAGGAATAAAGTTAAAGCAGGAGTTAGGGTCAGAACATTGGATTGAAATACTGTTAGTCCAGCAGTTAAACTTAGGTTAAGCCAGAATTTAATGTTTAGGTTAAGCCAGAGGTGAGGATTAAGGTTGGGTCTTAGGTTAAGGATAGGGTTAGGGTTAGACCATGGGTTAGAAATAGAGTTATAGCAGGAGTTAGGGTCAGACCAGGGGCTAGAAATATGGTTAGTCCAACAGTTAAAGTTAAGTTAAGCCAGAATTTTACGGTTTAGGTTAAACCAGAGGTGAGGATAAGGTTTGGGTTATGGGTTAAGGCTAGGGTTAGGGTTAGACCACGGATTAGTAATAGAGTTAAAACAGGAGTTAGGGTCAGACCAGGAAACAGAAATAGGGTTAGTCCAGCAGTTAAAGTTAGGTTATCCTAGTATTTAAGGTTTAGGTTAAGCTAGAGGTGAGGATTAGGGTTGGGTCCTGGGTTAAGGCTAGGGTTAGGGTTAGACCATGGGTTAGGAATACAGTTAAAACAGGAGTTGGGTTCAGACCAGGAGCTAGAAACAGGGTTAGTCCAGCAGTTAAAGTTAGGTTATCCCAGTATTTAAGGTTTAGGTTAAGTCAGACGTGAGGATTAGGGTTGGGTCCTGGTTTAAGGATAAGGTTAGAGTTAGACCATGGGTTAGGAATAGAGTTAAAACAGTAGTTATGGTCAGACCAGGAGCAAGAAATAGGTTTAGATTAGCAGTTAAAGTTAGGTTATCCCAGTATTTAAGGTTTAGATTAAGACAGAGGTGAGGATTAGGGTTGGGTCCTGGGTTAAGGCTAGGGTTAGGGTTATACCATGGGTTAGAAATAGAGTTATAGCAGGAGTTAGGGTCAGACCAGGGGCTAGAAATATGGTTAGTCCAACAGTTAAACTTAGGTTAAGCCAGAATTTAAGGTTTAGGTTAAGCCAGAGGTGAGGATTAGGGTTGGGTCCTGGGTAAAGGCTAGGGTTAGGGTTACACCATGGGATAGGAATAAAGTTAAAGCAGGAGTTAGGGTCAGAACATGGGCTTGAAATAGGGTTAGTCCAGCAGTTAAACTTAGGTTAAGCCAGAATTTAAGGTTTAGGTTAACCCAGAGGTGAGGATTAAGGTTGGGTCTTGGGTTAAGGCTAGGGTTAGGGTTAGACCATGGGTTAGAAATAGAGTTATAGCAGGAGTTAGGGTCATACCAGGGGCTAGAAATATGGTTAGTCCAACAGTTAAAGTTAGGTTAAGCCAGAATTTTACGGTTTAGGTTAAACCAGAGGTGAGGATAAGGGTTGGGTTATGGGTTAAGGCTAGGGTTAGGGTTAGACCACGGATTAGTAATAGAGTTAAAACAGGAGTTAGGGTCAGACCAGGAAACATAAATAGGGTTAGTCCAGCAGTTAAACTTAGGTTATCATAGTATTTAAGGTTTAGGTTAAGCCAGAGGTGAGGATTAGGGTTGGGTCCTGGGTTAAGGCTAGGGTTAGGGTTAGACCATGGGTTAGGAATAGAGTTAAAACAGGAGTTGGGTTCAGACAGGAGCTAGAAACAGGGTTAGTCCAGCAGTTAAAGTTAGGTTATCCCAGTATTTAAGGTTTAGGTTAAGTCAGAGGTGAGGATTAGGGTTGGGTCCTGGGTTAAGAATAGGGTTAGAGTTAGACCATGGGTTAGGAATAGAGTTAAAACAGGAGTTATGGTCAGACCAGGAGCTAGAAATAGGTTTAGATTAGCAGTTAAAGTTAGGTTATCCCAGTATTTAAGGTTTAGATTAAGACAGAGGTGAGGATTAGGGTTGGGTCCTGGCTAAGGCTAGGGTTAGGGTTACACCATTAATTAGGAATGGAGTTAAAGCAGGAGTTAGGGTCAGACCAGGGTCTAGAAATAGGATTAGTCCAGCAGTTAAACTTAGGTTAAGCCACAATTTAAGGTTTCGGTTAAGCCAGAGGTGAGGATTAGGGTTGGGTCCTGGGTTAAGGCTAGGGTTAGGGTTATACCATGGGTTAGAAATAGAGTTATAGCAGGAGTTAGGGTCAGACCAGGGGCTAGAAATATGGTTAGTCCAACAGTTAAACTTAGGTTAAGCCAGAATTTAAGTTTAGGTTAAGCCAGAGGAGAGGATTAGGGTTGGGTCCTGGGTAAAGGCCAGGGTTAGGGTTACACCATGGGTTAGGAATAGAGTTAAAGCAGGAGTTAGGGTCAGAACATGGGCTTGAAGTAGGGTTAGTCCAGCAGTTAAACTTAGGTTAAGCCAGAATTTAAGGTTTAGGTTAAGCCAGAGGTGAGGATTAGGGTTGGGTCCTGGGTAAAGGCTAGGGTTAGGGTTACACCATGGGATAGGAATAAAGTTAAAGCAGGAGTTAGGGTCAGAACATTGGATTGAAATACTGTTAGTCCAGCAGTTAAACTTAGGTTATCTAGAATTTAATGTTTAGGTTAAGCCAGAGGTGAGGATTAAGGTTGGGTCTTAGGTTAAGGATAGGGTTAGGGTTAGACCATGGGTTAGAAATAGAGTTATAGCAGGAGTTAGGGTCAGACCAGGGGCTAGAAATATGGTTAGTCCAACAGTTAAAGTTAAGTTAAGCCAGAATTTTACGGTTTAGGTTAATCCAGAGGTGAGGATAAGGGTTGGGTTATGGGTTAAGGCTAGGGTTAGGGTTAGACCACGGATTAGTAATAGAGTTAAAACAGGAGTTAGGGTCAGACCAGGAAACATAAATAGGGTTAGTCCAGCAGTTAAAGTTAGGTTATCCCAGTATTTAAGGTTTAGGTTAAGTCAGAGGTGAGGATTAGGGTTGGGTCCTGGGTTAAGAATAGGGTTAGAGTTAGACCATGGGTTAGGAATAGAGTTAAAACAGGAGTTAGGGTCAAACCAGGAGCTAGAAATAGGGTTAGTCCAGTAGTTAAAGTTAGGTTAAGCCAGAAATTTACGGTTTAGGTTAAACCAGAGGTGAGGATTAGGGTTGGGTCATGGGTTAAGGCTAGGGTTAGGGTTAGACCACGGATTAGTAATAGAGTTAAAACAGGAGTTAGGGTCAGACCAGGAGCTAGAAATAGGTTTAGATTAGCAGTTAAAGTTAGGTTATCCCAGTATTTAAGGTTTAGATTAAGACAGAGGTGAGGATTAGGGTTGGGTCCTGGGTTAAGGCTAGGGTTAGGGTTAAACCACGGATTAGTAATAGAGTTAAAACAGGAGTTAGGGTCAGACCAGGAAACAGAAATAGGGTTAGTCCAGCAGGTAAAGTTAGGTTATCCTAGTATTTAAGGTTTAGGTTAAGCCAGAGGTGAGAATTAGGGTTGGGTCCTGGGTTACGGCTAGGGTTAGGGTTAGACCATGGGTTAGGAATAGAGTTAAAACAGGAGTTGGGTTCAGACCAGGAGCTAGAAACAGGGTTAGTCCAGCAGTTAAAGTTAGGTTATCCCAGCATTTAAGGTTTAGGTTAAGTCAGAGGTGAGGATTAGGGTTGGGTCCTGGTTTAAGGATAGGGTTAGAGTTAGACCATGGGTTAGGAATAGAGTTAAAACAGGAGTTGGGTTCAGACCAGGAGGTAGAAACAGGGTTAGTCCAGCAGTTAAAGTTAGGTTATCCCAGTATTTAAGGTTTAGGTTAAGTCAGAGGTGAGGATTAGGGTTGTGTCCTGGTTTAAGGATAGGGTTAGAGTTAGACCATGGGTTAGGAATAGAGTTAAAACAGGAGTTATGGTCAGACCAGGAGCTAGAAATAGGTTTAGATTAGCAGTTAAAGTTAGGTTATCCCAGTATTTAAGGTTTAGATTAAGACAGAGGTGAGGATTAGGGTTGGGTTCTGGTTAAGGCTAGGGTTAGGGTTACACCATTAATTAGGAATGGAGTTAAAGCAGGAGTTAGGGTTAGACGAGGGTCTAGAAATAGGATTAGTCCAGCAGTTAAACTTAGGTTAAGCCACAATTTAAGGTTTCGGTTAAGCCAGAGGTGAGGATTAGGGTTAGGTCCTGGGTAAAGGCTAGGGTTAGGGTTACACCATGGGTTAGGAATAGAGTAAAAGCAGGATTTAGGGTCAGAACATGGGCTTGAAATAGGGTTAGTCCAGCAGTTAAACTTAGGTTAAGCCAGAATTTAATGTTTAGGTTAAGCCAGAGGTGAGGATTAAGGTTGGGTCTTGGGTTAAGGCTAGGGTTAGGGTTAGACCATGGGTTAGGAATAGAGTTAAAACAGGAGTTAGGGTCAAACCAGGAGCTAGAAATAGGGTTAGTCCAGCAGTTAAAGTTAGGTTAAGCCAGAAATTTACGGTTTAGGTTAAACCAGAGGTGAGGATTAGGGTTGGGTCATGGGTTAAGGTTAGGGTTAGACCACGGATTAGTAATAGAGTTAAAACAGGAGTTAGGGTCAGACCAGGAAACAGAAATAGGGTTAGTCCAGCAGGTAAAGTTAGGTTATCCTAGTATTTAAGGTTTAGGTTAAGCCAGAGGTGAGAATTAGGGTTGGGTCCTGGGTTAAGGCTAGGGTTAGGGTTAGACCATGGGTTAGGAATAGAGTTAAAACAGGAGTTGGGTTCAGACCAGGAGCTAGAAACAGGGTTAGTCCAGCAGTTAAAGTTAGGTTATCCCAGTATTTAAGGTTTAGGTTAAGTCAGAGGTTAGGATTAGGGTTGGGTCCTGGTTTAAGGATAGGGTTAGAGTTAGACCATGGGTTAGGAATAGAGTTAAAACAGGAGTGTGGTTCAGACCAGGAGCTAGAAACAGGGTTAGTCCAGCAGTTAAAGTTAGGTTATCCCAGTATTTAAGGTTTAGGTTAAGTCAGAGGTGAGGATTAGGGTTGTGTCCTGGTTTAAGGATAGGGTTAGAGTTAGACCATGGGTTAGGAATAGAGTTAAAACAGGAGTTATGGTCAGACCAGGAGCTAGAAATAGGTTTAGATTAGCAGTTAAAGTTAGGTTATCCCAGTATTTAAGGTTTAGATTAAGACAGAGGTGAGGATTAGGGTTGGGTTCTGGTTAAGGCTAGGGTTAGGGTTACACCATTAATTAGGAATGGAGTTAAAGCAGGAGTTAGGGTTAGACGAGGGTCTAGAAATAGGATTAGTCCAGCAGTTAAACTTAGGTTAAGCCACAATTTAAGGTTTCGGTTAAGCCAGAGGTGAGGATTAGGGTTGGGTCCTGGGTAAAGGCTAGGGTTAGGGTTACACCATGGGTTAGGAATAGAGTTAAAGCAGGATTTAGGGTCAGAACATGGGCTTGAAATAGGGTTAGTCCAGCAGTTAAACTTAGGTTAAGCCAGAATTTAATGTTTAGGTTAAGCCAGAGGTGAGGATTAAGGTTGGGTCTTGGGTTAAGGCTAGGGTTAGGGTTAGACCATGGGTTAGGAATAGAGTTAAAACAGGAGTTAGGGTCAAACCAGGAGCTAGAAATAGGGTTAGTCCAGCAGTTAAAGTTAGGTTAAGCCAGAAATTTACGGTTTAGGTTAAACCAGAGGTGAGGATTAGGGTTGGGTCATGGGTTAAGGTTAGGGTTAGACCACGGATTAGTAATAGAGTTAAAACAGGAGTTAGGGTCAGACCAGGAAACAGAAATAGGGTTAGTCCAGCAGGTAAAGTTATGTTATCCTAGTATTTAAGGTTTAGGTTAAGCCAGAGGTGAGAATTAGGGTTGGGTCCTGGGTTAAGGCTAGGGTTAGGGTTAGACCATGGGTTAGGAATAGAGTTAAAACAGGAGTTGGGTTCAGACCAGGAGCTAGAAACAGGGTTAGTCCAGCAGTTAAAGTTAGGTTATCCCAGTATTTAAGGTTTAGGTTAAGTCAGAGGTTAGGATTAGGGTTGGGTCCTGGTTTAAGGCTAGGGTTAGAGTTAGACCATGGGTTAGGAATAGAGTTAAAACAGGAGTGTGGTTCAGACCAGGAGCTAGAAACAGGGTTAGTCCAGCAGTTAAAGTTAGGTTATCCCAGTATTTAAGGTTTAGGTTAAGTCAGAGGTGAGGATTAGGGTTGTGTCCTGGTTTAAGGATAGGGTTAGAGTTAGACCATGGGTTAGGAATAGAGTTAAAACAGGAGTTATGGTCAGACCAGGAGCTAGAAATAGGTTTAGATTAGCAGTAGTGATGAGCGAGTACTAAAAAGCTCGGGTGCTCGAAGCTCGGGCCGAGCCTCCCAAGATACTCGTGTACTCGGCCCGAGCACCGAGCCCAATGTTATCCTATGGGAGACCCGAGTATTTTTGTGAAATGACCACCGGCAGCATGTAGAAACCCTAAAAATGGCACAAAAGTCTCCGAAGAGTGCTCAAATGACATGGCAACAGCATGGGGAAGACCCCTTGAAGCATTTATCACTCAAAAGTCACAGCTGTGAACAATTTTGTCCGCGTTTTACGCCATTTTTACGGACTCAGCAGAAAACCTTCCAAAATGACACCAAAATGATTTTTCATGGCGGAAATGTTAAGGGCACATACCCAATAGTGAGATAGAGCTAATGTATGTTACTTTTTGAGATCAATACATGAAAGATTTTACGTAAAACATTGTGTGGCACTCCGATGTCCCTGAGAAGAGACGTACATAAAGGCCTCTGAGTCTAATGTGCCCATTTTGAGGAACTGAGTCTTTGTAGTATTTTCCTTTGCCAGGGCAGTCCAAAATTGTGAGGTTCACCAATGCCCCTGCATACAGACGTGCATGATGGCCTGTAAACCTGAAGTGCCCATTGGAAGGAAGTGGGTCTATTGTAGTATAGCCCTTAGGCAGGGCAGCCAAAAATTGGGAGGCTCCACGTTGTCCCTGGATAGAGACGTGCATGAGGGCCTGTAAACCTGAAGTGCCCATTGGAAGGAAGTGGGTCTATTGTAGTATAGCCCTTAGGCAGGGCAGCCAAAAATTGGGAGGCTCCACGTTGTCCCTGGATAGAGACGTGCATGAGGGCCTGTAAACCTGAAGTGCCCATTGGAAGGAAGTGGGTCTATTGTAGTATAGCCCTTAGGCAGGGCAGCCAAAAATTGGGAGGCTCCACGTTGTCCCTGGATAGAGACGTGCATGAGGGCCTGTAAACCTGAAGTGCCCATTGGAAGGAAGTGGGTCTATTGTAGTATAGCCCTTAGGCAGGGCAGCCAAAAATTGGGAGGCTCCACGTTGTCCCTGGATAGAGACGTGCATGAGGGCCTGTAAACCTGAAGTGCCCATTGGAAGGAAGTGGGTCTATTGTAGTATAGCCCTTAGGCAGGGCAGCCAAAAATTGGGAGGCTCCACGTTGTCCCTGGATAGAGACGTGCATGAGGGCCTGTAAACCTGAAGTGCCCATTGGAAGGAAGTGGGTCTATTGTAGTATAGCCCTTATGCTGGGCAGCCAAAAATTGGGAGGCTCCACGTTGTCCCTGGATAGAGACCTGTTAGGTTCTTAGTGCCTCCGTGCTTGCATTTAAAAACCGCACGTGTGTGCCTGTTGGTGGCAGCTTTCCGCTGCATTTGTGTGAGTTTTGCAAAAACTTGGATATAACGCACAAGTCTAGTGAATACACATCAGCACAGCATTACAAAATGCGCAAGGGCGTTGTCAACGAACAAGGAAGTGGACGTGATAGTGGTGCAGGCAGAGACCAAGGTTGTGTACAAGCTCTAATTTCGCCACAACAAAGGGCCACATCTACTCGCTCGCACGTCCTGTACCAAATTCTTGGGGACCGCAGCAGTACACCGCTCTTGAACCAAGACCAGTGTCAACAGGTTGTTAGTTGGATAGCGGATAATGCTTCCAGTCAGATTGGCACCACCACAAACACTCTGTCTTCCACACGGTCAAGTGTCAGTAGCTGTGATACTGCACCGCACATTTCAGAACCTGATCCTCCTTCCTACCACCAGGCCGAGTACACGTCCACGGACATTACTGATCCCACACTTGGACACTCAGAAGAGCTGTTCGTTCACGTTTCCATTCACACATTCTGGCCTCTCGCCAGCTCCTGTTGAAGTGGGCCATGACGAGATTGTATGTACAGATGCCCAAATATTTGAGCAGCCACGTTCTCACGAAGTTGGCAACGTGTCTCAACAAGGGGTGGACGATGATGAGACACAATTGTCAGGAAATCAGGAGGAGCAGGGTGCGGAAGAGGAAGACGACGTGGTGGATGATCCAGTAACTGACCCAACCTGGCAGGAGGATATGCAGAACGAGGACAGCAGTGCACAGGGGGAGGGAGGCGTAGCATCCCAACAGGCAGTAAGAAGCAGAGTGGTGGCCCCAGGCAGACGTCAGGCAACTGTTCCCCGGAACAACACGACACAAGGTGCCTGTACAAATGTTAGGTCTTCCCGAGTCTGGCTGTAATACTATTGTATGTATTGAGGATTTCGATTGCGTTAGGGCAATGACAACCAGAGACGAGTTCTTGGTGCAAGACGTTTATAATATGCAACCAGCAAATATGTACATAAACGGAACAAAAACACAATAGAACATAAATACAGGAAATACCTTCCAGGGACGGAGCGAAAGGGAATTCACGGGACCGCGCACCGGACTCCCCCAGGGAGACCACCAAGAGCGAACCCCTATACAGGGACTGTCTGGCAATCACCCCAGAAGGCCTAAATGCGCAGCAGCCGGGACACAAAAGGGCAATAGGTAAGTCCAAAAATGTCCGTACGTGATGTGAGTCCAGAGTGGTATTAAACGGAAGGAACCGGGCAGAAGTGCCGACCAAAGACGGCAAACGGAGTCCGGGCACAGCTAGATGATACCAGATGAAGTCCAGAGTCGGTGTCGGTTGTTTTCCAAGAGGATCCGAATAACAATCAGGAACCAAAAGCAGCAGGGCAGGAGCACACAGGAAGCAGTATACTCAGGCACTGGACTAAGCTTTAGGGGCGGCTTTTAAACAGATGGACAGTAAGTAGGGCAACAGAACAGAAAACTCCATGTTAACAAAGGGCAAGCTCTTTCAAAAGAAAACTGGAAAACCAGGAACTCTGACACTGGCAGTTTTTTAAGTTGGCTCCAGATGATTCTAAAAAGGCCATTTGCAACACCTGCCATGCCAGCATCAGCAGGGGTACCAAAACTAGCAGCCTGACCACCACCAGCATGATCAGGCACATGTCAGCCAAGCACCCGACTTTGTGGGAAGTACAACAGAGTCGAGGAGCAGTGCTTGCTGATGTCACTGCTACGTCTTCGCTGGTTGTGCATGCGAGCCAATAACCTGTCCATGCTGCCTGCGAACAAGCCTCCTCCGGCCCTGCACCTGCAGTTACCCACGCAGAAATAACACCATCATCAAGCACGTCCTTGTCCCAGCGCAGCGTTCAGTTATCCATTCAGCAAACCTTTGAACGCAGGTGCAAATACACTGCCAACGCCCCACATGCCACACTTCTAAATGCTAACTTTTCGCGACTGCTTGCGCTGGAAATGTTGCCTTTTAGGCTGGTTGAGACAGAAGCATTCCGCGACCTGATGGTGGCAGCTGTCCCACGTTACTCGGTCCCCAGCCGCTACTATTTCTCCCGGTGTGCCGTCCCCGCATTGCATAACCATTAACCACGTGTCACAAAACATCACACGTGCCCTGAACAACGCTGTTTCAGCCAAAGTCCACCTAACCACAGACATGTGGACAAGTGCATGTGGGCAAGGCTGCTACATCTCGTTGACGTCACACTGGGTTAATATTGTGGAAGCTGGGACCCAGTCTGAGCGAGGGACGGAACACGTCCTTCACACACCAAGTTTTGCAGGCCCTACCTCAGTCAGGGTTTCACCCACACTCTACAGCTCCGGAATGTCATGCTCCTCAGCCTCCTCCTCCTCCTGCACATCCTGATCCACTTTACCCTCCACACCAGTCCCAAGCTGGAAGTGTCGCGGGCGGAGGAGGGGACGGTGCGCTCTCCCACTGCTCGGGTCCGGCTGCCGCTGCTCTACGGCTGCTGCTGCTCGTTGGCTCGAGCGATGGCCGGATCCCAGGGACTCGAGCGGCGCTACTCGCCCGTGAGTGAAAAGGGGTGGTTTGGGTTTTGGGGATATTGTCCGTGACGCCACCCACGGTTGTGGTGATTGTGTGGACACCACCGCTGCTCTGGACGGGGATCCCGGGAGCCTGTGACAGGGAGCAGCTTTGTTGTTATTTCTCCCCTCCGTGGGTAGGGGGGTTGGTTGTCCCGGGGCCCGGTGATGGGGTAGAGATGGATGACAGGCGGGTTGCGGGGCCTGATGAGGTGCAGGGTCGCAGGGTCAGCGCTGTGCCGCACGGCACGGAGGTACTCACTCAGCCCAATGATGATGACACAGTTCACGGTAAAACAAGTGGCTGGATGGACGGGTCCCTCGGACGGCTGCGGTTGTTCCTCCCTGCAGGTTAGTGATGACTGTCTCTCCCTGCACCTAAGTTCAGTGTTGGTAGTGATGGTTTCCCACCGGTAACCCGCTCCCCGACCTGGATATGGGCCGGAGGAGCCCCTTTTGCCCACAGGCGCTGGCCCTGGGAGACGGTTGCCCTTGGCGGTGGCGGTGTCTCCCCTTCACGGTTGGACGGTTGCCTTCTATCGGGACTTGGCTGTTTGGAAACCCTGAGGTCCCCTTCACTAACGTATTTGGCAAATTCACGGCGACACCAAGCCTTGCCGGGATCCGAAAGTCCTCTGCCAATGGTGCTGGCTTCTCTTTGTATACCGGTCCGGTACGGCCGGGTCACCACCCGTCCACGGTCCTTACGGCAGACTCCAATCGGCCTCCACTGCAGACGGTCACCACATCCTGCCAACCTTGCTGTCCTGTCCGGGCCACACACCCGGACCAACTTCAGGCTCTTTGCTGTCACTTTTCTCCTCTCTACTACTTTCCTCCTTCCACTTCCTTAGCTTAACTCTCACTGCCTGTGTTTTCCCTCCTCCTTGGTGGGTGGAGAGCAACCGCCTGGCTCCACACCCTGGTGTGGACAACAGCCCCTGGGGAAGGCAACAAGGATTTTGTGTTTTGACTATGATATGCCTGCAGGGAGTGTGGGGTGTTTAAGTGTTGTGCTCTGTGGCCCCTGGCTTGTCCAGGGCGACACAGAAGCACTGCAGCACTGCCTCGGCGAAGCGGCAACAGGCAGTGCTGAAGCTAATCTGCATAGGTGACAAACCCCACAATGCAGAAGAGGTGTGGACAGCTCTGAAACAGCAGGCAGATCACTGGCTCACAACTCTGAACCTAAAGCCAGGAAAGGTCGTGTGTGACAATGGCCGGAACCTGGTGGCGGCTTTGAGGCGAGGCCAGCTGACACATGTTCCATGCGTGGCCCATGTGCTCAACCTCGTGGTTCAGCGGTTTCTAAAGTCATACCTGTTACGCTCACCGAGGAGCGGCGAACGTCCGGAGGTGGACCCACTGGACCGTGCACCGGACTCCCCTGAGAAGACGGCCAGCAGCGAACCCCTATACAGGGACTGTGCGGCGCCTCCCCAGAAGGCCTAAATGCACGGCAGCCAGGGACCGGAGGTAGGAGTCTCTGTACGGCCAGGCGTGGCTCGGGTACGATGTCCGCGGCAGGCGGAACACGGAAGTGGCACCGGAGATGTTTCACAGCAGGTGACGTCCACAGCCGGTACGGTACAGGTAGTGTCCACGGCAGGTATGGCACGGTGACGTCCACGGTAGGAATGGGTGGTGACGTCCACAGCCGGTACGGTACAGATAGTGTCCACGGCAGGTATGGCACGGTGACGTCCACGGTAGGAATAGGTGGTGACGTCCACAGCCGGAATGGTATAGATGGCACTACGGTGAGACACAGGATTAGAATCAGGTAACAAAAGTACGGATCATAAACAAAAGCATAGACAGATTAGGACACTGGCAATGCACTAATAGAGGCGTTGCTCGGGCGCCTGCTGCCGGGGGAAGTGAACTTAAATACCTATTAGGCAGCAGGTGACCTCTGAGATCACTTCCAGGATTTGGGGCATACCACTTTAAGAAAGGGGGCGTGGCCTCGCACGCAGCCTAGAATCATCTACAGCAATTCTGTGTGAGGAGGAAACTGCAGCAGGCCTTGGAGTGGGAGCAACGTCTGCAGAGCCCTGGGGCCGGTAAGTGGAAGGCCTTCTCTGCCTGGGAGTGGGGGCAGGAGTGCATGTGGGAGCCATGCTGGGACTGGGCAGATGTGAGGGAGAGTCCCCCCCCCGGGGTCTGGTGGGACCAGGTGTTACAATACCCAGAGCTGTCTGATCTGCTGGTAAAAGTTCGCCGCCTGTCTGCACATTTTCGAAAGTCACCTACTGCTTCAGCCGGCCTTGCCGGCTTTCAGCGCCGTTTGCATCTTCCGGCTTACAGACTGCTGTGTGATGTCCCCACGCGTTGGAATTCAACTCTGCACAAGTTGGTCAGGATATGTGAGCAGAAGAGGGCAGTTGTTGAGTACCTGCATCACCTAAGCCGTCGGGAAATGGGTCAAACTCCACACATAACACCTGAGGAGTGGAGATGGATGTCCGACCTATGTACCATCCGCCAAAACTTTGAGGACTCCACCAAGATGGTGAGCGGCGATGACGACATTATTAGCGTCACCATACCGCTTCTCTGCCTTCTAAAATGGTCTCTGCTCAAAAAACAACCATGATGCATTGCAGGCGGAGCGCGATGAGTTTGAGCAAGAAACAGTAGTGGGTGTGGGTGATAACACACAGCCCAGCCTCATCTCATCACAACGTGCAGTGGAGGACTATGACGAGGAGGAGGATGAAGACATGGAGCAACTCTCTGGCCAAATTGAGGATATGACATGCAGTCATATCCTCGGTTCAGCGTGGCTGGCCAGAGGACAGGGTAGATGATGATGAGGAGGAGGAGGACAGCATGTTCAGTCATCGTGTTGGTCAGGATACTGAAGTGATGGCTGTTAAGAGTCTGGCACACATGGCTGACTTTATGGTAAGCTGCCTGTCTCGTGACCCTCGCGTTAAAAACATCTTGGCCGACAATCATTACTGGTTGGTAACACTGTTAGACCCACGCTACAAGGAGAAATTTATGTCTCTTATTCCCGAGGCGGAGAGGTCAGGCAAAATGCAGCAGTTCCAGAAGGCCATAGTCACGGAAGTAGGCAAAGCATTCCCCTCACAAAACGCTAGCGGCATAGGTCAGGAATCAGTGGACAACCAAGGCGTACAGCCGAGAGGGGCACAAGTCCAATCCGCCAGAGGTAGGGGAACAGTCTTTAAGATGTGGGACAGTTTTCTCAGCCCCTCACATACCACAGCCCCTGAGGTGAGGGGTAGTGCCACAAGAAATCCTAAGTTTGCCCAGATGCTCAAGGAGTACCTTGCAGATCAAACAACTGTACTCCGACATTCCTCTGTGCCTTACAATTAATGGGTATCCAAGCTGGACACGTGGCATGAATTGGCTCTCTACGCCTTGGAAGTCCTGGCCTGCCCTGCCGCTAGCGCTAGCGTCAGAGCGTGTTTTTAGTGCCGCAGGTGGAATCATTACAGATAAACGCACCCGCCTGTCAACTGTAAATGCTGACAGGCTGACTCTGATCAAGATGAACAAGGGTTGGATTGGACCAGACTTCACCACACCACCAGCAAATGACAGCGGAATTTAAAGTTTGTAACGGGAATTTGCCATGTACCTCCACTCACCCATGGTAACACACTTCTGGACTTTGTCTAATCGCTGGACTGCTCCTCCTTCTCCTCATGCGCCATCATGATGACCGTTACAATAGTTAAGCCGTTATTTCAGGTATACCCCCAGTGGTAAATTTTTTCGCCCATTCTTTCAGAATGGGCATTACAACAACAGGAGACCCGCTCCTTTGCAATGGGAACAATGTTTTGAGGCCCTCATGCACATCTCTATCCAGGGACAATGTGGAGCCTCCAAATTTTTGGCTGCCCTGCCTAAGGGCTATACTACAATAGACCCACTTCCTTACAATGGGCACTTCGTGTTTACAGGCCATCATGCACGTCTCTATCCAGGGACAATATGGAGCCTGACGCTGCCACCGACTGCCACACACGTGCGTTTTTTAAATGCAAGCACGGACGCAATAAGAACCTAACAGGTTTTTAGGAGCGACAATTACTGAGAAGTCTGACACTATCAGCCACTGCTGACTGACGTGTATTATACACTAGACTTGTGCGTTATATAATAGTTTGTGAAAAACGCACACAAGTGCACCTGTACGCTGCCACCGACAGGCACACACGTGCGGTTTTTAAATGCAAGCACGGACGCAATAAGAACCTAACAGGTTTTTAGGAGCGACAATTACTGAGAAGTCTGACACTATCAGCCACTGCTGACTGACGTGTATTATACACTAGACTTGTGCGTTATATAATAGTTTGTGAAAAACGCACACAAGTGCACCTGTACGCTGCCACCGACAGGCACACATGTGCGGTTTTTAAATGCAAGCACGGACGCAATAAGAACCTAACAGGTTTTTAGGAGCGACAATTACTGAGAAGTCTGACACTATCAGCCACTGCTGACTGACGTGTATTATACACTAGACTTGTGCGTTATATAATAGTTTGTGAAAAACGCACACAAGTGCACCTGTACGCTGCCACCGACAGGCACACACGTGCGGTTTTTAAATGCAAGCACGGACGCAATAAGAACCTAACAGGTTTTTAGGAGCGACAATTACTGAGAAGTCTGACACTATCAGCCACTGCTGACTGACGTGTATTATACACTAGACTTGTGCGTTATATAATAGTTTGTGAAAAACGCACACAAGTGCACCTGTACGCTGCCACCGACAGGCACACAAGTGCGGTTTTTAAATGCAAGCACGGACGCAATAAGAACCTAACAGGTTTGTAGGAGCGACAATTACTGAGACGTCTGACACTATCAGCCACTGCTGACTGACGTGTATTATACACTAGACTTGTGCGTTATATAATAGTTTGTGAAAAACGCACACAAGTGCACCTGTACGCTGCCACCGACAGGCACACACGTGCGGTTTTTAAATGCAAGCACGGACGCAATAAGAACCTAACAGGTTTTTAGGAGCGACAATTACTGAGAAGTCTGACACTATCAGGACTGTTTTAGACTGTGTACACCAGCCCCAGATATGATGAAGGCTGGTATACGGTCACCACTAGGAATGGCTATATACCCTGCCTGCCTGCCTGCCTGCCTGTATACTGCTACAATAGTCCTGACAAGGACTCTTTTGGTCACTAGCCTGTATTCCAACCTGGCTATACCCTGCCTGTATACAGCAACAATAGTCCTGAGAAGGACTCTGCTACTGTACTCCGACCTGGCTATACCCTGCCTGCCTGTATACAACTAGAATAGGACTTTTGGTCACACTGTTTGCAGCCCTGCTACGGAAATAGCTATAAAGGGCCGCAAACCTTTCCCTGAAGCAGCGACCCTCTCCCTGCACTGACTGTCTGGATAGCTGTGAGCAGAGCACAGCGCGCCCGCCGGTATAAAGGCTCGGTCACGCTGTGCAGGCCGGCCAATCACTGCAATTCCACAACTAACAGGGCTGTGGCATTGTAGTGGTCTGCCAGCCAATCCCTGCATGAGGGCTGGCTCTCAAAAGAGCGCCAACATGCAGGGATGAAGATCACGAGTACAGCACGAGTATCGCGAGATTACTCGGTCCCCGCCGAGTATACCGAGTACAGTGATACTCGTGCGAGTACCGAGTAGTAACAAGCATGCTCGCTCATCACTAATTAGCAGTTAAAGTTAGGTTATCCCAGTATTTAAGGTTTAGATTAAGACAGAGGTGAGGATTAGGGTTGGGTCCTGGTTAAGGCTAGGGTTAGGGTTAGACCACGGATTAGTAATAGAGTTAAAACAGGAGTTGGGGTCAGACCAGGAAACAGAAATAGGGTTAGTCCAGCAGTTAAACTTAGGTTATCCTAGTATTTAAGGTTTAGGTTAAGCCAGAGGTGAGGATTAGGGTTGGGTCCTGGGTTAAGGCTAGGGTTAGGGTTATACCATGGGTTAGAAATAGAGTTATAGCAGGAGTTAGGGTCAGACCAGGAGCTAGAAACAGGGTTAGTCCAGCAGTTAAACTTAGGTTAAGCCAAAATTTAAGGTTTAGGTTAAGCCAGAGGAGAGGATTAGGGTTGGGTCCTGGGTAAAAGCTAGGGTTAGGGTTACACCATGGGTTAGTAATAGAGTTAAAGCAGGAGTTTGGGTCAGAACATGGGCTTGAAATAGGGTTAGTCCAGCAGTTAAACTTAGGTTATGCCAGAATTTAAGGTTTAGGTTAAGCCAGAGGTGAGGATTAAGATTGGGTCTTGGTTAAGGCTAGGGTTAGGGTTAGACCATGTGTTAGGAATAGAGTTAAAACAGGAGTTAGGGTCAAACCAGGAGCTAGAAATAGGGTAAGTCCAGCAGTTAAAGGTAGGTTAAGCCAGAATTTTACGGTTTAGGTTAAACCAGAGGTGAGGATTAGGGTTGGGTCATGGGTTAAGGCTAGGGTTAGGGTTAGACCATGGGTTAGTAATAGAGTTAAAGCAGGAGTTATGGTCAGACCAGGAGCTAGAAATAGGTTTAGATTAGCAGTTAAAGTTAGGTTTTCCCAGTATTTAAGGTTTAGATTAAGACAGAGGTGAGGATTAGTGTTGGGTACTGGTTAAGTCTAGGGTTTGGGTTACACCATTAATTAGGAATGGAGTTAAAGCAGGAGTTAGAGTCAGACCAGGGTCTAGAAATAGGGTTAGTCCAGCAGTTAAACTTAGGTTAAGCCACAATTTAAGGTTTCGGTTAAGCCAGAGGTGAGGATTAGGGTTGGGTCCTGGGTTAAGGCTAGGGTTAGGGTTATACCATGGGTTAGAAATAAAGTTATAGCAGGAGTTAGGGTCAGACCAGGGGCTAGAAATATGGTTAGTCCAACAGTTAAACTTAGGATAAGCCAGAATTTAAGGTTTAGGTTAAGCCAGAGGTGAGGATTAGGGGTGGGTCCTGGGTAAAGGCTAGGGTTAGGGTTACACCATGGGATAGGAATAAAGTTAAAGGAGGAGTTAGGGTCAGAACATTGGCTTGAAATAGTGTTAGTCCAGCAGTTAAACTTAGGTTAAGCCAGAATTTAAGGTTTAGGTTAAGCCAGAGGTGAGGATTAGGGTTGGGTCCTGGGTAAAAGCTAGGGTTAGGGTTACACCATGGGTTAGGAATAGAGTAAAAACAGGAGTTAGTTTAAAACTAGGGGCTAGAAATAGGGTTAGTCCAGCAGATTAACCTAGGTTAAGCCAGAATTTAAGGTTCAGGTTAAGCCAGAGGTGAGGATTAGGGATGGGTCTTAGGTTAAGGCTAGGGTTAGGGTTAGACCATGGGTTAGGAATAGAGTTAAAACAGGAGTTGGGGTCAAACCAGGAGCTAGAAATAGGGTTAGTCCAGCAGTTAAAGTTAGGTTAAGCCAGAATTTTACGGTTTAGGTTAAACCAGAGGTGAGGATTAGGGTTGGGTTATGGGTTAAGGCTAGGGTTAGGGTTAGACCACGGATTAGTAATAGAGTTAAAACAGGAGTTAGGGTCAGACCAGGAAACAGAAATAGGGTTAGTCCAGCAGTTAAACTTGGTTATCCTAGTATTTAAGGTTTAGGTTAAGCCAGAGGTGAGGATTAGGGTTGGGTCCTGGGTTAAGGCTAGGGTTAGACCATGGGTTAGGAATAGAGTTAAAACAGTAGTTGGGTTCAGACCAGGAGCTAGAAACAGGGTTAGTCCAGAAGTTATAGTTAGGTTATTCCAGTATTTAAGGTTTAGTTTAAGTTAGAGGTGAGGATTAGGGTTGGGTCCTGGGTTAAGGATAGGGTTAGAGTTAGACCATGGGTTAGGAATAGAGTTAAAACAGGAGTTATGGTCAGACCAGGAGCTAGGAATAGGTTTAGATTAGCAGTTAAAGTTAGGTTATCCCAGGATTTAAGGTTTAGATTAAGACAGAGGTGAGGATTAGGGTTGGGTGCTGGTTAAGGCTAGGGTTAGGGTTACACCATTAATTAGGAATGGAGTTAAAGCAGGAGTTAGGGTCAGACCAGGGTCTAGAAATAGGGTTAGTCCAACAGTTAAACTTAGGTTAAGCCACAATTTAAGGTTTTTGTTAAGCCAGAGGTGAGGGGTAGGGTTGGGTCCTGGGTTAAGGCTAGGGTTAGGGTTATACAATGGGTTAGAAATAGAGTTATAGCAGGAGTTAGGGTCAGACCAGGGGCTAGAAATATGGTTAGTCCAACAGTTAAACTTAGGTTAAGCCAGAATTTAAGGTTTAGGTTAAGCCAGAGGAGAGAATTAGGGTTGGGTCCTGGGTAAAAGCTAGGGTTAGGGTTACACCATGGGTTAGGAATAGAGTTAAAGCAGGAGTTAGGGTCAGAACATGGGCTTGAAATAGGGTTAGTCCAGCAGTTAAACTTAGGTTAAGTCAGAATTTAAGGTTTAGGTTAAGCCAGAGGTGAGGATTAAGGTTGGGTCTTGGTTAAGGCTAGGGTTAGGGTTAGACCATGTGTTAGGAATAGAGTTAAAACAATAGTTAGGGTCAAACCAGAAGCAAGAAATAGGGTAAGTCCAGCAGTTAAAATTAGGGTAAGCCAGAATTTTACGGTTTAGGTTAAACCAGAGGTGAGGATTAGGGTTATGTCATGGGTTAAGGCTAGGGTTAGGGTTAGACCATGGGTTAGGAATAGAGTTAAAACAAGAGTTGCGTTCAGACCAGGAGCTAGAAACAGGGTTAGTCCAGCAGTTAAAGTTAGTTTATCCCAGTATTTAAGGTTTAGGTTAAGTCAGAGGTGAGGATTAGGGTTGGGTCCTGGGTTAAGGATAGGGTTAGAGTTAGATCATGGGTTAGGAATAGAGTAAAAACAGGAGTTATGGTCAGACCAGGAGCTAGAAATAGGTTTAGATTAGCAGTTAAAGTTAGGTTATCCCAGTATTTAAGGTTTAGATTAAGACAGAGGTGAGGATTAGGGTTGGGTCCTGGTTAAGGCTAGGGTTAGGGTTACACCATTAATTAGGAATGGAGTTAAAGCAGGAGTTAGGGTCAGACCAGGGTCTAGAAATAGGATTAGTCCAGCAGTTCAACTTAGGTTAAGCCACAATTTAAGGTTTCGGTTAAGCCAGAGGTGAGGATTAGGGTTGGGTCCTGGGTTAAGGCTAGGGTTAGGGTTACACCATGGGATAGGAATAAAGTTAAAGCAGGAGTTAGGGTCAGAACATGGGCTTGAAATAGTGTTAGTCCAGCAGTTAAACTTAGGTTAAGCCACAATTTAAGGTTTAGGTTAAGCCATAGGTGAGGATTAAGGTTGGGTCTTAGGTTAAGGTTAGGGTTAGACCATGGGTTAGGAATAGAGTTAAAACAGGAGTTAGGGTCAAACCAGGAGCTAGAAATAGAGTTAGTCCAGCAGTTAAAGTTAGGTTAAGCCAGAATTTTACGGTTTAGGTTAAACCAGAGGTGAGGATTAGGGTTGGGTTATGGGTTAAGGCTAGGGTTAGGGTTAGACCACGGATTAGTAATAGAGTTAAAACAGGAGTTAGGGTCAGACCAGGAAACAGAAATACTGTTAGTCCAGCAGTTAAACTTAGGTTATCCTAGTATTTAAGAATTAGGTTAAGCCAGAGGTGAGGATTAGGGTTGGGTCCTCGGTTAAGGCTAGGGTTAGGGTTATACCATGGGTTAGAAATAAAGTTATAGCAGGAGTTAGGGACAGACCAGGTGTTAGAAATATGGTTAGTCCAACAGTTAAACTTGGGTTAAGCCAGAATTTAAGATTTAGGTTAAGCCAGAGGTGAGGATTAGGGTTGGGTCTTGGGTAAAGGCTAGGGTAAGGGTTACACCATGGGATAGGAATAAAGTTAAAGCAGGAGTTAGGGTCACAACATGGGCTTGAAATAGTGTTAGTCCAGCAGTTAAACTTAGGTTAAGCCAGAATTTAAGGTTTAGGTTAAGCCAGAGGTGAGGATTAAGGTTGGATATTAGGTTAAGGCTAGGGTTAGGGTTAGACCATGGATTAGGAATAGAGTTAAAAAAGGAGTTAGGGTCAAACCAGGAGCTAGAAATAGGGTTAGTCCAGCAGTTAAAGTTAGGTTAAGCCAGAATTTTACGGATTAGGTAAAACCAGAGGTGAGGATTAGGGTTGGGTTATGGGTTAAGGCTAGGGTTAGGGTTAGACCACGGATTAGTAAAAGAGTTCAAACAGGAGTTAGGGTCAGACCAGGAAACAGAAATAGGGTTAGTCCAGCAGTTAAACTTAGGTTATCCTAGTATTTAAGGTTTAGGTTAAGCCAGAGGTGAGGATTAGGGTTGGGTCCTGGGTTAAGGCTAGGGTTAGGGTTAGACCATGGGTTAGGAATAGAGTTAAAACAGGAGTTGGGTTCAGACCAGGAGCTAGAAACAGGGTTAGTCCAGCAGTTAAAGTTAGGTTATCCCAGTATTTAAGGTTTGGGTTAAGTCAGAGGTGAGGATTAGGGTTGGGTCCTGGTTTAAGGATAGGGTTAGAGTTAGACCATGGGTTAGGAATAGAGTTAAAACAGGAGTTATGGTCAGACCAGGAGCTAGAAATAGGTTTAGATTAGCAGTTAAAGTTAGGTTATCCCAGTATTTAAGGTTTAGATTAAGACAGAGGTGAGGATGAGGGTTGGGTCCTGGTTAAGGCTAGGGTTAGGATTACACCATTAATTAGGAATGGAGTTAAAGCAGGAGTTAGGGTCAGACCAGGGTCTAGAAATAGGATTAGGTAAGTCCAAGAGGGTCTGGCTCACTGTAAGTGCTCAGGAAAATAACAATGTATAGTAGAAAAAAATCCCGGCACACTTCTGAGTCATAAGAAACAATTAATTTGTGTTCAAACTAGAGTTTATTTTGATTGAAATTGACGTTTCGGCAATTTTAGCGTTCATCAAAATTCAACTAGACAAAGGAAAAAAAATATATACATACATGTATTAGTACCATACTATGTCAACTCATTATAATATATAGAAAATACAACAAAGAAAAAATACCTATATGGTATATAACAGATAATTCTCTCAATATAGGAATCTTGATGGATTATCCTGTGACAGACATCAAGAAAAAGGAGGGTCCATTAATTGAAAAAGACATATAAGAACTATACAATAAGGTGTATATGCCCAAAAATATAAAGAACATATTATATGAATCACATAAGGGAACAAAATTCCAAGGGCCAAAAAGAGTACAAGAGAATTAAGTAATAAGGGTTTTTTTTACCTGAAAAGGGATAGAAGACATTAAGTGAAATCCAGTGTATAAGGGTATAATACCGCTATGTGGAAAGCTGGGAAATAATAAGAGTAGAAAAAAGGAAGTTTAGAACACCTTACTAACAATAAGACAATACAAAGCAAAAAGGCCCATTGGATAAGCTGGAGAGCAAAGCAGTGTTACCTGTGTCCAGGGTGATCAGCGGTGGAGTGAGTAGAGTGAACTGACAGAGAGGGTTTATAAAGGGGAAGGGCGGGACAATTGAAGCAATTTCCTGAAGATGGAATAGAAAAAAAAAAAAAAGAGAAAACAGGAGAAACAGAGAAAGGAGGACCCAAAAACTTCCATGGAGATGGCGGTGAGCGTCAGCGTAACTATAGGAAAGAGGGGAAAGAAGTAAAATTACGTGTCAAAGAAGCAATATCATATCATTAGATATACGACATTTAATTAAACAGCAAAAGTGGGTTTAATATGCTTACAAAATGGTGAGAAATACATCACAAGGGTATATGAAGACACACGGAAATAATCTGAAATATCAGAATAATGATGTGTCGGTATAGAAAACAGCACAGATAAGACGGACTTCAAATAAAATAAGATAAACTTAATGATACTCATACTCCCTATTGAGACCGTGAGGGGACAGGGTACCCAGCGTATGGATCCAATAGGATTCCCTATTTTTAAGTATACCGACCCTGTCACCGCCACGTCTCAGTGGAGGAACATGTTCGAGAACTTGAAACCGGAGCTGGGAAACAGTGTGGCCACACTGAATGAAATGCTGAGGGATGGGTAACATTGTCAACTTGCAACGAATAGTGGATTTGTGTTTCCCGATGCGGTCTCGGATATGCTGGGTGGTCTCCCCAACATATCCGAGACCGCACGGACACTTGATAAGATAAACTACGTATGATGTATCACAAGTAAAAAAATCTTTAATGTGAAAAATCTTTCCTGTACGTGGATGAGTAAACTGACTGCCTTTAATAACATTGGAACAATGTGGGCAATGTAAACAAGGATAAGTGCCCTGTCGTGGTGTAGAGAGGAAGGATTGACGGGATTGACGAATAGATGACCCAATATCGGCCCTAACTAGAAGGTCACGGAGATTGGGGGAACGTTTATAAGAAAAAAGGGGTGGGATAGAAAATTCAGATATTTTCGGATATGATCGCTGCAAAACTGGCCAATGCCTCAATATGATGCTTTTAATAACGGAATGAAAAGGATGAAATGTATTAACAAATGTAGTAAAAGGTCCTGTGCGTTTAACCGAACCAGTGGAAAAACTTTTTTGAAGAGCAGAGCAAACCACTGATGGAGGATAACCCCGTTGGAGAAATTTATGAGACATTTCTTGATGTCTGCGAGAGCGTAGCTCATGATTGGTAACTATGCGTGAAACCCGTTTATATTGAGAACAAGGTAATGATTGTTTCAGATGGCGGGGATGACTGCTGGAATAATGCAAAAGACTGTTGCGGTCTGTGGGTTTTACATATAAATCAGACACAATATTACCCAGATGATCCATGGAGATAAGCGTATCCAAAAAATTAATAGCTGAAGAATCAGTATGTTGTATAAATGTTAAACCAGGAACCCTTGTATTGAGAAAGTTGAAAAAATCGTCAAAAAGGGCATGAGAACCCGAAAAAACGATAAAAATATCATCAATATAACGTTTGTAAAAGGTTATATGGGATTGAAAAAGAGGATGATTATATACAAATAATGACTCGAAATGCGTCATAAAGATATTGGCATAAGGGGGAGCAGCATTAGAACCCATAGCGGTACCCTTAATTTGGAAATAGAATTGATCTTGGAAAAGAAAAAAATTCTTATGAAGAATAACATGTAATAATTCCAAGCAAAATTCTTTCTGTGGGGACGAAAAATCACTGTAAGTATCCAAAAACCAATTGACCGCTCGTGAGCCTAAATCGTGATCAATACTGGTGTATAGTGAATTTACATCCAGCGTGACGAGAAACGAGTCAGGTGGAAATGGACTGTGAGATTTAAGTTGGTGAAGAAAATCATCCGTATCCCGTAAATACGAGGGGGTCTTGGTGACAAGAGGAGATAAAATACGATCTAAGGTTATTGCCAATGGTGACAATAAAGAATCAGTGGCAGCAACAATCGGGCGTCCAGGTGGATGCCATAGATTCTTATGTATCTTAGGTAGTGTGTACATGACCGGAATGACCGGATTCACCTTATTAAGATAAGTAGCTAATTTAGAATCAATGACACCCGAGATGGAAAAACGTTGAATCAACTCTAAGATGGTACGTTTGATATCATGGGAAGGGTCACCCGATATAGGTAAATAAGTGGAACTGTCTGATAACTGTGACAAAATCTCAGATGTGTAATAACTCTTGTCCATAACCACCAATGAGCCGCCCTTGTCCGCTGGCTTGATAATTATCGAAGAATTATTCTTAAGGGACTGTAATGCTTGGGTCTCACATGGAGTTAAATTATTCTTGACCCGTAACTCACCCCGTTTGACAGTATCAATGAAATTATTAATGTCAGTCTTAACGAGAGATACAAAGGTTTCTGCTGGGTGATAGTTGCGTGGAGGCATGAAACTACTGGGCATAGCCAAATTTAATGATGTGAATGAAAATAGTGAACCAGACAAGGTGGAACTCGGATCAGGCAGTATCTAATTAAAGTGAACTTTTAACCGAACAGATCTAAAAAATTTATTTAACTCTTGATCGAGTTTAAATGTATCAAAATGAGGAGTCGGGCAGAAAGTCAAGCCCTTTTGAAGGACTTGTGATTCGAGGGGGGACAAGGTGTAAGAGGAGATATTAAAAATGAGGTCCGCCTTACCTGAGATCTGGTGGTCATCCGATCTCCCGATTGAAAGTCTCCTCTGTCCCCTCCTCGTTGTTTTGGTGGCAGACCGCGTCGTGGGCCTAAAAAAGACGTCTGTGGAAAATCCCTCTCACTGCCGGAGCTAGCAGATGATGAATAATCGGGTCTGAAAGGTTGACGTCTACGTGCGGGAGATTCACCGCACCGCCACCGATAGACTTGTCCGCGTTTATAATCACCCTCGTCTCTCATAAATTTGCTACGTTTACGTTCCTGAAGAGATTTCTTGTATTCTGATATGGTAGATTCCATTTTGGATTTCATAGTAACAAGATCAGAGGATGAAAAAGTGTTGGTTAATTGTCCTTCAATGGTTGAGATCTGTTGGGAGATGATATTCAGTTCCTTATGGAGATAATCAATAGTAAGTGTCATGAGATCATATGAGCATTTATTGAGAATCTGTTCAAAGGTAATACAGAACTCCGGATTGTCCGAGAACAAGGTTGGACGCAAAGAGACGCGTAAGCCACGGGGTATCCTCTTAACTTTGTAATACTCAGCAAGAGTAATGAGATGAAGCTCAAGGGCTACTTGGCGCTTCAGTTCACGTTCATACTCCTTGGTTCTTGATTCCTCACTTGGAGTAAATAAGAATTGGCCTGTAGAGGTCACTCGAGAATGAATAAGGGAAGATTGTTCTTCGTTATATGAAAAAATATTGGAAGCCATATTCAATCGGTAGGTACAACAGGAGCTCTAGACCAAAAAGTATGATCAGGTAAGTCCAAGAGGGTCTGGCTCACTGTAAGTGCTCAGGAAAATAACAATGTATAGTAGAAAAAAATCCCGGCACACTTCTGAGTCATAAGAAACAATTAATTTGTGTTCAAACTAGAGTTTATTTTGATTGAAATTGACGTTTCGGCAATTTTAGCCTTCATCAAAATTCAACTAGACAAAGGAAAAAAAAATATATATACATACATGTATTAGTACCATACTATGTCAACTCATTATAATATATAGAAAATACAACAAAGAAAAAATACCTATATGGTATATAACAGATAATTCTCTCAATATAGGAATCTTGATGGATTATCCTGTGACAGACATCAAGAAAAAGGAGGGTCCATTAATTGAAAAAGACATATAAGAACTATACAATAAGGTGTATATGCCCAAAAATATAAAGAACATATTATATGAATCACATAAGGGAACAAAATTCCAAGGGCCAAAAAGAGTACAAGAGAATTAAGTAATAAGGGTTTTTTTACCTGAAAAGGGATAGAAGACATTAAGTGAAATCCAGTGTATAAGGGTATAATACCGCTATGTGGAAAGCTGGGAAATAATAAGAATAGAAAAAAGGAAGTTTAGAACACCTTACTAACAATAAGACAATACAAAGGCAAAAAGGCCCATTGGATAAGCTGGAGAGCAAAGCAGTGTTACCTGTGTCCAGGGTGATCAGCGGTGGAGTGAGTAGAGTGAACTGACAGAGAGGGTTTATAAAGGGGAAGGGCGGGACAATTGAAGCAATTTCCTGAAGATGGAATAGAAAAAAAAAAAAGAGAAAACAGGAGAAACAGAGAAAGGAGGACCCAAAAACTTCCATGGAGATGGCGGTGAGCGTCAGCGTAACTATAGGAAAGAGGGGAAAGAAGTTCGGTTAAAAGTTCACTTTAATCAGATACTGCCTGATCCGAGTTCCACCTTGTCTGGTTCACTATTTTCATTCACATCATTAAATTTGGCTATGCCCAGTAGTTTCATGCCTCCACGCAACTATCACCCAGCAGAAACCTTTGTATCTCTCGTTAAGACTGACATTAATAATTTCATTGATACTGTCAAACGGGGTGAGTTACGGGTCAAGAATAATTTAACTCCATGTGAGACCCAAGCATTACAGTCCCTTAAGAATAATTCTTCGATAATTATCAAGCCTGCGGACAAGGGCGGCTCATTGGTGGTTATGGACAAGAGTTATTACACATCTGAGATTTTGTCACAGTTATCAGACAGTTCCACTTATTTACCTATATCGGGTGACCCTTCCCATGATATCAAACGTACCATCTTAGAGTTGATTCAACGTTTTTCCATCTCGGGTGTCATTGATTCTAAATTAGCTACTTATCTTAATAAGGTGAATCCGGTCATTCCGGTCATGTACACACTACCTAAGATACATAAGAATCTATGGCATCCACCTGGACGCCCGATTGTTGCTGCCACTGATTCTTTATTGTCACCATTGGCAATAACCTTAGATCGTATTTTATCTCCTCTTGTCACCAAGACCCCCTCGTATTTACGGGATATGGATGATTTTCTTCACCAACTTAAATCTCACAGTCCATTTCCACCTGACTCGTTTCTCGTCACGCTGGATGTAAATTCACTATACACCAGTATTGATCACGATTTAGGCTCACGAGCGGTCAATTGGTTTTTGGATACTTACAGTGATTTTTCGTCCCCACAGAAAGAATTTTGCTTGGAATTATTACATGTTATTCTTCATAAGAATTTTTTTCTTTTCCAAGATCAATTCTATTTCCAAATTAAGGGTACCGCTATGGGTTCTAATGCTGCTCCCCCTTATGCCAATATCTTTATGACGCATTTCGAGTCATTATTTGTATATAATCATCCTCTTTTTCAATCCCATATAACCTTTTACAAACGTTATATTGATGATATTTTTATCGTTTTTTCGGGTTCTCATGCCCTTTTTGACGATTTTTTCAACTTTCTCAATACAAGGGTTCCTGGTTTAACATTTATACAACATACTGATTCTTCAGCTATTAATTTTTTGGATACGCTTATCTCCATGGATCATCTGGGTAATATTGTGTCTGATTTATATGTAAAACCCACAGACCGCAACAGTCTTTTGCATTATTCCAGCAGTCATCCCCGCCATCTGAAACAATCATTACCTTGTTCTCAATATAAACGGGTTTCACGCATAGTTACCAATCATGAGCTACGCTCTCGCAGACATCAAGAAATGTCTCATAAATTTCTCCAACGGGGTTATCCTCCATCAGTGGTTTGCTCTGCTCTTCAAAAAAGTTTTTCCACTGGTTCGGTTAAACGCACAGGACCTTTTACTACATTTGTTAATACATTTCATCCTTTTCATTCCGTTATTAAAAGCATCATATTGAGGCATTGGCCAGTTTTGCAGCGATCATATCCGAAAATATCTGAATTTTCTATCCCACCCCTTTTTTCTTATAAACGTTCCCCCAATCTCCGTGACCTTCTAGTTAGGGCCGATATTGGGTCATCTATTCGTCAATCCCGTCAATCCTTCCTCTCTACACCACGACAGGGCACTTATCCTTGTTTACATTGCCCACATTGTTCCAATGTTATTAAAGGCAGTCAGTTTACTCATCCACGTACAGGAAAGATTTTTCACATTAAAGATTTTTTTACTTGTGATACATCATACGTAGTTTATCTTATCAAGTGTCCGTGCGGTCTCGGATATGTTGGGGAGACCACCCAGCATATCCGAGACCGCATCGGGAAACACAAATCCACTATTCGTTGCAAGTTGACAATGTTACCCATCCCTCAGCATTTCATTCAGTGTGGCCACACTGTTTCCCAGCTCTGGTTTCAAGTTCTCGAACATGTTCCTCCACTGAGACGTGGCGGTGACAGGGTCGGTATACTTAAAAATAGGGAATCCTATTGGATCCATACGCTGGGTACCCTGTCCCCTCACGGTCTCAATAGGGAGTATGAGTATCATTAAGTTTATCTTATTTTATTTGAGGTCCGTCTTATCTGTGCTGTTTTCTATACCGACACATCATTATTCTGATATTTCAGATTATTTCCGTGTGTCTTCATATACCCTTGTGATGTATTTCTCACCATTTTGTAAGCATATTAAACCCACTCTTGCTGTTTAATTAAATGTCGTATATCTAATGATATGATATTGCTTCTTTGACACGTAATTTTACTTCTTTCCCCTCTTTCCTATAGTTACGCTGACGCTCACCGCCATCTCCATGGAAGTTTTTGGGTCCTCCTTTCTCTGTTTCTCCTGTTTTCTCTTTTTTTTTTTTTATATTCCATCTTCAGGAAATTGCTTCAATTGTCCCGCCCTTCCCCTTTATAAACCCTCTCTGTCAGTTCACTCTACTCACTCCACCGCTGATCACCCTGGACACAGGTAACACTGCTTTGCTCTCCAGCTTATCCAATGGGCCTTTTTGCTTTGTATTGTCTTATTGTTAGTAAGGTGTTCTAAACTTCCTTTTTTCTACTCTTATTATTTCCCAGCTTTCCACATAGCGGTATTATACCCTTATACACTGGATTTCACTTAATGTCTTCTATCCCTTTTCAGGTAAAAAAACCCTTATTACTTTATTCTCTTGTACTCTTTTTGGCCCTTGGAATTTTGTTTCCTTATGTGATTCATATAATATGTTCTTTATTTTTGGGCATATACACCTTATTGTATAGTTCTTATATGTCTTTTTCAATTAATGGACCCTCCTTTTTCTTGATGTCTGTCACAGGATAATCCATCAAGATTCCTATATTGAGAGAATTATCTGTTATATACCATATAGGTATTTTTTCTTTGTTGTATTTTCTATATATTATAATGAGTTGACATAGTATGGTACTAACACATGTATGTATATATTTTTTTTTTTCCTTTGTCTAGTTGAATTTTGATGAAGGCTAAAATTGCCGAAACGTCAATTTCAATCAAAATAAACTCTAGTTTGAACACAAATTAATTGTTTCTTATGACTCAGAAGTGTGCCGGGATTTTTTTCTACTAGAAATAGGATTAGTCCAGCAGTTAAACTTAGGTTAAGCCACAATTTAAGGTTTCGGTTAAGCCAGAGGTGAGGATTAGGGTTGGGTCCTGGGTTAAGGCTAGGGTTAGGGTTATACCATGGGTTAGAAATAGAGTTATAGCAGGAGTTAGGGTCAGACCAGGGGCTAGAAATATGGTTAGTCCAACAGTTAAACTTAGGTTAAGCCAGAGGTGAGGATTAGGGTTGGGTCCTGGGTTAAGGCTAGGGTTAAGGTTAGACCATGGGTTAGGAATAGAGTTAAAACAGGAGTTGGGTTCAGACCAGGAGCTAGAAACAGGGTTAGTCCAGCAGTTAAAGTTAGGTTATCCCAGTATTTAAGGTTTAGGTTAAGTCAGAGGTGAGGATTAGGGTTGGGTCCTGGTTTAAGGATAGGGTTAGAGTTAGACCATGGGTTAGGAATAGAGTTAAAACAGGAGTTATGGTCAGACCAGGAGCTAGAAATAGGTTTAGATTAGCAGTTAAAGTTAGGTTATCCCAGTATTTAAGGTTTAGATTAAGACAGAGGTGAGGATTAGGGTTGGGTCCTGGTTAAGGCTAGGGTTAGGGTTACACCATTAATTAGGAATGGAGTTAAAGCAGGAGTTAGGGTCAGACCAGGGTCTAGAAATAGGAGTAGTCCAGCAGTTAAACTTAGGTTAAGCCACAATTTAAGGTTTCAGTTAAGCAAGAGGTGAGGATTAGGGTTGGGTCCTGGGTAAAGGCTAGGGTTAGGGTTACACCATGGGATAGAAATAAAGTTAAAGAAGGAGTTAGGGTCAGAACATGGGCTTGATATAGTGTTAGTCCAGCAGTTAAACTTAGGTTAAGCCAGAATTTAAGGTTTAGGTTAAGCCAGAGGTGAGGATTAAGGTTGGGTCTTAGGTTAAGGCTAGGGTTAGGGTTAGACCATGTGTTAAGAATAGAGTTAAAACAGGAGTTAGGGTCAAACCAGGAGCTAGAAATAGGGTTAGTCCAGCAGTTAAAGTTAGGTTAAGTCAGAATTTTACGGTTTAGGTTAAACCAAAGGTGAGGATTAGGGTTGGGTTATGGATTAAGGCTAGGGTTAGGGTTAGACCACGGATTAGTAATAGAGTTAAAACAGGAGTTAGGGTCAGACCAGGAAACAGAAATAGGGTTAGTCCAGCAGTTAAACTTAGGTTATCCTAGTATTTAAGGTTTAGGTTAAGCCAGAGGTGAGGATTAGGGTTGGGTCCTGGGTTAAGGCTAGGGTTAGGGTTAGACCATGGGTTAGGAATAGAGTTAAAACAGGAGTTGGGTTCAGACCAGGAGCTAGAAACAGGGTTAGTCCAGCAGTTAAAGTTAGGTTATCCCAGTATTTAAGGTTTAGGTTAAGTTAGAGGTGAGGATTAGGGTTGGGTCCTGGGTTAAGGATAGGGTTAGAGTGTGACCATGGGTTAGGAATAGAGTTAAAACAGGAGTTATGGTCAGACCAGGAGCTAGAAATAGGTTTAGATTAGCAGTTAAAGTTAGGTTATCCCAGTATTTAAGGTTTAGATTAAGACAGAGGTGAGGATTAGGGTTGGGTCCTGGTTAAGGCTAGGGTTAGGGTTAGACCATGTGTTAGGAATAGAGTTAAAACAGGAGTTAGGGTCAAACCAGGAGCTAGAAATAGGGTAAGTCCAGCAGTTAAAGTTAGGTTAAGCCAGAATTTTACGGTTTAGGTTAAACCAGAGGTGAGGATTAGGGTTATGTCATGGGTTAAGGCTAGGGTTAGGGTTAGACCATGGGTTAGGAATAGAGTTAAAACAAGAGTTGCGTTCAGACCAGGAGCTAGAAACAGGGTTAGTCCAGCAGTTAAAGTTAGTTTATCCCAGAATTTAAGGTTTAGGTTAAGTCAGAGGTGAGGATTAGGGTTGGGTCCTGGGTTATGGATATGGTTAGAGTTTGACCATGGGTTAGGAATAGAGTTAAAACAGGAGTTATGGTCAGACCAGGAGCTAGAAATAGGTTTAAATTAGCAGTTAAAGTTAGGTTATCCCAGTATTTAAGGTTTAGATTAAGACAGAGGTGAGGATTAGGGTTGGGTCCTGGTTAAGGATAGGGTTAGGGTTACACCATTAATTAGGAATGGAGTTAAAGCAGGAGTTAGGGTCAGACCAGGGTCTAGAAATAGGATTAGTCCAGCAGTTAAACTTAAGTTAAGCCACAATTTAAGGTTTCGGTTAAGCCAGAGGTGAGGATTAGGGTTGGGTCCTGGGTTAAGGCTAGGGTTAGGGTTATACCATGTGTTAGAAATAGAGTTATAGCAGGAGTTAGGGTCAGACCAGGGGCTAGAAATATGGTTAGTCCAACAGTTAAACTTAGGTTAAGCCAGAATTTAAGGTTTAGGTTAAGCCAGAGGTGAGGATTAAGGTTGGGTCTTAGGTTAAGGCTAGGGTTAGGGTCAGACCATGGGTTAGGAATGAAGTTAAAACAGGAGTTAGGGTCAAACCAGGAGCTAGAAATAGGGTTAGTCCAGCAGTTAAAGTTAGGTTAAGCCAGAATTTTACGGTTTAGGTTAAACCAGAGGTGAGGATTAGGGTTGGGTTATGGGTTAAGGCTAGGGTTAGGGTTAGACCACGGATTAGTAATAGAGTTAAAACAGGAGTTAGGGACAGACCAGGAAACAGAAATAGGGTTAGTCCAGCAGTTAAAGTTAGGTTATCCCAGTATTTAAGGTTTAGGTTAAGTCAGAGGTGAGGATCAGGGTTATGTCATGGGTTAAGGCTAGGGTTAGGGTAAGACCATGGGTTAGGAATAGAGTTAAAACAAGAGTTGCGTTCAGACCAGGAGCTAGAAACAGGGTTAGTCCAGCAGTTAAAGTTAGTTTATCCCAGTATTTAAGGTTTAGGTTAAGTCAGAGGTGAGGATTAGGGTTGGGTCCTGGGTTAAGGATAGGGTTAGAGTTAGACCATGGGTTAGGAATAGAGTTAAAACAGGAGTTATGGTCAGACCAGGAGCTAGAAATAGGTTTAGATTAGCAGTTAAAGTTAGGTTATCCCAGTATTTAAGGTTTAGATTAAGACAGAGGTGAGGATTAGGGTTGGGTCCTGGTTAAGGCTAGGGTTAGGGTTACACCATTAATTAGGAATGGAGTTAAAGCAGGAGTTAGGGTCAGACCAGGGTCTAGAAATAGGATTAGTCCAGTAGTTAAACTTAGGTTAAGCCACAATTTAAGGCTTCGGTTAAGCCAGAGGTGAGGATTAGGGTTGGGTCCTGGGTTAAGGCTAGGGTTATGGTTATACCATGGGTTAGAAATAGAGTTATAGCAGGAGTTAGGGTCAGACCAGGGGCTAGAAATATGGTTAGTCCAACAGTTAAACTTAGGTTAAGCCAGAATTTAAGGTTTAGGTTAAGCCAGATGTGAGGATTAAGGTTGGGTCCTGGGTAAAGGCTAGGGTTAGGGTTACACCATGGGATAGGAATAAAGTTAAAGCAGGAGTTAGGGTCAGAACATGGGCTTGAAATAGTGTTAGTCCAGCAGTTAAACTTAGGTTAAGCCAGAATTTAAGGTTTAGGTTAAGCCAGAGGTGAGGATTAAGGTTGGGTCTTAGGTTAAGGCTAGGGTTAGGGTCAGACCATGGGTTAGGAATGAAGTTAAAACAGGAGTTAGGGTCAAACCAGGAGCTAGAAATAGGGTTAGTCCAGCAGTTAAAGTTAGGTTAAGCCAGAATTTTACGGTTTAGGTTAAACCAGAGGTGAGGATTAGGGTTGGGTTATGGGTTAAGGCTAGGGTTAGGGTTAGACCACGGATTAGTAATAGAGTTAAAAAAGGAGTTAGGGACAGACCAGGAAACAGAAATAGGGTTAGTCCAGCAGTTAAAGTTAGGTTATCCCAGTATTTAAGGTTTAGGTTAAGTCAGAGGTGAGGATTAGGGTTATGTCATGGGTTAAGGCTAGGGTTAGGGTTAGACCATGGGTTAGGAATAGAGTTAAAACAAGAGTTGCGTTCAGACCAAGAGCTAGAAACAGGGTTAGTCCAGCAGTTAAAGTTAGTTTATCCCAGTATTTAAGGTTTAGGTTAAGTCAGAGGTGAGGATTAGGGTTGGGTCCTGGGTTAAGGATAGGGTTAGAGTTAGACCATGGGTTAGGAATAGAGTTAAAACAGGAGTTATGGTCAGACCAGGAGCTAGAAATAGGTTTAGATTAGCAGTTAAAGTTAGGTTATCCCAGTATTTAAGGTTTAGATTAAGACAGAGGTGAGGATTAGGGTTGGGTCCTGGTTAAGGCTAGGGTTAGGGTTACACCATTAATTAGGAATGGAGTTAAAGAAGGAGTTAGGGTCAGACCAGGGTCTAGAAATATGGTTAGTCCAACAGTTAAACTTAGGTTAAGCCACAATTTAAGGTTTCGGTTAAGCAAGAGGTGAGGATTAGGGTTGGGTCCTGGGTTAAGGCTAGGGTTAGGGTTAGACCATGTGTTAGGAATAGAGTTAAAACAGGAGTTAGGGTCAAACCAGGAGCTAGAAATAGGGTAAGTCCAGCAGTTAAAGTTAGGTTAAGCCAGAATTTTACGGTTTAGGTTAAACCAGAGGTGAGGATTAGGGTTATGTCATGGGTTAAGGCTAGGGTTAGGGTTAGACCATGGGTTAGGAATAGAGTTAAAACAAGACTTGCGTTCAGACCAGGAGTTAGAAACAGGGTTAGTCCAGCAGTTAAAGTTAGTTTATCCCAGTATTTAAGGTTTAGGTTAAGTCAGAGGTGAGGATTAGGGTTGGGTCCTGGGTTAAGGATAGGGTTAGAGTTAGACCATGGGTTAGGAATAGAGTTAAAACAGGAGTTATGGTCAAACCAGGAGCTAGAAATAGGTTTAGATTAGCAGTTAAAGTTAGGTTATCCCAGTATTTAAGGTTTAGATTAAGACAGAGGTGAGGATTAGGGTTGGGTCCTGGTTAAGGCTAGGGTTAGGGTTACACCATTAATTAGGAATGGAGTTAAAGCAGGAGTTAGGGTCAGACCAGGGTCTAGAAATAGGATTAGTCCAGTAGTTAAACTTAGGTTAAGCCACAATTTAAGGTTTCGGTTAAGCAAGAGGTGAGGATTAGGGTTGGGTCCTGGGTTAAGGCTAGGGTTAGGGTTATACCATGGGTTAGAAATAGAGTTATAGCAGGAGTTAGGGTCAGACCAGGGTCTAGAAATATGGTTAGTCCAACAGTTAAACTTAGGTTAAGCCACAATTTAAGGTTTCGGTTAAGCAAGAGGTGAGGATTAGGGTTGGGTCCTGGTTAAGGCTAGGGTTAGGGTTAGACCATGTGTTAGGAATAGAGTTAAAACAGGAGTTAGGGTCAAACCAGGAGCTAGAAATAGGGTAAGTCCAGCAGTTAAAGTTAGGTTAAGCCAGAATTTTACGGTTTAGGTTAAACCAGAGGTGAGGATTAGGGTTATGTCATGGGTTAAGGCTAGGGTTAGAGTTAGACCATGGGTTAGGAATAGAGTTAAAACAGGAGTTATGGTCAGACCAGGAGCTAGAAATAGGTTTAGATTAGCAGTTAAAGTTAGGTTATCCCAGTATTTAAGGTTTAGATTAAGACAGAGGTGAGGATTATGGTTGGGTCCTGGTTAAGGCTAGGGTTAGGGTTACACCATTAATTAGGAATGGAGTTAAAGCAGGAGTTAGGGTCAGACCAGGGTCTAGAAATAGGATTAGTCCAGCAGTTAAACTTAGTTTAAGCCACAATTTAAGGTTTCGTTTAAGCCAGAGGTGAGGATTAGGGTTGGGTCCTGGGTTAAGGCTAGGGTTAGGGTTATACCATGGGTTAGAAATAGAGTTATAGCAGGAGTTAGGGTAAGACCAGGGGCTAGAAATATGGTTAGTCCAACAGTTAAACTTAGGTTAAGCCAGAATTTAAGGTTTAGGTTAAGCCAGAGGTGAGGATTAGGGTTGGGTCCTGGGTAAAGGCTAGGGTTAGGGTTACACCATGGGATAGGAATAAAGTTAAAGGAAGAGTTAGGGTCAGAACATGGGCTTGAAATAGTGTTAGTCCAGCAGTTAAACTTAGGTTAAGCCAGAATTTAAGGTTTAGGTTAAGCCAGAGGTGAGGATTAGGGTTGGGTCCTGGGTAAAAGCTAGGGTTAGGGTTACACCATGGGTTAGGAATAGAGTAAAAACAGGAATTAGTTTAAAACTAGGGGCTAGAAATAGGGTTAGTAAAGCAGCTTAACCTAGGTTAAGCCAGAATTTAAGGTTCAGGTTAAGCCAGAGGTGAGGATTGGGGTTGGGTCTTAGGTTAAGGCTAGGGTTAGGGTTAGACCATGGGTTAGGAATAGAGTTAAAACAGGAGTTGGGTTCAAACCAGGAGCTAGAAATAGGGATAGTCCAGCAGTTAAAATTAGATAAAGACAGAATTTTACGGTTTAGGTTAAACCAGAGGTGAGGATTAGGGTAGGGTTATGGGTTAAGGCTAGGGTTAGGGTTGGACCACGGATTAGTAATAGAGTTAAAACAGGAGTTAGGGTCAGACCAGGAAACAGAAATAGGGTTAGTCCAGCAGTTAAACTTAGGTTATCCTAGTATTTAAGGTTTAGGTTAAGCCAGAGGTGAGGATTAGAGTTGGGTCCTGGGTTAAGGCTAGGGTTAGGGTTAGACCATGGGTTAGGAATAGAGTTAAAACAGGAGTTGGGTTCAGACCAGGAGCTAGAAACAGGGTTAGTCCAGCAGTTAAAGTTAGGTTATCCCAGTATTTAAGGTTTAGGTTTGGGTTAGGCAAGAAATGAGGATTAGGATTGAGTCCTGGGTTAAGGTTAGGGTTAGGGTTAGAGCTTGGGTTAGGAACAGAGTTAAAACAGGAGTTAGGGTCAGACCAGGAGCTAGAAATAGGGTTAGTCCAGCAGTAAAAGTTAGGTTATCCCAGTATTTAAGGTTTAGGTTAAGCCAGAGGTGAAGATTAGGGTTGGGTCCTGGGTTAAGGCTAGGGTTAGGGTTAGACCATGGGTTAGGAATAGAGTTAAAACAGGAGTTGGGTTCAGACCAGGAGCTAGAAACAGGGTTAGTCCAGCAGTTAAAGTTAGGTTATCCCAGTATTTAAGGTTTAGGTTAAGTTAGAGGTGAGGATTAGGGTTGGGTCCTGGGTTAAGGATAGGGTTAGAGTTAGACCATGGGTTAGGAATAGAGTTAAAACAGGAGTTATGGTCAGACAAGGAGCTAGAAATAGGTTTAGATTAGCAGTTAAAGTTAGGTTATCCCAGTATTTAAGGTTTAGATTAAGACAGAGGTGAGGATTAGGGTTGGGTGCTGGTTAAGGCTAGGGTTAGGGTTACACCATTAATTAGGAATGGAGTTAAAGCAGGAGTTAGGGTCAGACCAGGGTCTAGAAATAGGGTTAGTCCAGCAGTTAAACTTAGGTTAAGCCACAATTTAAGGTTTTTGTTAAGCCAGAGGTGAGGATTAGGGTTGGGTCCTGGGTTAAGGCTAGGGTTAGGGTTATACCATGGGTTAGAAATAGAGTTATAGCAGGAGTTAAGGTAAGACCAGGGGCTAGAAATATGGTTAGTCCAACAGTTAAACTTAGGTTAAGCCAGAATTTAAGGTTTAGGTTAAGCCAGAGGTGAGGATTAGGGTTGGGTCCTGGGTAAAGGCTACGGTTAGGGTTACACCATGGGATAGGAATAAAGTTAAAGCAGGAGTTAGGGTCAGAACATGGGCTTGAAATAGTGTTAGTCCAGCAGTTAAACTTAGGTTAAGCCAGAATTTAAGGTTTAGGTTAAGCCAGAGGTGAGGATTAAGGTTGGGTCTTAGGTTAAGGCTAGGGTTAGGGTCAGACCATGGGTTAGGAATAAAGTTAAAACAAGAGTAAGGGTCAGACCAGGGGCTAGAAATATGGTTAGTCCAACAGTTAAACTTAGGTTAAGCCAGAATTTAAGGTTTAGGTTAAGCCAGAGGTGAGGATTAGGGTTGGGTCCTCGGTAAAGGCTAGGGTTAGGGTTACACCATGGGATAGGAATAAAGTTAAAGCAGGAGTTAGGGTCAGAACATGGGCTTGAAATAGTGTTAGTCCAGCAGTTAAACTTAGGTTAAGCCAGAATTTAAGGTTTAGGTTAAGCCAGAGGTGAGGATTAAGGTTGGGTCTTAGGTTAAGGCTAGGTTTAGGGTCAGACCATGGGTTAGGAATAGAGTTAAAACAGGAGTTAGGGTCAAACCAGGAGCTAGAAATAGGGTTAGTCCAGCAGTTAAAGTTAGGTTAAGCCAGAATTTTACGGTTTAGGTTAAACCAGAGGTGAGGATTAGGGTTGGGTTATGGGTTAAGGCTAGGGTTAGGGTTAGACCACGGATTAGTAATAGAGTTAAAACAGGAGTTAGGGTCAGACCAGGAAACAGAAATAGGGTTAGTCCAGCAGTTAAACTTAGGTTATCCTAGTATTTAAGGTTTAGGTTAAGCCAGAGGTGAGGATTAGAGTTGGGTCCTGGGTTAAGGCTAGGGTTAGGGTTAGACCATGGGTTAGGAATAGAGTTAAAACAGGAGTTGGGTTCAGACCAGGAGCTAGAAACAGGGTTAGTCCAGCAGTTAAAGTTAGGTTATCCCAGAATTTAAGGTTTAGGTTTGGGTTAGGCAAGAAATGAGGATTAGGATTGAGTCCTGGGTTAAGGTTAGGGTTAGGGTTAGAGCTTGGGTTAGGAACAGAGTTAAAACAGGAGTTAGGGTCAAACCAGGAGCTAGAAATAGGGTTAGTCCAGCAGTTAAAGTTAGGTTATCCCAGTATTTAAGGTTTAGGTTAAGCCAGAGGTGAAGATTAGGGTTGGGTCCTGGGTTAAGGCTAGGGTTAGGGTTAGACCATGGGTTAGGAATAGAGTTAAAACAGGAGTTGGGTTCAGACCAGGAGCTAGAAACAGGGTTAGTCCAGCAGTTAAAGTTAGGTTATCCCAGTATTTAAGGTTTAGGTTAAGTTAAAGGTGAGGATTAGGGTTGGGTCCTGGGTTAAGGATAGGGTTAGAGTTAGACCATGGGTTAGGAATAGAGTTAAAACAGGAGTTATGGTCAGACCAGGAGCTAGAAATAGGTTTAGATTAGCAGTTAAAGTTAGGTTATCCCAGTATTTAAGGTTTAGATTAAGACAGAGGTGAGGATTAGGGTTGGGTGCTGGTTAAGGCTAGGGTTAGGGTTACACCATTAATTAGGAATGGAGTTAAAGCAGGAGTTAGGGTTAGACCAGGGTCTAGAAATCGGGTTAGTCCAGCAGTTAAACTTAGGTTAAGCCACAATTTAAGGTTTTTGTTAAGCCAGAGGTGAGGATTAGGGTTGGGTCCTGGGTTAAGGCTAGGGTTAGGGTTATACAATGGGTTAGAAATAGAGTTATAGCAGAAGTTAGGGTCAGACCAGGGGCTAGAAATATGGTTAGTCCAACAGTTAAACTTAGGTTAAGCCAGAATTTAAGGTTTAGATTAAGCCAGAGGAGAGGATTAGAGTTGGGTCCTGGGTAAAAGCTAGGGTTAGGGTTACACCATGGGTTAGGAATAGAGTTAAAGCAGGAGTTAGGGTCAGAACATGGGCTTGAAATAGGGTTAGTCCAGCAGTTAAACTTAGGTTAAGCCAGAATTTAAGGTTTAGGTTAAGCCAGAGGTGAGGATTAAGGTTGGGTCTTGGTTAAGGCTAGGGTTAGGGTTAGACCATGTGTTAGGAATAGAGTTAAAACAGGAGTTAGGGTCAAACCAGGAGCTAGAAATAGGGTAAGTCCAGCAGTTAAAGTTAGGTTAAGCCAGAATTTTACGGTTTAGGTTAAACCAGAGGTGAGGATTAAGGTTATGTCATGGGTTAAGGCTAGGGTTAGGGTTAGACCATGGGTTAGGAATAGAGTTAAAACAAGAGTTGCGTTCAGACCAGGAGCTAGAAACAGGGTTAGTCCAGCAGTTAAAGTTAGGTTATCCCAGTATTTAAGGTTTAGGTTAAGTCAGAGGTGAGGATTAGGGTTGGGTCCTGGTTTAAGGATAGGGTTAGAGTTAGACCATGGGTTAGGAATAGAGTTAAAACAGGAGTTATGGTCAGACCAGGAGCTAGAAATAGGTTTAGATTAGCAGTTAAAGTTAGGTTATCCCAGTATTTAAGGTTTAGATTAAGACAGAGGTGAGGATTAGGGTTGGGTCCTGGTTAAGGCTAGGGTTAGGGTTACACCATTAATTAGGAATGGAGTTAAAGCAGGAGTTAGGGTCAGACCAGGGTCTAGAAATAGGATTAGTCCAGCAGTTAAACTTAGGTTAAGCCATAATTTAAGGTTTCGGTTAAGCCAGAGGTGAGGATTAGGGTTGGGTCCTGGGTTAAGGCTAGGGTTAGGGTTATACCATGGGTTAGAAATAGAGTTATAGCAGGAGTTAGGGTCAGACAAGGGGCTAGAAATATGGTTAGTCCAACAGTTAAACTTAGGTTAAGCCAGAATTTAAGGTTTAGGTTAAGCCAGTGGTGAGGATTAGGGTTGGGTCCTGGGTAAAGACTAGGGTTAGGGTTACACCATGGGATAGGAATAAAGTTAAAGCAGGAGTTAGGGTCAGAACATGGGCTTGAAATAGTGTTAGTCCAGCAGTTAAACTTAGGTTAAGCCACAATTTAAGGTTTCGGTTAAGCCAGAGGTGAGGATTAGGGTTGGGTCCTGGGTTAAGGCTAAGGTTAGGGTTATACCATGGGTTAGAAATAGAGTTATAGCAGGAGTTAGGGTCAGACCAGGTGCTAGAAATATGGTTAGTCCAACAGTTAAACTTAGGTTAAGCCAAAATTTAAGATTTAGGTTAAGCCAGAGGTGAGGATTAGGGTTGGGTTATGGGTTAAGGCTAAGGTTAGGGTTAGACCACGGATTAGTAATAGAGTTAAAACAGGAGTTGGGGTCAGACCAGGAAACAGAAATAGGGTTAGTCCAGCAGTTAAACTTAGGTTATCCTAGTATTTAAGGTTTAGGTTAAGCCAGAGGTGAGGATTAGGGTTGGGTCCTGGGTTAAGGCTAGGGTTAGGGTTAGACCATGGGTTAGGAATAGAGTTAAAACAGGAGTTGGGTTCAGACCAGGAGCTAGAAACAGGGTTAGTCCAGCAGTTAAAGTTAGGTTATCCCAGTATTTAAGGTTTAGGTTAAGTCAGAGGTGAGGATTAGGGTTGGGTCCTGGTTTAAGGATAGGGTTAGAGTTAGACCATGGGTTAGGAATAGAGTTAAAACAGGAGATATGGTCAGACCAGGAGCTAGAAATAGGTTTAGAATAGCAGTTAAAGTTAGGTTATCCCAGTATTTAAGGTTTAGATTAAGACAGAGGTGAGGATTAGGGTTGGGTCCTGGTTAAGGCTAGGGTTAGGGTTACACCATTAATTAGGAATGGAGTTAAAGCAGGAGTTAGGGTCAGACCAGGGTCTAGAAATAGGATTAGTCCAGCAGTTAAACTTAGGTTAAGCCACAATTTAAGGTTTCGGTTAAGCCAGAGGTGAGGATTAGGGTTGGGTCCTGGGTTAAGGCTAGGGTTAGGGTTATACCATGGGTTTGAAATAGAGTTATAGCAGGAGTTAGGGTCAGACCAGGGGCTAGAAATATGGTTAGTCCAACAGTTAAACTTAGGTTAAGCCAGAAATTAAGGTTTAGGTTAAACCAGAGGTGAGGATTAAGGTTGGGACTTAGGTTAAGGCTAGGGTTAGGGTTTGACCATGGGTTAGGAATAAAGTTAAAACAGGAGTTAGGGTCAAACCATGAGCTAGAAATAGGGTTAGTCCAGCAGTTAAAGTTAGGTTAAGCCAGAATTTAAGGTTTAGGTTAAGCCAGAGGTGAGGATTAAGGTTGGGTCTTGGTTAAGGCTAGGGTTAGGGTTAGACCATGTGTTTGGAATAGAGTTAAAACAGGAGTTAGGGTCAAACCAGGAGCTAGAAATAGGGTAAGTCCAGCAGTTAAAGTTAGGTTAAGCCAGAATTTTACGGTTTAGGTTAAACCAGAGGTGAGGATTAGGGTTATGTCATGGGTTAAGGCTAGGGTTAGGGTTAGACCATGGGTTAGGAATAGAGTTAAAACAAGAGTTGCATTCAGACCAGGAGCTAGAAACAGGGTTAGTCCAGCAGTTAAAGTTAGGTTAAGCCAGAATTTAAGGTTTAGGTTAAGCCAGAGGTGAAGATTAAGGTTGGGTATTAGGTTAAGGCTAGGGTTAGGGTTAGACCATGGGTTAGGAATAGAGTTAAAAAAGGAGTTAGGGTCAAACCAGGAGCTAGAAATAGGGTTAGTCCAGCAGTTAAAGTTAGGTTAAGCCAGAATTTTACGGTTTAGGTTAAACCAGAGGTGAGGATTAGGGTTGGGTTATGGGTTAAGGCTAGGGTTAGGGTTAGACCACGGATTAGTAATAGAGTTAAAACAGGAGTTGGGGTCAGACCAGGAAACAGAAATAGGGTTAGTCCATCAGTTAAACTTAGGTTATCCTAGTATTTAAGGTTTAGGTTAAGCCAGAGGTGAGGATTAGGGTTGGGTCCTGGGTTAAGACTAGGGTTAGGATTAGACCATGGGTTAGGGATAGAGTTAAAAAAGGAGTTGGGTTCACACCAGGAGCTAGAAACAGGGTTAGTCCAGCAGTTAAAGTTAGGTTATTCCAGTATTTAAGGTTTAGGTTAAGTCAGAGGTGAGGATTAGGATTGGGTCCTGGTTTAATGATAGGGTTAGAGTTAGACCATGGGTTAGGAATAGAGTTAAAACAGGAGTTATGATCAGACCAGGAGCTAGAAAAAGGTTTAGATTAGCAGTTAAAGTTAGGTTATCCCAGTATTTAAGGTTTAGGTTAAGTCAGAGGTGAGGATTAGGGTTGGGTCCTGGGTTAAGGATAGGGTTAGAGTTAGACCATGGGTTAGGAATGGAGTTAAAGCAGGAGTTAGGGTCAGACCAGGGTCTAGAAACAGGGTTAGTCCAGCAGTTAAAGTTAGGTTAAGCCAGAATTTTACGGTTTAGGTTAAACCAGAGGTGAGGATTAGGGTTGGGTTATGGGTTAAGGCTAAGGTTAGGGTTAGACCACGGATTAGTAATAGAGTTAATACAGGAGTTGGGGTCAGACCAGGAAACAGAAATAGGTTTAGTCCAGCAGTTAAACTTAGGTTATCCTAGTATTTAAGGTTTAGGTTAAGCCAGAGGTGAGGATTAGGGTTGGGTCCTGGGTTAGGGCTAGGGTTAGGGTTAGACCATGGGTTAGGAATAGAGTTAAAACAGGAGTTGGGTTCAGACCAGGAGCTAGAAACAGGGTTAGTCCAGCAGTTAAAGTTAGGTTATCCCAGTATTTAAGGTTTAGGTTAAGTCAGAGGTGAGGATTATTGTTGGGTCCTGGTTTAAGGATAGAGTTAGAGTTAGACCATGGGTTAGGAATAGAGTTAAAACAGGAGATATGGTCAGACCAGGAGCTAGAAATAGGTTTAGATTAGCAGTTAAAGTTAGGTTATCCCAGTATTTAAGGTTTAGATTAAGACAGAGGTGAGGATTAGGGTTGGGTCCTGGTTAAGGCTAGGGTTAGGGTTACACCATTAATTAGGAATGGAGTTAAAGCAGGAGTTAGGGTCAGACCAGGGTCTAGAAATAGGATTAGTCCAGCAGTTAAACTTAGGTTAAGCCACAATTTAAGGTTTAGGTTAAGCCAGAGGTGAAGATTAGGGTTGGGTCCTGGGTTAAGGCTAGGGTTAGGGTTATACCATGGGTTAGAAATAGAGTTATAGCAGGAGTTAGGGTCAGACCAGGGGCTAGAAATATGGTTAGTTCAACAGTTAAACTTAGGTTAAGCCAGAAATTAAGGTTTAGGTTAAGCCAGAGATGAGGATTAAGGTTGGGACTTAGGTTAAGGCTAGGGATAGGGTTAGACCATGGGTTAGGAATAAAGTTAAAACAGGAGTTAGGGTCAAACCATGAGCTAGAAATAGGGTTAGTCCAGCAGTTAAAGTTAGGTTATCCCAGAATTTAAGGTTTAGGTTTGGGCTAGGCAAGAAATGAGGATTAGGATTGAGTCCTGGGTTAAGGTTAGGGTTAGGGTTAGACCATGGGTTAGGAATAGAGTTAAAACAGGAGTTGGGTTCAGACCAGGAGCTAGAAACAGGGTTAGTCCAGCAGTTAAAGTTAGGTTATCCCAGTATTTAAGGTTTAGATTAAGACAGAGGTGAGGATTAGGGTTGGGTGCTGGTTAAGGCTAGGGTTAGGGTTACACCATTAATTAGGAATGGAGTCAAAGCAGGAATTAGGGTCAGACCAGGGTCTAGAAATAGGGTTAGTCCAGCAGTTAAACTTAGGTTAAGCCACAATTTAAGGTTTTTGTTAAGCCAGAGGTGAGGATTAGGGTTGGGTCCTGGGTTAAGGCTACGGTTAGGGTTATACAATGGGTTAGAAATAGAGTTATAGCAGGAGTTAGGGTCAGACCAGGGGCTAGAAATATGGTTAGTCCAACAGTTAAACTTAGGTTAAGAAAGAATTTAAGGTTTAGGTTAAGCCAGAGGTGCGGATTAGGGTTGGGTCCTGGGTAAAGACTAGGGTTAGGGTTACACCATGGAATAGGAATAAAGTTAAAGCAGGAGTTAGGGTCAGAACATGGGCTTGAAATAGTGTTAGTCCAGCAGTTAAACTTAGGTTAAGCCAGAATTTAAGGTTTAGGTTAAGCCAGAGGTGAGGATTAAGGTTGGGTCTTAGGTTAAGGTTAGGGTTAGGGTTATACCATGGGTTAGAAATAGAGTTATAGCAGGAGTTAGGGTCAGACCAGGTGCTAGAAATATGGTTAGTCCAACAGTTAAACTTAGGTTAAGCCAGAATTTAAGGTTTCGGTTAAGCCAGAGGTGAGGATTAGGGTTGGGTCCTGGGTTAAGGCTAGGGTTAGGGTTATACCATGGGTTTGAAATAGAGTTATAGCAGGAGTTAGGGTCAGACCAGGGGCTAGAAATATGGTTAGTCCAACAGTTAAACTTAGGTTAAGCCAGAAATTAAGGTTTAGGTTAAGCCAGAGGTGAGGATTAAGGTTGGGACTTAGGTTAAGGCTAGGGTTAGGGTTTGACCATGGGTTAGGAATAAAGTTAAAACAGGAGTTAGGGTCAAACCATGAGCTAGAAATAGGGTTAGTCCAGCAGTTAAAGTTAGGTTAAGCCAGAATTTAAGGTTTAGGTTAAGCCAGAGGTGAAGATTAAGGTTGGGTATTAGGTTAAGGCTAGGGTTAGGGTTAGACCATGGGTTAGGAATAGAGTTAAAAAAGGAGTTAGGGTCAAACCAGGAGCTAGAAATAGGGTTAGTCCAGCAGTTAAACTTAGGTTAAGCCAGAATTTAAGGTTTAGGTTAAGCCAGAGGTGAGGATTAAGGTTGGGTCTTGGTTAAGGCTAGGGTTAGGGTTAGACCATGTGTTAGGAATAGAGTTAAAACAGGAGTTAGGGTCAAACCAGGAGCTAGAAATAGGGTAAGTCCAGCAGTTAAAGTTAGGTTAAGCCAGAATTTTACGGTTTAGGTTAAACCAGAGGTGAGGATTAGGGTTATGTCATGGGTTAAGGCTAGGGTTAGGGTTAGACCATGGGTTAGGAATAGAGTTAAAACAAGAGTTGCATTCAGACCAGGAGCTAGAAACAGGGCTAGTCCAGCAGTTAAAGTTAGGTTAAGCCAGAATTTAAGGTTTAGGTTAAGCCAGAGGTGAAGATTAAGGTTGGGTATTAGGTTAAGGCTAGGGTTAGGGTTAGACCATGGGTTAGGAATAGAGTTAAAAAAGGAGTTAGGGTCAAACCAGGAGCTAGAAATAGGGTTAGTCCAGCAGTTAAAGTTAGGTTAAGCCAGAATTTTACGGTTTAGGTTAAACCAGTGCTGAGGATTAGTGTTGGTTTATGCGTTAAGGCTAGGGTTAGGGTTAGACCACGGATTAGTAATAGAGTTAAAACAGGAGTTGGGGTCAGACCAGGAAACAGAAATAGGGTTAGTCCATCAGTTAAACTTAGGTTATCCTAGTATTTAAGGTTTAGGTTAAGCCAGAGGTGAGGATTAGGGTTGGGTCCTGGGTTAAGACTAGGGTTAGGGTTAGACCATGGGTTAGGGATAGAGTTAAAAAAGGAGTTGGGTTCACACCAGGAGCTAGAAACAGGGTTAGTCCAGCAGTTAAAGTTAGGTTATTCCAGTATTTAAGGTTTAGGTTAAGTCAGAGGTGAGGATTAGGATTGGGTCCTGGTTTAAGGATAGGGTTAGAGTTAGACCATGGATTAGGAATAGAGTTAAAACAGGAGTTATGGTCAGACCAGGAGCTAGAAAAAGGTTTAGATTAGCAGTTAAAGTTAGGTTATCCCAGTATTTAAGGTTTAGGTTAAGTCATAGGTGAGGATTAGGGTTGGGTCCTGGGTTAAGGATAGGGTTAGAGTTAGACCATGGGTTAGGAATAGAGTTAAAACAGGAGTTATGGTCAGACCAGGAGCTAGAAATAGGTTTAGATTAGCAGTTAAAGTTAGGTTATCCCAGTATTTAAGGTTTAGATTAAGACAGAGGTGAGGATTAGGGTTGGGTGCTGGTTAAGGCTAGGGTTAGGGTTACACCATTAATTAGAAATGGAGTTAAAGCAGGAGTTAGGGTCAGACCATGGTCTAGAAATAGGGTTAGTCCAGCAGTTAAACTTAGGTTAAGCCACAATTTAAGGTTTTTGTTAAGCCAGAGGTGAGGATTAGGGTTGGGTCCTGGGTTAAGGCTAGGGTTAGGGTTACACAATGGGTTAGAAATAGAGTTATAGCAAGAGTTAGGGTCAGACCAGGGGCTAGAAATATGGTTAGTCCAACAGTTAAACTTAGGTTAAGCCAGAATTTAAGGTTTAGGTTAAGCCAGAGGTGCGGATTAGGGTTGGGTCCTGGGTAAAGACTAGGGTTAGGGTTACACCATGGGATAGGAATAAAGTTAAAGCAGGAGTTAGGGTCAGAACATGGGCTTGAAATAGTGTTAGTCCAGCAGTTAAACTTAGGTTAAGCCAGAATTTAAGGTTTAGGTTAAGCCAGAGGTGAGGATTAAGGTTGGGTCTTAGGTTAAGGTTAGGGTTAGGGTTATACCATGGGTTAGAAATAGAGTTATAGCAGGAGTTAGGGTCAGACCAGGTGCTAGAAATATGGTTAGTCCAACAGTTAAACTTAGGTTAAGCCAGAATTTAAGATTTAGGTTAAGCCAGAGGTGAAGATTAGGGTTGGGTCCTGGGTAAAGGCTAGGGTTAGGGTTACACCATGGGATAGGAATAAAGTTAAAGCAGGAGTTAGGGTCAGAACATGGGCTTGAAATAGGGTTAGTCCAGCAGTTAAACTTAGGTTAAGCCACAATTTAAGGTTTCGGTTAAGCCAGAGGTGAGGATTAGGGTTGGGTCCTGGGTTAAGGCTAGGGTTAGGGTTATACCATGGGTTAGAAATAGAGTTATAGCAGGAGTTAGGGTCAGACCAGGTGCTAGAAATATGGTTAGTCCAACAGTTAAACTTAGGTTAAGCCAAAATTTAAGATTTAGGTTAAGCCAGAGGTGAGGATTAAGGTTGGGTATTAGGTTAAGGCTAGGGTTAGGGTTAGACCATGGGTTAGGAATAGAGTTAAAAAAGGAGTTAGGGTCAAACCAGGAGCTAGAAATAGGGTTAGTCCAGCAGTTAAAGTTAGGTTAAGCCAGAATTTTACGGTTTAAGTTAAACCAGAGGTGAGGATTAGGGTTGGGTTATGGGTTAAGGCTAAGGTTAGGGTTAGACCACGGATTAGTAATAGAGTTAATACAGGAGTTGGGGTCAGACCAGGAAACAGAAATAGGTTTAGTCCAGCAGTTAAACTTAGGTTATCCTAGTATTTAAGGTTTAGGTTAAGCCAGAAGTGAGGATTAGGGTTGGGTCCTGGGTTAAGGCTAGGGTTAGGGTTAGACCATGGGTTAGGAATAGAGTTAAAACAGGAGTTGGGTTCAGACCAGGAGCTAGAAACAGGGTTAGTCCAGCAGTTAAAGTTAGGTTATCCCAGTATTTAAGGTTTAGGTTAAGTCAGAGGTGAGGATTATTGTTGGGTCCTGGTTTAAGGATAGGGTTAGAGTTAGACCATGGGTTAGGAATAGAGTTAAAACAGGAGATATGGTCAGACCAGGAGCTAGAAATAGGTTTAGATTAGCAGTTAAAGTTAGGTTATCCCAGTATTTAAGGTTTAGATTAAGACAGAGGTGAGGATTAGGGTTGGGTCCTGGTTAAGGCTAGGGTTAGGGTTACACCATTAATTAGGAATGGAGTTAAAGCAGGAGTTAGGGTCAGACCAGGGTCTAGAAATAGGATTAGTCCAGCAGTTAAACTTAGGTTAAGCCACAATTTAAGGTTTCGGTTAAGCCAGAGGTGAGGATTAGGGTTGGGTCCTGGGTTAAGGCTAGGGTTAGGGTTATACCATGGGTTAGAAATAGAGTTATAGCAGGAGTTAGGGTCAGACCAGGGGCTAGAAATATGGTTAGTCCAACAGTTAAACTTAGGTTAAGCCAGAAATTAAGGTTTAGGTTAAGCCAGAGGTGAGGATTAAGGTTGGGACTTAGGTTAAGGCTAGGGTTAGGGTTAGACCATGGGTTAGGAATGAAGTTAAAACAGGAGTTAGGGTCAAACCATGAGCTTGAAATAGGGTTAGTCCAGCAGTTAAAGTTAGGTTATCCCAGAATTTAAGGTTTAGGTTTGGGCTAGGCAAGAAATGAGGATTAGGATTGAGTCCTGGGTTAAGGTTAGGGTTAGGGTTAGACCTTGGGTTAGGAACAGAGTTAAAACAGGAGTTGGGTTCAGACCAGGAGCTAGAAACAGGGTTAGTCCAGCAGTTAAAGTTAGGTTATCCCAGTATTTAAGGGTTTAGGTTAAGCCAGAGGTGAGGATTAGGGTTGGGTCTTGGGTTAAGGCTAGGGTTAGGGTTAGACCATGGGTTAGGAATAGAGTTAAAACAGGAGTTGGGTTCAGACCAGGAGCTAGAAACAGGGTTAGTCCAGCAGTTAAAGTTAGGTTATCCCAGTATTTAAGGTTTAGATTAAGACAGAGGTGAGGATTAGGGTTGGGTGCTGGTTAAGGCTAGGGTTAGGGTTACACCATTAATTAGGAATGGAGTTAAAGCAGGAATTAGGGTCAGACCAGGGTCTAGAAATAGGGTTAGTCCAGCAGTTAAACTTAGGTTAAGCCTCAATTTAATGTTTTTGTTAAGCCAGAGGTGAGGATTAGGGTTGGGTCCTGGGTTAAGGCTACGGTTAGGGTTATACAATGGGTTAGAAATAGAGTTATAGCAGGAGTTAGGGTCAGACCAGGGGCTAGAAATATGGTTAGTCCAACAGTTAAACGTAGGTTAAGAAAGAATTTAAGGTTTAGGTTAAGCCAGAGGAGAGGATTAGGGTTGGGTCCTGGGTAAAAGCTAGGGTTAGGGTTACACCATGGATAAGGAATAGAGTTAAAGCAGGAGTTAGGGTCAGAACATGGGCTTGAAATAGGGTTAGTCCAGCAGTTAAACTTAGGTTAAGCCAGAATTTAAGGTTTAGGTTAAGCCAGAGGTGAGGATTAAGGTTGGGTCTTGGTTAAGGCTAGGGTTAGGGTTAGACCATGTGTTAGGAATAGAGTTAAACAGGAGTTAGGGTCAAACCAGGAGCTAGAAATAGGGTTAGTCCAGCAGTTAAAGTTAGGTTAAGCCAGAATTTTACGGTTTAGGTTAAACCAGAGGTGAGGATTAGGGTTGGGTTATGGGTTAAGGCTAGGGTTAGCGTTAGACCACGGATTAGTAATAGAGTTAAAACAGGAGTTGGGGTCAGACCAGGAAACAGAAATAGGGTTAGTCCAGCAGTTAAACTTAGGTTATTCTAGTATTTAAGGTTTAGGTTAAGCCAGAGGTGAAGATTAGGGTTGGGTCCTGGTTAAGGCTAGGGTTAGGGTTACACCATTTATTAGGAATGCTGTTAAAGCAGGAGTTAGGGTCAGACCAGGGTCTAGAAATAGGATTAGTCTAGCAGTTAAACTTAGGTTAAGCCACAATTTAAGGTTTTGGTTAAGCCATAGGTGAGGATTAGGGTTGGGTCCTGGGTTAAGGTTAGGGTTAGGGTTATACCATGGGTTAGAAATAGAGTTATAGCAGGAGTTAGGGTCAAACCAGGGGCTAGAAATATGGTTAGTCCAACAGTTAAACTTAGGTTAAGCCAGAAATTAAGGTTTAGGTTAAGCCAGAGGTGAGGATTAAGGTTGGGTCTTAGGTTAAGGCTAGGGTTAGGGTTAGACCATGGGTTAGGAATAAAGTTAAAACAGGAGTTAGGGTCAAACCATGAGCTAGAAATATGATTAGTCCAGCAGTTAAAGTTAGGTTATCCCAGAATTTAAGGTTTAGGTTTGAGTTAGGCAAGAAATGAGGATTAGGATTGAGTCCTGGGTTAAGGCTAGGGTTAGGGTTAGACCATGGGTTAGGAATGGAGTTAAAACAGGAGTTAGGGTCAGACCAGGAGCTAGAAACAGGGTTAGTCCAGCAGTTAAAGTTAGTTTATCCCAGTATTTAAGGTTTAGGTTAAGTCAGAGGTGAGGATTATTGTTGGGTCCTGGGTTAAGGATAGGGTTAGAGTTAGACCATGGGTTAGGAATAGAGTTAAAACAGGAGATATGGTCAGACCAGGAGCTAGAAATAGGTTTAGATTAGCAGTTAAAGTTAGGTTATCCCAGTATTTAAGGTTTAGATTAAGACAGAGGTGAGGATTAGGGTTGGGTCCTGGTTAAGGCTAGGGTTAGGGTTACACCATTAATTAGGAATGGAGTTAAAGCAGGAGTTAGGGTCAGAGCAGGGTCTAGAAATAGGATTAGTCCAGCAGTTAAACTTAGGTTAAGCCACAATTTAAGGTTTCGGTTAAGCCAGAGGTGAGGATTAGGGGTGGGTCCTGGGTTAAGGCTAGGGTTAGGGTTATACCATGGGTTAGAAATAGAGTTATAGCAGGAGTTAGGGTCAGACCAGGGGCTAGAAATATGGTTAGTCCAACAGTTAAACTTAGGTTAAGCCAGAAATTAAGGTTTAGGTTAAGCCAGAGATGAGGATTAAGGTTGGGACTTAGGTTAAGGCTAGGGTTAGGGTTAGACCATGGGTTAGGAATAAAGTTAAAATAGGAGTTAGGGTCAAACCATGAGCTAGAAATAGGGTTAGTCCAGCAGTTAAAGTTAGGTTATCCCAGAATTTAATGTTTAGGTTTGGGCTAGGCAAGAAATGAGGATTAGGATTGAGTCCTGGGTTAAGGTTAGGGTTAGGGTTAGACCTTGGGTTAGGAACAGAGTTAAAACAGGAGTTAGGGTCAGACCAGGAGCTAGAAAAATGGTTAGTCCAGCAGTTAAAGTTAGGTTATCCCAGTATTTAAGGGTTTAGGTTAAGCCAGAGGTGAGGATTAGGGTTGGGTCTTGGGTTAAGGCTAGGGTTAGGGTTAGACCATGGGTTAGGAATAGAGTTAAAACAGGAGTTGGGTTCAGACCAGGAGCTAGAAACAGGGTTAGTCCAGCAGTTAAAGTTAGGTTATCCCAGTATTTAAGGTTTAGATTAAGACAGAGGTGAGGATTAGGGTTGGGTGCTGGGTTAAGGCTACGGTTAGGGTTATACAATGGGTTAGAAATAGAGTTATAGCAGGAGTTAGGGTCAGACCAGGGGCTAGACATATGGTTAGTCCAACAGTTAAACTTAGGTTAAGCAAGAATTTAAGATTTAGGTTAAGCCAGAGGTGAAGATTAGGGTTGGGTCCTGGGTAAAGACTAGGGTTAAGGTTACACCATGGGATAGGAATAAAGTTAAAGCAGGAGTTAGGGTCAGAACATGGGCTTGAAATAGTGTTAGTCCAGCAGTTAAACTTAGGTTAAGCCAGAATTTAAGGTTTAGGTTAAGCCAGAGGTGAGGATTAAGGTTGGGTCTTAGGTTAAGGTTAGGGTTAGGGTTATACCATGGGTTAGAAATAGAGTTATAGCAGGAGTTAGGGTCAGACCAGGTGCTAGACATATGGTTAGTCCAACAGTTAAACTTAGGTTAAGCAAGAATTTAAGATTTAGGTTAAGCCAGAGGTGAAGATTAGGGTTGGGTCCTGGGTAAAGGCTAGGGTTAGGGTTACACCATGGGATAGGAATAAAGTTAAAGCAGGAGTTAGGGTCAGAACATGGGCTTGAAATAGGGTTAGTCCAGCAGTTAAACTTAGGTTAAGCCACAATTTAAGGTTTCGGTTAAGCCAGAGGTGAGGATTAGGGTTGGGTCCTGGGTTAAGGCTAGGGTTAGGGTTATACCATGGGTTAGAAATAGAGTTATAGCAGGAGTTAGGGTCAGACCAGGGGCTAGAAATATGGTTAGTTCAACAGTTAAACTTAGGTTAAGCCAGAAATTAAGGTTTAGGTTAAGCCAGAGATGAGGATTAAGGTTGGGACTTAGGTTAAGGCTAGGGTTAGGGTTAGACCATGGGTTAGGAATAAAGTTAAAACAGGAGTTAGGGTCAAACCATGAGCTAGAAATAGGGTTAGTCCAGCAGTTAAAGTTAGGTTATCCCAGAATTTAAGGTTTAGGTTTGGGCTAGGCAAGAAATGAGGATTAGGATTGAGTCCTGGGTTAAGGTTAGGGTTAGGGTTAGGGTTAGACCTTGGGTTAGGAACAGAGTTAAAAAAGGAGTTAGGGTCAGACCAGGAGCTAGAAAAAGGGTTAGTCCAGCAGTTAAAGTTAGGTTATCCCAGTATTTAAGGGTTTAGGTTAAGCCAGAGGGGAGGATTAGGGTTGGGTCTTGGGTTAAGGCTAGGGTTAGGGTTAGACCATGGGTTAGGAATAGAGTTAAAACAGGAGTTGGGTTCAGACCAGGAGCTAGAAACAGGGTTAGTCCAGCAGTTAAAGTTAGGTTATCCCAGTATTTAAGGTTTAGATTAAGACAGAGGTGAGGATTAGGGTTGGGTGCTGGTTAAGGCTAGGGTTAGGGTTACACCATTAATTAGGAATGGAGTTAAAGCAGGAATTAGGGTCAGACCAGGGTCTAGAAATAGGGTTAGTCCAGCAGTTAAACTTAGGTTAAGCCACAATTTAAGGTTTTTGTTAAGCCAGAGGTGAGGATTAGGGTTGGGTCCTGGGTTAAGGCTACGGTTAGGGTTATACAATGGGTTAGAAATAGAGTTATAGCAGGAGTTAGGGTCAGACCAGGGGCTAGAAATATGGTTAGTCCAACAGTTAAACTTAGGTTAAGAAAGAATTTAAGGTTTAGGTTAAGCCAGAGGTGCGGATTAGGGTTGGGTCCTGGGTAAAGACTAGGGTTAGGGTTACACCATGGGATAGGAAAAAAGTTAAAGCAGGAGTTAGGGTCAGAACATGGGCTTGAAATAGTGTTAGTCCAGCAGTTAAACTTAGGTTAAGCCAGAATTTAAGGTTTAGGTTAAGCCAGAGGTGAGGATTAAGGTTGGGTCTTAGGTTAAGGTTAGGGTTAGGGTTATACCATGGGTTAGAAATAGAGTTATAGCAGGAGTTAGGGTCAGACCAGGTGCTAGAAATATGGTTAGTCCAACAGTTAAACTTAGGTTAAGCCAGAATTTAAGATTTAGGTTAAGCCAGAGGTGAAGATTAGGGTTGGGTCCTGGGTAAAGGCTAGGGTTAGGGTTACACCATGGGATAGGAATAAATTTAAAGCAGGAGTTAGGGTCAGAACATGGGCTTGAAATAGGGTTAGTCCAGCAGTTAAACTTAGGTTAAGCCACAATTTAAGGTTTCGGTTAAGCCAGAGGTGAGGATTAGGGTTGGGTCCTGGGTTAAGGCTAGGGTTAGGGTTATACCATGGGTTAGAAATAGAGTTATAGCAGGAGTTAGGGTCAGACCAGGTGCTAGAAATATGGTTAGTCCAACAGTTAAACTTAGGTTAAGCCAAAATTTAAGATTTAGGTTAAGCCAGAGGTGAGGATTAAGGTTGGGTATTAGGTTAAGGCTAGGGTTAGGGTTAGACCATGGGTTAGGAATAGAGTTAAAAAAGGAATTAGGGTCAAACCAGGAGCTAGAAATAGGGTTAGTCCAGCAGTTAAAGTTAGGTTAAGCCAGAATTTTACGGTTTAAGTTAAACCAGAGGTGAGGATTAGGGTTGGGTTATGGGTTAAGGCTAAGGTTAGGGTTAGACCACGGATTAGTAATAGAGTTAATACAGGAGTTGGGGTCAGACCAGGAAACAGAAATAGGTTTAGTCCAACAGTTAAACTTAGGTTATCCTAGTATTTAAGGTTTAGGTTAAGCCAGAGGTGAGGATTAGGGTTGGGTCCTGGGTTAAGGCTAGGGTTAGGGTTAGACCATGGGTTAGGAATAGAGTTAAAACAGGAGTTGGGTTCAGACCAGGAGCTAGAAACAGGGTTAGTCCAGCAGTTAAAGTTAGGTTATCCCAGTATTTAAGGTTTAGGTTAAGTCAGAGGTGAGGATTATTGTTGGGTCCTGGTTTAAGGATAGGGTTAGAGTTAGACCATGGGTTAGGAATAGAGTTAAAACAGGAGATATGGTCAGACCAGGAGCTAGAAATAGGTTTAGATTAGCAGTTAAAGTTAGGTTATCCCAGTATTTAAGGTTTAGATTAAGACAGAGGTGAGGATTAGGGTTGGGTCCTGGTTAAGGCTAGGGTTAGGGTTACACCATTAATAAGGAATGGAGTTAACCCTTTCACGACCGGCCGATTTTTCGCTTTCCGTTTTTTTTTTTCGCCATTCTTTTTCTGAGAGACGTAACTTTTTTATTTTTCAGTCAATATGGTCATGTGAGGGCTCATTTTTTGCGGAACGAGCTGTACTTTTAAATGAAACCATCAGTTTTACCATATTATGTACTAGAAAATGGCAAAAAAATTCCAAATGCTGAAAAATTGCAAAAAAAGTGCGATAGCACTATGGTTTTTGAGATATTTTATTCACTGTGTTCACTATATGGTAAAACTGATGTGTGGGTGTGATGCCTCAGGTCAGTGCGAGTTCGTAGACACCAAACATGTATAGGTTTACTTTTATATAAGGGGTTAAAAAAAAATCGGAAGTTTGTCCGAAAAAAGTGGCGCACGTTTTACGCCATATTCCGTGACCCGTAGCGTTCTCATTTTTCGGGATCTTAGGCTCAATGACGGCTTATTTTTTCCGTCTCGAGCTGACGTTTTTAACGGTACCATTTTTGCGCAGATGCTACGTTTTGATCGCCTCTTATTGCATTTTGCGCAAAAGTTGTGGCGACAAAAAAACGTCGTTTTGGCGTTTGGAATTTTTTTGCCGCTACGCCGTTTACTGATCAGATTAATTGATTTTATATTTTGATAGATCGGGCGTTTCTGAACGCGGCGATACCAAATGTGTGTATATTTTTTATTTTTTTAACCCTTTAATTTTTAATGGGGCGAATGGGGGGTGATTTGAACTTTTAGGTTTTTTTGTTTTTTTTTAATTTTTTAAAACTTATTTTTTTACTTTTTTTTTTTATTTTACTAGTCCCCCTAGGGGGCTATTGCGATCAGCATTCCGATCGCTCTGCAGTATCTGCTGATCACAGCTGGAAGGCTGTAAACAGCAGATACGCTGTCTTTCTCTTTTGCTGTGCTCCGGGCACAGCGAAAGTGAAACCAATTCATGTGTAGTACAGGAGTCATCACATGACCCTGTACTACCATGGCAACTATCGGGAGTCACGTGATCGCGTCACGTGACTTCCGGTTTCGGCGGTAAGTAAAACTTTACCGCGATTGCGCTTATAATGGCGCTGTCATGTATTGACAGCGCCATTATAAGGGGTTAATCGGCACGAGCAGATAACGATTCTGCTCGTGCCTAGCAGGCACACATCTCAGCTGTGAAAATCAGCTGAGATGTGTGCCGATCGCGGCATGCTGCCGCCGGAGGACCGCGGGCAGTAAGATTATGTCATTTAGGACGTAATTTTACGGCCCGCGGTCGTTAAGGGGTTAAAGCAGGAGTTAGGGTCAGACCAGGGTCTAGAAATAGGATTAGTCCAGCAGTTAAACTTAGGTTAAGCCACAATTTAAGGTTTCGGTTAAGCCAGAGGTGAGGATTAGGGTTGGGTCCTGGGTTAAGGCTAGGGTTAGGGTTATACCATGGGTTAGAAATAGAGTTATAGCAGGAGTTAGGGTCAGACCAGGGGCTAGAAATATGGTTAGTTCAACAGTTAATCTTAGGTTAAGCCAGAAATTAAGGTTTAGGTTAAGCCAGAGATGAGGATTAAGGTTGGGACTTAGGTTAAGGCTAGGGTTAGGGTTAGACCATGGGTTAGGAATAAAGTTAAAACAGGAGTTAGGGTCAAACCATGAGCTAGAAATAGGGTTAGTCCAGCAGTTAAAGTTAGGTTATCCCAGAATTTAAGGTTTAGGTTTGGGCTAGGCAAGAAATGAGGATTAGGATTGAGTCCTGGGTTAAGGTTAGGGTTAGGGTTAGACCTTGGGTTAGGAACAGAGTTAAAACAGGAGTTAGGGTCAGACCAGGAGCTAGAAAAAGGGTTAGTCCAGCAGTTAAAGTTAGGTTATCCCAGTATTTAAGGGTTTAGGTTAAGCCAGAGGGGAGGATTAGGGTTGGGTCTTGGGTTAAGGCTAGGGTTAGGGTTAGACCATGGGTTAGGAATAGAGTTAAAACAGGAGTTGGGTTCAGACCAGGAGCTAGAAACAGGGTTAGTCCAGCAGTTAAAGTTAGGTTATCCCAGTATTTAAGGTTTAGATTAAGACAGAGGTGAGGATTAGGGTTGGGTGCTGGTTAAGGCTAGGGTTAGGGTTACACCATTAATTAGGAATGGAGTTAAAGCAGGAATTAGGGTCAGACCAGGGTCTAGAAATAGGGTTAGTCCAGCAGTTAAACTTAGGTTAAGCCACAATTTAAGGTTTTTGTTAAGCCAGAGGTGAGGATTAGGGTTGGGTCCTGGGTTAAGGCTACGGTTAGGGTTATACAATGGGTTAGAAATAGAGTTATAGCAGGAGTTAGGGTCAGACCAGGGGCTAGAAATATGGTTAGTCCAACAGTTAAACTTAGGTTAAGAAAGAATTTAAGGTTTAGGTTAAGCCAGAGGTGCGGATTAGGGTTGGGTCCTGGGTAAAGACTAGGGTTAGGGTTACACCATGGGATAGGAATAAAGTTAAAGCAGGAGTTAGGGTCAGAACATGGGCTTGAAATAGTGTTAGTCCAGCAGTTAAACTTAGGTTAAGCCAGAATTTAAGGTTTAGGTTAAGCCAGAGGTGAGGATTAAGGTTGGGTCTTAGGTTAAGGTTAGGGTTAGGGTTATACCATGGGTTAGAAATAGAGTTATAGCAGGAGTTAGGGTCAGACCAGGTGCTAGAAATATGGTTAGTCCAACAGTTAAACTTAGGTTAAGCCAGAATTTAAGATTTAGGTTAAGCCAGAGGTGAAGATTAGGGTTGGGTCCTGGGTAAAGGCTAGGGTTAGGGTTACACCATGGGATAGGAATAAAGTTAAAGCAGGAGTTAGGGTCAGAACATGGGCTTGAAATAGGGTTAGTCCAGCAGTTAAACTTAGGTTAAGCCACAATTTAAGGTTTCGGTTAAGCCAGAGGTGAGGATTAGGGTTGGGTCCTGGGTTAAGGCTAGGGTTAGGGTTATACCATGGGTTAGAAATAGAGTTATAGCAGGAGTTAGGGTCAGACCAGGTGCTAGAAATATGGTTAGTCCAACAGTTAAACTTAGGTTAAGCCAAAATTTAAGATTTAGGTTAAGCCAGAGGTGAGGATTAAGGTTGGGTATTAGGTTAAGGCTAGGGTTAGGGTTAGACCATGGGTTAGGAATAGAGTTAAAAAAGGAGTTAGGGTCAAACCAGGAGCTAGAAATAGGGTTAGTCCAGCAGTTAAAGTTAGGTTAAGCCAGAATTTTACGGTTTAAGTTAAACCAGAGGTGAGGATTAGGGTTGGGTTATGGGTTAAGGCTAAGGTTAGGGTTAGACCACGGATTAGTAATAGAGTTAATACAGGAGTTGGGGTCAGACCAGGAAACAGAAATAGGTTTAGTCCAGCAGTTAAACTTAGGTTATCCTAGTATTTAAGGTTTAGGTTAAGCCAGAGGTGAGGATTAGGGTTGGGTCCTGGGTTAAGGCTAGGGTTAGGGTTAGACCATGGGTTAGGAATAGAGTTAAAACAGGAGTTGGGTTCAGACCAGGAGCTAGAAACAGGGTTAGTCCAGCAGTTAAAGTTAGGTTATCCCAGTATTTAAGGTTTAGGTTAAGTCAGAGGTGAGGATTATTGTTGGGTCCTGGTTTAAGGATAGGGTTAGAGTTAGACCATGGGTTAGGAATAGAGTTAAAACAGGAGATATGGTCAGACCAGGAGCTAGAAATAGGTTTAGATTGGCAGTTAAAGTTAGGTTATCCCAGTATTTAAGGTTTAGATTAAGACAGAGGTGAGGATTAGGGTTGGGTCCTGGTTAAGGCTAGGGTTAGGGTTACACCATTAATTAGGAATGGAGTTAAAGCAGGAGTTAGGGTCAGACCAGGGTCTAGAAATAGGATTAGTCCAGCAGTTAAACTTAGGTTAAGCCACAATTTAAGGTTTCGGTTAAGCCAGAGGTGAGGATTAGGGTTGGGTCCTGGGTTAAGGCTAGGGTTAGGGTTATACCATGGGTTAGAAATAGAGTTATAGCAGGAGTTAGGGTCAGACCAGGGGCTAGAAATATGGTTAGTCCAACAGTTAAACTTAGGTTAAGCCAGAAATTAAGGTTTAGGTTAAGCCAGAGGTGAGGATTAAGGTTGGGACTTAGGTTAAGGCTAGGGTTAGGGTTAGACCATGGGTTAGGAATGAAGTTAAAACAGGAGTTAGGGTCAAACCATGAGCTAGAAATAGGGTTAGTCCAGCAGTTAAAGTTAGGTTATCCCAGAATTTAAGGTTTAGGTTTGGGCTAGGCAAGAAATGAGGATTAGGATTGAGTCCTGGGTTAAGGTTAGGGTTAGGGTTAGACCTTGGGTTAGGAACAGAGTTAAAACAGGAGTTAGGGTCAGACCAGGAGCTAGAAAAAGGGTTAGTCCAGCAGTTAAAGTTAGGTTATCCCAGTATTTAAGGGTTTAGGTTAAGCCAGAGGTGAGGATTAGGGTTGGGTCTTGGGTTAAGGCTAGGGTTAGGGTTAGACCATGGGTTAGGAATAGAGTTAAAACAGGAGTTGGGTTCAGACCAGGAGCTAGAAACAGGGTTAGTCCAGCAGTTAAAGTTAGGTTATCCCAGTATTTAAGGTTTAGATTAAGACAGAGGTGAGGATTAGGGTTGGGTGCTGGTTAAGGCTAGGGTTAGGGTTACACCATTAATTAGGAATGGAGTTAAAGCAGGAATTAGGGTCAGACCAGGGTCTAGAAATAGGGTTAGTCCAGCAGTTAAACTTAGGTTAAGCCTCAATTTAATGTTTTTGTTAAGCCAGAGGTGAGGATTAGGGTTGGGTCCTGGGTTAAGGCTACGGTTAGGGTTATACAATGGGTTAGAAATAGAGTTATAGCAGGAGTTAGGGTCAGACCAGGGGCTAGAAATATGGTTAGTCCAACAGTTAAACTTAGGTTAAGAAAGAATTTAAGGTTTAGGTTAAGCCAGAGGAGAGGATTAGGGTTGGGTCCTGGGTAAAAGCTAGGGTTAGGGTTACACCATGGGTTAGGAATAGAGTTAAAGCAGGAGTTAGGGTCAGAACATGGGCTTGAAATAGGGTTAGTCCAGCAGTTAAACTTAGGTTAAGCCAGAATTTAAGTTTTAGGTTAAGCCAGAGGTGAGGATTAAGGTTGGGTCTTGGTTAAGGCTAGGGTTAGGGTTAGACCATGTGTTAGGAATAGAGTTAAACAGGAGTTAGGGTCAAACCAGGAGCTAGAAATAGGGTAAGTCCAGCAGTTAAAGTTAGGTTAAGCCAGAATTTTACGGTTTAGGTTAAACCAGAGGTGAGGATTAGGGTTATGTCATGGGTTAAGGATAGGGTTAGGGTTAGACCATGGGCTAGGAATAGAGTTAAAACAAGAGTTGCATTCAGACCAGGAGCTAGAAACAGGGTTAGTCCAGCAGTTAAAGTTGGGTTAAGCCAGAATTTAATGTTTAGGTTAAGCCAGAGGTGAAGATTAAGGTTGGGTATTAGGTTAAGGCTAGGGTTAGGGTTAGACCATGGGTTAGGAATAGAGTTAAAAAAGGAGTTAGGGTCAAACCAGGAGCTAGAAATAGGGTTAGTCCAGCAGTTAAAGTTAGGTTAAGCCAGAATTTTACGGTTTAGGTTAAACCAGAGGTGAGGATTAGGGTTGGGTTATGGGTTAAGGCTAGGGTTAGCGTTAGACCACGGATTAGTAATAGAGTTAAAACAGGAGTTGGGGTCAGACCAGGAAACAGAAATAGGGTTAGTCCAGCAGTTAAACTTAGGTTATCCTAGTATTTAAGGTTTAGGTTAAGCCAGAGGTGAGGATTAGCGTTGGGTCCTGGGTTAAGGCTAGGGTTAGGGTTAGACCATGGGTTAGGAATAGAGTTAAAAAAGGAGTTGGGTTCAGACCAGGAGCTAGAAACAGGGTTAGTCCAACAGTTAAAGTTAGGTTATTCCAGTATTTAAGGATTAGGTTAAGTCAGAGGTGAGGATTAGGGTTGGGTCCTGGTTTAAGGATAGGGTTAGAGTTAGACCATGGGTTAGGAATAGAGTTAAAACAGGAGTTATGGTCAGACCAGGAGCTAGAAAAAGGTTTAGATTAGCAGTTAAAGTTAGGTTATCCCAGTATTTAAGGTTTAGATTAAGACAGAGGTGAAGATTAGGGTTGGGTCCTGGTTAAGGCTAGGGTTAGGGTTACACCATTTATTAGGAATGCTGTTAAAGCAGGAGTTAGGGTCAGACCAGGGTCTAGAAATAGGATTAGTCCAGCAGTTAAACTTAGGTTAAGCCACAATTTAAGGTTTTGGTTAAGCCAGAGGTGAGGATTAGGGTTGGGTCCTGGGTTAAGGCTAGGGTTAGGGTTATACCATGGGTTAGAAATAGAGTTATAGCAGGAGTTAGGGTCAAACCAGGGGCTAAAAATATGGTTAGTCCAACAGTTAAACTTAGGTTAAGCCAGAAATTAAGGTTTAGGTTAAGCCAGAGGTGAGGATTAAGGTTGGGTCTTAGGTTAAGGCTAGGGTTAGGGTTAGACCATGGGTTAGGAATAAAGTTAAAACAGGAGTTAGGGTCAAACCATGAGCTAGAAATATGGTTAGTCCAGCAGTTAAAGTTAGGTTATCCCAGAATTTAAGGTTTAGGTTTGGGTTAGGCAAGAAATGAGGATTAGGATTGAGTCCTGGGTTAAGGCTAGGGTTAGGGTTAGACCATGGGTTAGGAATAGAGTTAAAACAGGAGTTAGGGTCAGACCAGGAGCTAGAAACAGGGTTAGTCCAGCAGTTAAAGTTAGTTTATCCCAGTATTTAAGGTTTAGGTTAAGTCAGAGGTGAGGATTAGGGTTGGGTCCTGGGTTAAGGATAGGGTTAGAGTTAGACCATGGGTTAGGAATAGAGTTAAAACAGGAGTTATGGTCAGACCAGGAGCTAGAAATAGGTTTAGATTAGCAGTTAAAGTTAGGTTATCCCAGTATTTAAGGTTTAGATTAAGACAGAGGTGAGCCAGTGTTCCTTTTAACTTTCAACTTGCAAACTCAGCTTCCTATTGTATCTCTAGGAGCATACAATGTATTTGCTATTTTTTTGTATCCTTTTCCTTGTTCGTGCAAGGAAGTTAGCGCTTCACTTTTTAGACCTCTCTCACGAGAAAGCAAAAATATTAGTGATCTGGAGACCATTGCCTTTGAGGAAAAGGATAACACTGGTCGGGGGTTATCCAATAAAACATTAGCACCTGACTGTGCACCCTTTCATAATTATTACTGTACCCTGAGGGAGGGTCTCCTACAGGTAGAAGTTGGAGGCTACAAAAATGAATTGCAGTGGAGGTTATATTAGAGCCTGGAGGGCTCGCCTGTCCTTCTCTCTCTTATTTCCAGCATCATCTTGTGTCCCATCTGTGTCAGCATCATTCAGTCTGTGCTGATAGTGAAACAGAGGTGGGAAGAGGGAAAACGTAGGGGTAGTAATGGGAAACAGGCCATCCTGCTGTAAGTGAGGGAGGGGTGAGAGGAGGGGCAATGCTGCTGTCAGTGGGGATGAGAGGAGGAGCAATACCACTGTAAGTGGGGGAAAGGTGGGAGGAGGGGCAATGCTGCTGTCAGTGGGGGAGGGGTGAGAGAAGGGGCAATGCCGCTTTAAGTGGGGGAAAGGTGGGAGGAGGGGCAATGCCGCTGTTAGTGAGGATGGGGCACAATACTGTCAGACTGGAGATGTAAGAAGGCGGAAGGAAATGGTGCTGCTTTTGGGGAGAGTTTTTAATGTTGCTGTTAGTGTTTGGGGTTGAATCAGTTTAAGTGAATTGGTTTAAAATTAGCAATGAGCAAAAGATATCTGGTCAGGAAATTCTGCAGTCATCACAAGATGCGTCACAGCATTCTGACACTGATGGAGATAAAAAGGAACAACTCCACTGAGAGGAGATGTAGCATAGCCAGTGTAATATAGAAATACAGCTTTAATAGATGTACTGTATATTAGGAGATTTCTTCAATTTTTTTTGTAAAGTGCTACTAATTCTACATATCTTTAGACTTCAAAAAGTGCACATTACTCTTAAAGAACTTGCATGTGTAATCCTTATAAGCTCCACTTCTTGGGGTGTCTAAGGGAAGCCATAACGATAAATCTGTTTCTTAGTAACAAATGCGGTTTAATTGCCTCTATAGTGAGTGAGTTTCCAGCTATGAAAGGGTTAATACTTGGGGCCTGCATCAGTAATAGGCCCCTGTAGTAACCATGACCACTGTTACGAGGTCATAAATATATGTCATAAAGAAGATTCCATAAAAGAAGGCTGCGCTGCCATGATCAGTGCCATTACTGATGCGCCTGAGGACGTTGAGCTTGACCACCCCACGTAATGTGCCCACCTTGGTGTAATTTGGAGGTTCTAGCAGGTAAAGGGGTTGTCTGATTTAGACACCCCCAGGGTATATGAAGGTAATAGAGGGGGGTCCCCGGGACAGGATCCCCTTCTGTTACCCTCTACAAAGAGCAGCTCTCCTTTGGGAGTTTATGGACGGACCTATGACTTTAATGGGTGCCGTGGGGGGAGGGGGGATTTAATTGATTAGCAGTTATCTGTAACTAACAATTTTTTTTAACCAAGTGTCCATCTTCTTGAGAGGCGGACCTGGATCTGTAAGGGAGAAATGCTTCATCCATCTGGGGAATTGGATCAACCAAATTAATTCCATCAATCACTGTGGTGATAGATATCGCAGCCAGATCTCTCCACATCCAGTTTATCACATTTATAGTCTAGATTTATTATGTCGTTCTCTGTAAATTTAGTAAAATGTACAAATTTTAAAACTGCTGTTACATCTGTTATATATCGGCACTAACTCTCTAAGCCCAAGGGAAGGGCAATCCTCCAGCCATGGTTCTCTAGAGGTTTCCTCCACAGGGGGTTTTTCCTCTCCTGAGTGCTGGGGGGTGACTCTCCGTGAGTCGGGGGTGTGCCATTTTTGGTGTCATGTAAATTTAAATAAAGTTGAGAACGTTTGACACCTAATTGCAATGCTTTGTGTATTTATTTTGCATTCCTCTGTGTGATTCATTGTGTTTGGGAGTCGGGGTCCATCAGATATCACAATGTCATTTGGTTGCACACTAGTGATGAGCGAGCATGCTTGTAACTACTCGGTACTCGCACGAGTATCGCTGTACTCGGGCTGCTCGGCGGGGACCGAGTAATCTCGCGATACTCGTGCTGTACTCGTGGTCTTCATTTCTGCATGTTGGCGCTCTTTTGAGAGCCAGCCCTCATGCAGGGATTGGCTGGCAGACCACTGCAATGCCACAGCCCTGTTAGTTGTGGAATTGCAGTGATTGGCCGGCCTGCACAGCGTGACCGAGCCTTTATATCGGCCGGCGCGCTGTGCTCTGCTCACAGCTATCCAGACAGTCAGTGCAGGGAGAGTGTCGCTGATTCAGGGAAAGCTTTGCGGCCCTTTATAGCTTTTTCAGTTGCAGGGCTGCAAACAGTGTGACCAAAAGTCCTTCTCAGGACTATTCTAGTTGTATACAGGCAGGCAGGGTATAGCCAGGTCGGAGTACAGTAGCAGAGTCCTTCTCAGGACTATTGTTGCTATATACAGGCAGGGTATAGCCAGGTCGGAATACAGGCTAGTGACCAGAAGAGTCCTTGTCAGGACTATTGTAGCAGTATACAGGCAGGCAGGCAGGCAGGGTATATAGCCATTCCTAGTGGTGACCGTATACCAGCCTTCATCATATCTGGGGCTGGTGTACACAGTGTAAAACAGTCCAGATAGTGTCAGACTTCTCAGTAATTGTCGCTCCTAAAAACCAGTTAGGTTCTTATTGCGTCCGTGCTTGCATTTAAAAACAGCACGTGTGTGTCTGTCGGTGGCAGCGTACAGGTGCGCGTTTTGCACAAACAATTATATAACGCACAAGTCTAGTGTATAATACACGTGAGTCAGCAGTGTCTGATAGTGTCAGACTTCTCAGTAATTGTCGCACCTAAAAACCAGTTAGGTTCTTATTGCGTCCGTGCTTGCATTTAAAAACAGCACGTGTGTGTCTGTCGGTGGCAGCGTACAGGTGCGCGTTTTGCACAAACAATTATATAACGCACAAGTCTAGTGTATAATACACGTCAGTCAGCAGTGTCTGATAGTGTCAGACTTCTCAGTAATTGTCGCTCCTAAAAACCAGTTAGGTTCTTATTGCGTCCGTGCTTGCATTTAAAAACAGCACGTGTGTGTCTGTCGGTGGCAGCGTACAGGTGCGCGTTTTGCACAAACAATTATATAACGCACAAGTCTAGTGTATAATACACGTCAGTCAGCAGTGTCTGATAGTGTCAGACTTCTCAGTAATTGTCGCTCCTAAAAACCAGTTAGGTTCTTATTGCGTCCGTGCTTGCATTTAAAAACAGCACGTGTGTGTCTGTCGGTGGCAGCGTACAGGTGCACGTTTTGCACAAACCATTATATAACGCACAAGTCTAGTGTATAATACACGTCAGTCAGCAGTGTCTGATAGTGTCAGACTTCTCAGTAATTGTCGCTCCTAAAAACCAGTTAGGTTCTTATTGCGTCCGTGCTTGCATTTAAAAACAGCACGTGTGTGTCTGTCGGTGGCAGCGTACAGGTGCGCGTTTTGCACAAACAATTATATAACGCACAAGTCTAGTGTATAATACACGTCAGTCAGCAGTGTCTGATAGTGTCAGACTTCTCAGTAATTGTCGCTCCTAAAAACCAGTTAGGTTCTTATTGCGTCCGTGCTTGCATTTAAAAAGAGCACGTGTGTGTCTGTCGGTGGCAGCGTACAAGTGCGCGTTTTGCACAAACAATTATATAACGCACAAGTCTAGTGTATAATACACGTCAGTCAGCAGTGTCTGATAGTGTCAGACTTCTCAGTAATTGTCGCTCCTAAAAACCAGTTAGGTTCTTATTGCGTCCGTGCTTGCATTTAAAAACAGCACGTGTGTGTCTGTCGGTGGCAGCGTACAGGTGCGCGTTTTGCACAAACTATTATATAACGCACAAGTCTAGTGTATAATACACGTCAGTCAGCAGTGTCTGATAGTGTCAGACTTCTCAGTAATTGTCGCTCCTAAAAACCAGTTAGGTTCTTATTGCGTCCGTGCTTGCATTTAAAAACAGCACGTGTGTGTCTGTCGGTGGCAGCGTACAGGTGCGCGTTTTGCACAAACAATTATATAACGCACAAGTCTAGTGTATAATACACGTCAGTCAGCAGTGTCTGATAGTGTCAGACTTCTCAGTAATTGTCGCTCCTAAAAACCAGTTAGGTTCTTATTGCGTCCGTGCTTGCATTTAAAAACAGCATGTGTGTGGCAGTCGGTGGCAGCGTCAGGCTCCATATTGTCCCTGGATAGAGACGTGCATGATGGCCTGTAAACATGAAGTGCCCATTGTAAGGAAGTGGGTCTATTGTAGTATAGCCCTTAGGCAGGGCAGCCAAAAATTGGGAGGCTCCACATTGTCCCTGGATAGAGATGTGCATGAGGGCCTCAAAACATTGTTCCCATTGCAAAGGAGCGGGTCTCCTGTCGTTGTAATGCTCATTCAGAAAGAATGGGCGAAAAAATTTACCACTGGGGGTATACCTGAAACAACGGCTTAACTATTGTAACGGTCACCATGATGGCGCATGAGGAGAAGGAGGAGCAGTCCAGCGATTAGCCAAAGTCCAGAAGTGTGTTACCATGGGTGAGTGGAGGTACATGGCAAATTCCCGTTACAAACTTTAAATTCCGCTGTAATTTGCTGTTGGTGTGTGTGGTGAAGTCTGGCCAAATCCAACCCTTGTTCATCTTGATCAGAGTCAGCCTGTCAGCATTTACAGTTGACAGGCGGGTGCGTTTATCTGTAATGATTCCACCTGCGGCACTAAAAACACGCTCTGACAAAACGCTAGCGGCAGGGCAGGCCAGGACTTCCAAGGCGTAGAGAGCCAATTCATGCCACGTGTCCAGCTTGGATACACATTAATTGTAAGGCACAGAGGAATGTCGGAGTACAGTTGTTTGATCTGCAAGGTACTCCTTGAGCATCTGGCCAAACTTAGGATTTCTTGTGTCACTACCCCTCACCTCAGGGGCTGTGGTATGTGAGGGGCTGAGAAAACTGTCCCACATCTTAAAGACTGTTCCCCTACCTCTGGCGGATTGGACTTGTGCCCCTCTCGGCTGTACGCCTTGGTTGTCCAGTGATTCCTGACCTATGCCGCTAGCGTTTTGTGAGGGGAATGCTTTGCCTACTTCCGTGACTATGGCCTTCTGGAACTGCTGCATTTTGCCTGACCTCTCCGCCTCGGGAATAAGAGACATAAAGTTCTCCTTTTAGCGTGGGTCTAACAGTGTTACCAACCAGTAATGATTGTCGGCCAAGATGTTCTTAACGCGAGGGTCACGAGACAGGCAGCTTACCATAAAGTCAGCCATGTGTGCCAGACTCATAACAGCCATCACTTCAGTATCCTGACCAACACGATGACTGAACATGCTGTCCTCCTCCTCCTCCTCCCCATCATCTACCCTGTCCTCTGGCCAGCCACGCTGAACCGAGGATATGACTGCATGTCATATCCTCAATTTGGCCAGAGAGTTGCTCCATGTCTTCATCCTCCTCCTCGTCATAGTCCTCCACTGCACGTTGTGATGAGACGAGGCTGGGCTGTGTGTTATCATCACCCACACCCACTACTGTTTCTTGCTCAAACTCATCGCGCTCCGCCTGCAATGCATCATGGTTGTTTTTTGAGCAGAGACCATTTTAGAAGGCAGAGAAGCGGTATGGTGATGCTAATAATGTCGTCATCGCCGCTCACCATCTTGGTGGAGTCCTCAAAGTTTTGGCGGATGGTGCATAGGTCGGACATCCATCTCCACTCCTCAGGTGTTATGTGTGGAGTTTGACCCATTTCCCAACGGCTTAGGTGATGCAGGTACTCAACAACTGCCCTCTTCTGCTCACATATCCTGACCAACTTGTGCAGAGTTGAATTCCAACACGTGGGGACATCACACACCAGTCTGTGTGCCGGAAGATGCAAACGGCGTCTTAAGCCGGCAAGGCCGGCTGAAGCAGTAGGTGACTTTCGAAAATGTGCAGACAGGCGGCGAACTTTTACCAGCAGATCAGACAGCTCTGAGTATGACTTTAGAAACCGCTGAACCACGAGGTTGAGCACATGGGCCACGCATGGAACATGTGTCAGCTGGCCTCGCCTCAAAGCCGCCACCAGGTTCCGGCCATTGTCACACACGACCTTTCCTGGCTTTAGGTTCAGAGTTGTGAGCCAGTGATCTGCCTGCTGTTTCAGAGCTGTCCACACCTCTTCTGCATTGTGGGGTTTGTCACCTATGCAGATTAGCTTCAGCACTGCCTGTTGCCGCTTCGCCGAGGCAGTGCTGCAGTGCTTCTGTGTCGCCCTGGACAAGCCAGGGGCCACAGAGCACAACACTTAAACACCCCACACTCCCTGCAGGCATATCATAGTCAAAACACAAAATCCTTGTTGCCTTCCCCAGGGGCTGTTGTCCACACCAGGGTGTGGAGCCAGGCGGTTGGTCTCCACCCACCGAGGAGGAGGGAAAACACAGGCAGTGAGAGTTAAGCTAAGGAAGTGGAAGGAGGAAAGTAGTAGAGAGGAGAAAAGTGACAGCAAAGAGCCTGAAGTTGGTCCGGGTGTGTGGCCCGGACAGGACAGCAAGGTTGGCAGGATGTGGTGACCGTCTGCAGTGGAGGCCGATTGGAGTCTGCCGTAAGGACCGTGGACGGGTGGTGACCCGGCCGTACCGGACCGGTATACAAAGAGAAGCCAGCACCATTGGCAGAGGACTTTCGGATCCCGGCAAGGCTTGGTGTCGCCGTGAATTTGCCAAATCCGTTAGTGAAGGGAACCTCAGGGTTTCCAAACAGCCAAGTCCAGATAGAAGGCAACCGTACAACCGTGAAGGGGAGACACCGCCACCGCTAAGGGCAACCGTCTCCCAGGGCCAGCGCCTGTGGGCAAAAGGGGCTCCTCCGGCCCATATCCAGGTCGGGGAGCGGGTTACCGTTGGGAAACCATCACTACCAACACTTAACTTAGGTGCAGGGAGAGACAGTCATCACTAACCTGCAGGGAGGAACAACCGCAGCCGTCCGAGTGACCCGTCCATCCAGCCACTTGTTTTACCGTGAACTGTGTCATCATCATTGGGCTGAGTGAGTACCTCCGTGCCGTGCGGCACAGCGCTGCCCCTGCGACCCTGCACCTCATCAGGCCCCGCAACCCGCCTGTCATCCATCTCTACCCCATCACCAGGCCCCGGGACAACCAACCCCCCTACCCACGGAGGGGAGAAATAACAACAAAGCTGCTCCCTGTCACAGGCTCCCGGGATCCCCGTCCAGAGCAGCGGTGGTGTCCACACAATCACCACAACCGTGGGTGGCGTCACGGACAATATCCCCAAAACCCAAACCACCCCTTTTCACTCACGGGCGAGTAGCGCCGCTCGAGTCCCCGGGATCCGGCCATCGCTCGAGCCAATGAGCAGCAGCAGCCATAGAGCAGCGTCAGCCGGACCCGAGCAGTGGGAGAGCGCACCGTCCCCTCCTCCGCCCGCGACACTTCCAGCTTGGGACTGGTGTGGAGGGTAAAGTGGATCAGGATGCGCAGGAGGAGGAGGCTGAGGAGCATGACATTCTGGAGCTGTAGAGTGTGTGTGAAACCCTGACTGAGGTAGGGCCTGCAAAACTTGGTGTGTGAAGGACGTGTTCCGTCCCTCGCTCAGACTGGGTCCCAGCTTGCACAATATTAACCCAGTGTGACGTCAACGAGATGTAGCGGCCTTGCCCACATGCACTTGTCCACGTGTCTGTGGTTAGGTGGACTTTGGCTGAAACAGCGTTGTTCAGGGCACGTGTGATGTTTTGTGACACGTGGTTATGCAATGCGGGGACGGCACACCGGGAGAAATAGTGGCGGCTGTGGACCGAGTAACGTGGGACAGCTGCCACCATCATGTCGCGGAATGCTTCTGTCTCAACCAGCCTAAAAGGCAACATTTCCAGCGCAAGCAGTCGCGAAATGTTAGCATTTAGAACTGTGGCATGTGGGGTGTTGGCAGTGTATTTGCGCCTGCGTTCAAAGGTTTGCTGAATGGATAACTGAACGCTGCGCTGGGACAAGGACGTGTTTGATGATGGTGTTCTTTCTGCGTAGGCAACTGCAGGTGCAGGAGTGGAGGAGGCTTGTTCGCAGGCAGCATGGACAGGGGATTGGCTCGCATGCACAACCAGCGAAGACGTAGCAGTGACATCAGCAAGCACTGCTCCTCGACTCTGTTGTACTTCCCACAAAGTCGGGTGCTTGGCTGACATGTGCCTGATCATGCTGGTGGTGGTCAGGCTGCTAGTTTTGGTACCCCTGCTGATGCTGGCATGGCAGGTGTTGCAAATGGCCTTTTTAGAATCATCTGGAGCCAACTTAAAAAACTGCCAGTGTCAGAGTTCCGGGTTTTCCAGTTTTCTTTTGAAAGAGCTTGCCCTTTGTTAACATGGAGTTTTCTGTTCTGTTGCCCTACTTCCTGTCCATCTGTTTAAAAGCCGCCCCTAAAGCTTAGTCCAGTGCCTGAGTATACTGCTTCCTGTGTGCTCCTGCCCTGCTGCTTTTGGTTCCTGATTGTTATTCGGATCCTCTTGGAAAACAACCGACACCGACTCTGGACTTCATCTGGTATCATCTAGCTGTGCCCGGACTCCGTTTGCCGTCTTTGGTCGGCACTTCTGCCCGGTTCCTTCCGTTTAATACCACTCTGGACTCACATCACGTACGGACATTTTTGGACTTACCTATTGCCCTTTTGTGTCCCGGCTGCTGCGCATTTAGGGCTTCTGGGGTGATTGCCAGACAGTCCCTGTATAGGGGTTCGCTCTTGGTGGTCTCCCTGGGGGAGTCCGGTGCGCGGTCCCGGGAATTCCCTTTCGCTCCGTCCCTGGAAGGTATTTCCTGTATTTATGTTCTACTGTGTTTTTGTTCCGTTTATGTACATATTTGCTGGTTGCATATTATAAACGTCTTGCACCAAGAACTCGTCTCTGGTTGTCATTGCCCTAACGCAATCGAAATCCTCAATACATACAATAGTATTACAGCCAGACTCGGGAAGACCTAACATTTGTACAGGCACCTTGTGTCGTGTTGTTCCGGGGAACAGTTGCCTGACGTCTGCCTTGGGCCACCACTCTGCTTCTTACTGCCTGTTGGGATGCTACGCCTCCCTCCCCCTGTGCACTGCTGTCCTCGCTCTGCATATCCTCCTGCCAGGTTGGGTCAGTTACTGGATCATCCACCACGTCGTCTTCCTCTTCCGCACCCTGCTCCTCCTCCTGACTTCCTGACAATTGTGTCTCATCATCGTCCACCCCTTGTTGAGACACGTTGCCAACTTCGTGAGAAGGTGGCTGCTCAAATATTTGGGCATCTGTACATACAATCTCGTCATGGCCCACTTCAACAGGAGCTGGCGAGAGGCCAGAATTTGTGAATGGAAACGTGAACGAACAGCTCTTCCGAGTGTCCAAGTGTGGGATCAGTAATGTCCGTGGACGTGTACTCGGCCTGGTGGTAGGAAGGAGGATCAGGTTCTGAAATGTGCGGTGCAGTATCACGGCTACTGACACTTGACCGTGTGGAAGACAGAGTGTTTGTGGTGGTGCCAATCTGACTGGAAGCATTATCCGCTATCCAACTAACAACCTGTTGACACTGGTCTTGGTTCAAGAGCGGTGTACTGCTGCGGTCCCCAAGAATTTGGGACAGGACGTGCGAGCGACTAGATGTGGCCCTTTGTTGTGGCGAAATTAGAGCTTGCACACAACCTCGGTCTCTGCCTGCACCACCATCACGTCCACTTCCTTGTTCGTTGACAACGCCCTTGCGCATTTTGGAATGCTGTGCTGATGTGTATTCACTAGACTTGTGCGTTATATCCAAGTTTTTGCAAAACTCACACAAATGCAGCGGAAAGCTGCCACCAACAGGCACACACGTGCGGTTTTTAAATGCAAGCACGGAGGCACTAAGAACCTAACAGGTCTCTATCCAGGGACAACGTGGAGCCTCCCAATTTTTGGCTGCCCTGCCTAAGGGCTATACTACAATAGACCCACTTCCTTCCAATGGGCACTTCAGGTTTACAGGCCCTCATGCACGTCTCTATCCAGGGACAACGTGGAGCCTCCCAATTTTTGGCTGCCCTGCCTAAGGGCTATACTACAATAGACCCACTTCCTTCCAATGGGCACTTCAGGTTTACAGGCCATCATGCACGTCTCTATCCAGGGACAACGTGGAGCCTCCCAATTTTTGGCTGCCCTGCCTAAGGGCTATACTACAATAGACCCACTTCCTTACAATGGGCACTTCAGGTTTACAGGCCATCATGCACGTCTCTATCCAGGGACAACGTGGAGCCTCCCAATTTTTGGCTGCCCTGCCTAAGGGCTATACTACAATAGACCCACTTCCTTCCAATGGGCACTTCAGGTTTACAGGCCATCATGCACGTCTCTATCCAGGGACAATGTGGAGCCTCCCAATTTTTGGCTGCCCTGCCTAAGGGCTATACTACAATAGACCCACTTCCTTACAATGGGCACTTCAGGTTTACAGGCCATCATGCACGTCTGTATGCAGGGGCATTGGTGAACCTCACAATTTTGGACTGCCCTGGCAAAGGAAAATACTACAAAGACTCACTTCCTCAAAATGGGCACATTAGACTCAAGAGGCCTTCATGTACGTCTCTTCTCAGGGACATCGGAGTGCCACACAATGTTTTCACGTAAAATCTTTCATGTATTAATCTCAAAAAGTAACATACACCAGCTCTATCTCACTATTGGGTATGTGCCCTTAACATTTCCGCCATGAAAAATCATTTTGGGGTCATTTTGGAAGGTTTTCTGGTGAGTCCGTAAAAATGGCGTAAAACGCGGACAAAATTGTTCACAGCTGTGACTTTTCAGTGATAAATGCTTCAAGGGGTCTTCCCCATGCTGTTGCCATGTCATTTGAGCACTCTTCTGAGACTTTTGTGACATTTTTAGGGTTTCTCCATGCTGCCGGGGGGTCATTTCACAAAAATACTCGGGTCTCCCATAGGATAACATTGGGCTCGTTGCTCGGGCCGAGTACACGAGTATCTTGGGAGGCTCGGCCCGAGCTTCGAGCACCCGAGCTTTTAAGTACTCGCTCATCACTATTGCACACCTGTCGGTCACACAGGACCCTCACCTACACAGGACCCTCACCTACACAGGACCCTCACCTACACAGGACCCTCACCTACACAGGACCCTCACCTACACAGGACCCTCACCTACTCAGTGATTGCTCCAGGAGTTGTCCCTGCTCTGATGATGAAGATGGAGAAGAGACAAGAATTACAACACAACTGTACACTCGTGCTCAAAATAAGAATTGATATTACAATGGTATTACAAGCAGCTTACTTGGTATTAACATAAAACCTCATTCACACACTGAGTATTTTGCTCATCATTTTACATCTGTAGTTGGAAGGTAAAAGCTGGTATGGAGGAAACACAGAAAAAATATAACACACACTTTCACCTTGCCTTGCTGGTCCTGGTGGCTACTGTGAATTACTGATGCAAATTATTGTGTCCATATAATCAAGACCAGCGTTGTTCACACCGGTCTTGATGAGGGGGCGTGCTGGAGTCAGACCCTTCTTCATGAATCTGAAGTGTCTGGCAAATGGCATGCACCTCTATGTGCTGTGCCAGAAATCTCTACTCAGGTACTGGAATGAAATGTCTTGTGTACAGAACGCAGCACATTGTCATGAATTAGATGAGCTGTGTCATCCCGTTGCATCCCCATCCAGCTCTGTTCAGTTTGTGGAGCTGGGAAAACATGGCATGAAAATGATAAGGGTCAAATTACTCTTGTTTTTTTTCTGATAGATCTACAGTCATGGCTGAAAGTGTAAGTACCCTTTAAAATTGCTCCAGAAAATTAAGTATTGCTTCTAGAAAATTTGCTATACACAAGTTTATTTCATTTGTGTGTATTAAAACATTAAAAAAAAAATCTGAAGAAAAAAGGCACATTGGACATAATTTCACACAACCCCAAATATAGCCCAGATAAAAGTGGTGGCACCTTTTCAAAATTGTAGGTAAACAACTTTGTTCCCAGCATGTGATTCTCATTCACACTCGCCTGTGGCAAGTAACATGTATGGGGCAATTTCAAAATCACACCTGAAACCAGATAAAAAGGGGAGAAGTTGACATAATCTGCATTGTGTGGCTGTGTTAGCTACACTAAGCATGGAAAACAGAAAGAGAAAGAACTCTGAAGACTTGAGACCCAAAATTGATGAAAAATATCAACAATTGCAAGGTTGTTTTGCTGGGTCTGACAGAGTTCTTTGTGTGCAAGGCATCATGAAGCGTATATCACTTCAATTAATAAGGTATGGGAAAAAGCTTCATTATTCTAAGCATATAATTCCCATTAACATGATTATTTATTAGTATTGTTTAAAATCCACGAAAATATCAACTGAAAAGAATAACCAATACAACAGAAATCTAATACAGTCGGCACAATATAAAACATGTAGACAAGATATAAGAAACTGGAAATATTGCACCCCTACATATCCCTAAAAAACTCACCCTTCCTATCAGCGGGGAAACTAAATGTATTTGGTACCCCTATTCAACTGTGGCAAACCCTCCCTGACACACACCTTATAGGAAGTTCAGGAATGGGTAAGCAATATATGGTCCAAAATAGTGAATTATATCCCAAGAATCTATTAGAAGCTGTATGTTTACTTAGCTTCTTAGCTCATTAGATGTTGGTATCCAATAGAAGCCTGAGACCTGATGATGGTCTCTGGATATGAGAAGAGGATCCATCCTAGGATATCATATATTCGGACCAGGTGCAGAGTTGCTTCCTTCAGGTAGAAAAAATCCTCAACATGTTTCTCCAATTCGGTTCATCAGGAGGCTCTATTACATATATGGGTACATGCCCATGATCAGTGATTGCAGCGTTTTGGATGCAGCGTGTTTTCACTACGTCTAAAACGCTGCATTGTACAGTACAAGCACAGTGAATGAGATTTATAGAAATCCCATGGCCACTGTGTATGTGTATGGCCTGCAGCATAAACTGACCTGTGGTGTGGCTTTCCAAGCCAGAAGCATGTCCGAACCCTGATCGTGGGCACGGGCAGTTGCGTTCTCTGCCAGAAGCTCAGCTTAATTGGTAGCAGGTCTTCGGTTGTCACAGACAAGGCCGGTGCCTGCACCACCCCTGGCTGTTTAACTCACTAAATGCTGTGATCAATTGTGATTGCAGCATATAGAACGATAGAGTGCCACCTCCACAACGTAATTGCACGCTGCCGACCATAGTAATGGCAACTGGATGTCAAATAATGACCTCCTTGTCTACTAGCTATGGTAGCCTGTTAGACCATTCCAGGGTCATATTCTAAAAGGTTTTCTCTGCTAGTGTCCATGTCGCGGGCGGAGGAGGGGACTCCGCGCTCTCCCTACTGCTCGGGTCCGGCTGCCGCTGCTGCTACGGCCTCTGCTGCTCGGTGGCTCGAGCGATGGGCCGGATCCCGGGGACTCGAGCGGCGCTCCTCGCCTGTGAGTGAAAGGGGATTGGGTTTTTGGGATAGTTTATTGTCCGTGACGCCACCCACGGTTGTGGTGATTTGTTAACACCACCGCTGCTCTGTATGGGGAGCCCGGGAGTGATGGTATGGAGCAGCCAGTTGTTGATGTGCCCCTCCGTGGGTAGGGGTTGTGGTGCTCCCGGGGCCCAGTGTTGGGGTTGGTATGGTGGACAGGCGGGTATGGGGCCTTTGGAGGTGCAGGGGCGCAGGGGCAGCGCTGTGCCGCACGGCACGGAGGTACTCACTCAGCCAGTAAACACGACACTGTTCTCGGTAAACAAACGGCTTTTTGGACATGTCCCTCGGACGGTTACGGTGCTGCGGTTCCCTGCAGTTAGCGGTGACGGTCTCTTCCCTGCACCTATGTAAAGTCTCTTTGGTAGCGATGGGTTCCCACCGGTTACCCGCTCCTAGGCTTCAATCTGGGCCGAAGGAGCCCTACTTTGCCCGCAGGCGCTGGCCCTGGGAAACTGGTGCCTTGGCGGTGGCGGTGTCTCCCCTTCACGGTCGGACTGTTGCCTTCAATTGGGACTTGGTTGTTAGGAGACAGAAGTCCCCTTCACTGACGGATTTGGCAAATTATGGCGACTCCTAGCCTTGCCGGGATCCGAAAGGCCCCTGCCCTGGTGCTGACTGTTCTTCGTATACTGCTCCGGTACCGCCGGGTCACCACCCGTCCGCGGTCCTTCCAGCAACCTCCAAGCAGTCCCCCTGCAGACTATCACCGCCGTCTGCTGACCTTGCTGGCATAGTCGGGGGCACACACCCGGACCAACTTCAGGCTTTCTTAACTGTTCCTTTCTTTTCCCTTCAGCTTCTCTCCTTTGCTCCTCTACCACTTCACTTCCTTCTACTCCACTTCCTAAACTGCACTGCCTGGTTCCTCCCGCCTCCAGGGCTGTGAACTCCTCGGTGGGCGGAGCCAACCGCCTGGCCCACCCCCTGGTGTGGACATCAGCCCCTGGAGGAAGGCAACAAGGATTTTGGGTTAGCTAGATGTTCCTGCAGGGAATGTGGGGGTGCATGTGATGTTGTGACCTGTGACCCCTGGCTTGCCCAGGGCGTCACATTCCCCCTTAGCAAAACGCAGACCGTCCTCGGGCTGCCCGTCCAACACCGGTTTTATTTTCTTTTTGTTTTCTGAAAAAGATAAAAAACGGTAACATAACAACTTATGACATCATCCCACATCGGGAGGTTCGGTTCTTAAACGTTGCAAATATTAAAACGGTTAACGGTTACGGTCTCCGCTCTCTCCCACCCAAGTAACCTGGCCCTGATGCTGCCCCTAAAACCCAGGCAGCACCCCTTGACCCCAGTCCAGCACAAGTTACCCGAGCGGGATCTGTCCTTCCCCTCCAGAGGGTAGCCACCGGTTCCTGTGGTTGCTGGGCCCCAGCCTGCTCTGCTGCGGGCCCTCCCTCCAACCTGCCTCTCCGGAGGCGGTAATTGCGGAAACGGTACCGGTAACACAACTTATTTACAAGCCACTTAACGTTTGTGGTTGCCCTGCAAGTTCACGGGCTTGTCCATAGAAAGTTCTCTATGCAAACTTTTCAAACAGTCCCCACGGGGACTACGGTGCCGGCAACGGCCGGTTTCCAATCACGGTAGATAATCAGGTTAGGCTTCGGTAATCAATTCTTCATTTTTGCAACACTTCTTCAAACTTGTAAACATACTGACTGGTGGTCCCAACGGGGACAACTTTTAGGCGGAGGACCGCCGACTTAGCAGCCCATCCTCAATCGCGGGGTTCTAGTGCCACCTTCACATGGTGCACCGCTGTGGACCCCGATGGTAGCTCGCTGCGGGTGATCTTCCTCCATATTCATACGGGCATGCACATCCGCTCTACACCCCTCTCGGGCATCGATCTCCCCGCGCAGCTGCCGTTGCCGCCGCCCCCAGTCTGGAGCATTCTCCGCTTGCTCCTGTTCGGCCTGCTCTGCCGCTTGGCAGCTACATCCCCCCCGTGCCTCAGCCGAGGCCCGGTGCGTGGGAGCGGTCAACGTGACTTGCGGTGTTGGCGTTTGATCGAGGATCGCCTCCGCTGCGGCCGGGCGGACTGCCGGGGCCATCATCATCTCCGTCACAGCTGGGATGGAAACCGGGACGGGTGCCAGGGCGGTGGTAAAGGTAAGGCCCGTGGGCCGCAAGTCTGGGCCCTCTCCCACAGATGCTGCGGGCTCCGCTACCGGTGGCAGGGGTAACGGGTCGGTCGGGGCGTTGGCCACAGGCATGGGCAGTGAGGGCGGTAGCGCGGTGGATGGCAGCAGGCCGGGCCCCTCAGCCGTATCGACCGATCCCTCGGGGACATAGGGGCGTGGGTCGCTTACCCGCTCCTCTGAGACCACCTCCACTTTGGATGCCCAACGGTTGCGGCCAGGCCCTTCATCTCTGACGTCCACTTCACCAGCATGAAGTGGACTTGGGCCTGGAGCTTCTGGAACATCTTGCTTCTGGATCCAGGAACGTGTTTCAGCAGAGTCCTGGCGTCCTTGCACGCTACAGCGCTAGTTACATGCGGCTGCGACCACCGCTCCTCCAGCGGCTCCGTCGGGCGCAGACATCTTGTTTCCGTCCCCTTTAGCCTCTTTCCGGCCCCTCCTCTATCGGGGCGGGGTTTTGGCCTTCGTGCCTCTACTACTCGAGAAGACGCTCGAGCGGGAACTTTTCGCGCCAAAGATGGCGACTTCTGAAATTTTCCGGCCGGATACCTCCGGCGGTCACAAGGCGCACCTCTACCCAACGGCAGAGCGGTAAGATCCTGTTCGTGACGCCAAGTTGTCGCGGGCGGAGGAGGGGACGCCGCGCTCTCCCTACTGCTCGGGTCCGGCTGCCGCTGCTGCTGCGACCTCTGCTGCTCGGTGGCTCGAGCGATGGGCCGGATCCCGGGGACTCGAGCGGCGCTCCTCACCCGTGAGTGAAAGGGGATTGGGTTTTTGGGATAGTTTATTGTCCGTGACGCCACCCACAGTTGTGGTGATTTGTTAACACCACCGCTGCTCTGTATGGGGAGCCTGGGAGTGATGGTATGGAGCAGCCAGTTGTTGATGTGCCCCTCCGTGGGTAGGGGTTGTGGTGCTCCCGGGGCCCAGTGTTGGGGTTGGTATGGTGGACAGGCGGGTATGGGGCCTGTGGAGGTGCAGGGGCGCAGGGGCAGCGCTGTGCCGCACGGCACGGAGGTACTCACTCAGCCAGTAAACACGACACAGTTCTCGGTAAACAAACAGCTGGTTGGACGGGTCCCTCGGACGATTACGGTGCTGCGGTTCCTTGCAGTTAGCGGTGACGGTCTCTTCCCTGCACCTATGTAAAGTCTCTTTGGTAGCGATGGGTTCCTACCGGTTACCCGCTCCTCGGCTTCAATCTGGGCCGAAGGAGCCCTACTTTGCCCGCAGGCGCTGGCCCTGGGAAACTGGTGCCTTGGCGGTGGCGGTGTCTCCCCTTCACGGTCGGACTGTTGCCTTCAATCGGGACTTGGTTATTAGGAGACAGAGGTCCCCTTCACTGACGGATTTGGCAAATTATGGCGACTCCTAGCCTTGCCCGGATCCGAAAGGCCCCTGCCCTGGTGCTGACTGTTCTTCGTATACTGCTCCGGTACCGCCGGGTCTCCACCCGTCCGCGGTCCTTCCAGCAACCTCCAAGCAGTCCCCCTGCAGACTATCACCGCCGTCTGCTGACCTTGCTGGCACAGTCCGGGGCACACACCCGGACCAACTTCAGGCTTTCTTAACTGTTCCTATCTTTTCCCTTCAGCTTCTCTCCTTTGCTCCTCTACCACTTCACTTCCTTCTACTCCACTTCCTAAACTGCACTGCCTGGTTCCTCCCGCCTCCAGGGCTGTGAACTCCTCGATGGGTGGAGCCAATCGCCTGGCCCACCCCCTGGTGTGGACATCAGCCCCTGGAGGAAGGCAACAAGGATTTTGGGTTAGCTAGATGTTCCTGCAGGGAATGTGGGGGTGCATGTGATGTTGTGACCTGTGACCCCTGGCTTGCCCAGGGTGTCACATCCACCTGACAGCTCTAATGCATTGCAGTACATTTTTATTGCAGTTCATTAGAAGTGATCAGAGAAATAAAAGTTGAAGTATGAGTGAGGGACTAAGTAAAAAAAAAGTAAAAAAAATAGTTCACCTATTAAGTAGAAATATACAGGAAAAACACAATAAATAAAATTGTAAAATAACATTACTCCAATAAATACACATATTTATGTAAAAATAAAAAAAATACACATATTTGGTATTGTTGCTTCCAGAATCTATAAGATGGTCACATTATTTAACCCAGAGGCGTATCTAGGGGGTGGCTGGCAGGGCGTGTGTCCCGGGCACAGTGGCAGGGGGGGCGCTGTCGGGCCTGCTGATGCAGAATTCTGAGTCTCCCAGGCGGCCAGGGACGACGTCATCACCTGTCAGCAAGGGCGGTAATGCATGCTGCGGCCCCCGAACCGAGTTCCGGGGACCGCAGCGCTGATGCCAGCAGCCGCACTTTCCTGATTTGCTGGCTCTTAAATCCACACCTGCTCGCAGCTTTCACTGCTGCATGCAGGGTCCAAGTTCGTCTGTGGGCAGAGCTAGCACGTAGTGTTCACTGCGCTCCCGTCCCACAGATGACTTAATTTGTAATGAAGCTGGTCACGCCCACTACCTGGAAGGAGCCCATGCATTCTAGGCTCTACCCACAGATAAAGAGAGGAGCCGAAGCATCAACATCCCGCTGAGCTGTATGTTGTCCCCCCACCCCAGTGCTGTATACCCCCAGTACTATCTGTCCCCTGACCTGAGTGCTGTATACCCCCAGAACTGTTTGTCCCCACCACCCCAGTGCTGTATACCCATAGAATGGTTTGTTCCCACCACCCCAGTGCTGTATACCCCCAGAACTGTCTGTCCCCCTATCCTAGTGCTGTATACACCCAGAACTGTCTGTCCCTTGACCCCAGTGCTGTATACCCCCCAGAACTGTCTGTCCCCTGTCCTCAGTGCTTTATACCTCAGAACTTTCTGTCCCCCCCCCACCCCAGTGGTGTATACTCCCACAACTCTGTCCCCTGACCCCAGTGCTGTATACCCCCAGAAATGTCTGTCCACTGCCCCCCAGTACTGTATACCCCCCCAGAAGTGTTTGTCTCCCCACTCCAGTGGGCTATACCCCCCTGAGCTGTTTGTCCCCCCACCCCAGTGCAGTATACCACCCCAGAGCTGTATCTCCCCCCCCATCCCAGTGCTGTATACCCCCCAGGACTGTATATCCCCCCACCCCAGAGTTGTATACCCCAAGAGCTGTATGTCCCCCCACTCCAGTGCTGTATACAACCTCAGAGCTGTATGCCCCCCTCTGAAGCTGTATGTGCCCCAATTGCTGTATGTCTCCAGCCTCTCCTTTGATGTATATAGCAGTGTCAGTGTGCACTGTGTGCGGCCATGTCTGTTAGCCATGGCCACAAATAAGCGTGGCACAGCCTCATGTCCAGGAGGAGATGGATGGGAGACAAGCGGGGGAGGTGAGTGAGGCTGCTGCCGACTTCCCCATATTAATACCTCTAATGTATCCGCATGTGCATGTATGATGTGTATCTATATATGTCAGTGTATATGACTGTGTATAGATTTGTCTATTTAGATGTATTCTTGTGAATTTGCATTAAATATGTACAGTATATGTGCGTTTCTATGTGTGTATGGGGCCGACTAAGGGCTCGTGTGCACGTTGCGTAATTTCATGCATTTACGCAGCGTTTAGCACTGCAGCGTAAGTGCATGCGCCTTGCGTCCCCAGCACAATCTATGAAGATTGTGCATAATCCGTGAGCACAATGCTTTTTTGAGCGCAGCGATTTGAGTGTCAAAAATTGGACAAAATCACTCTGTTTAAAAATCCAGCATGTCAATTATTCCGTGTGCTTTGGATGCAGCTCCCACTCTGTTGATGGGAGAGGCAGCATCCCGAGCGCATGAAATTGGCATTTTTTTCTGCAGAAACACTGCATCCATTATGCAGTGTTTCTGCAGCGATTTGAATCGCACATGACCTGTCAAATCACTGCAGAATTTTCTGCAGTGACACGATGCAACGTGCGCACGAGCCCTAAGGCTATGTGCACACGTTGCTTTTTTTTCAGCGCGGAAAAAAACGCACCCTCTGGCAGAGGGGAGAATTGTAAACAATGCTTTTTGAGAAAAACGCATCGAAAACGCATGCGTTTTTCATTCGTTTTTCATGCGTATTTTTAGGTGCGTTTTTTTAAGACTTGTCAGTGTTAATAAAGTTGGTTGAACACAGACCTTTGGAAAAAAAAACCTGTGATGTAATTTCCTTCTTCTCCACATTCTGTTTGGATAAATGGGAGGGCTTGGAATGGAAGGAGCACCATTTGAATTTTGGAAAAGTTGAAATAAACTTCGCGCACCATGTCACATTAGCAGGGCCCCTTGGGTACCTATACGTCAGAAAACCCCCACAAGTGACCCCATTTTGGAATCTGCACCCCTCAAGGACTTTATTCAGGAGTATATTAAGCATTTTAAATCCATAGCTACTTCACCCAAAATGTTGCTGTAGCAACAATATTCTCACTTTTAGGCCCGTTTCACACGTCAGTGAAAAACACTGACGTTTTTCACTGGCGTGTAAAACACGCACATGTCCCTCCGTGTGCCGTGAATCACGGCACACGTGGGTTGTCTAAGTGCAATCCGGGCTCCGTTCTCCGTGGCCCGTGATTGCACTCAGTAATCAACTCACCTGCGCCGGCTCCCGCTGTCCATGGTGCTGATCGCTCCCGCGGTGCAGCATCCGGCTGGCGCTGACCCCCGCAGCAGCTGCTTCCGGGTCGGCTGTGTCGCGCATCATGAATATGCGCGACAATAATGAGCCGGCTCAGAGGCAGCAAGCTGCACGGGCTGCAGAGGACATCGCTGGACGCCGGGTGAGTTAAAATGAGTTTTATTTTAAAAGCACGTTTTTTTCTGGCACGTGTTTCACGGACCACACCACTGCGTCGTCTGTGGAACATCAGTGATGCCAAAAAAAATGGACATGTCTCCGTGCAGCAATCACGCACACGCGGGTACGCCGCACGGAGACACGTGCAGTGAAAAATCACTGACGTGTGAGCAGACCCATTCATTATAATGGGTCTGCGTATGTCAGTGATTCTGGTACGTATAAAAAAAAGCACAAACGTACCAGAATCACTGACGTGTGAAAGAGGCCTAAGGCTATGTGGCCATGATCCAGCGACACGGCGTCTAGTACACAGTGTCAGCCTTACTGCAGCTGCCCGTGCCCACGATTTGGGTTCAGGCTGCTGTGGACTTTAGCTCTATTCTACCTGCAGAGAACACTCTCGTCTCCGCAGCATAAATTGACATGCTGAGGCTCGGGAAGCCACGCCACCGGTCAGTTTATGCTGCGGAGAAAAGAAGCACAGTGGGCATGGGATCACCAAAAATCCTTCCACTGTGCTTCTACTGCACAACGCAGTGTTATGGACGCAGGGAAAACACTCAGCGCCCATAACGCTGCAAACCCTGATTGTGGGCACACAGCCTAAAAAGCGTCAATGGATGAATGGATGTCAAATATATATAACGTCCCACCCCCGCCTGCATATTCTAAGCTGGCACCTTTAGTACCTTTCATGTGGCACTAAAGGGTGCCTAGCTTAGTATTTATCAAAAAAAAAAAAAAAAACAATGAAAAAATAGCGTGGGGTCCCCCCTATTTTTGATAGCCAGTCAGGGTAAAGCAGACAGCTGTAGCCTGCAAACCACAGCTGGCAGCTTCATTTTGGCTGGTGATCAATTTGGAGGGCTCCCCAGGCTTTTTTTTTTTTTTTTATTTATAAATAAAGAATTAAAAAAAAAATAACGTGGGGTCCCCCCAAATTAGATCACCAGCCAAGGTGAAGCTGACAGCTGGGGTCTGGTATTCTCAGGGTGGGAAGAGCCATGGTTATTGGACTCTTCCCAGCCTAAAAATAGCAGGCCGCAGCCGCCCCAGAAGTGTCGCATCCATTAGATGCGCTAATCCTGGCGCTTCTCCCCAACTCATCCCGCGCCCTGGTGCGTTGGCAAACGGGGTAATAAATGGGATTGATACCAGATGTGTAATGTCACCTGGCATCAAGCCCAGCAATTAGTGATGTCACGGCGTCTATCAGATACCAGACATAACTAATTGACAGTAAACAAAAGCAAAAAAAAATGACAAAAAATGTTTTATTAGAAAAAACACTCCCCAAATCATTCCATTGTTCTCCAATTTATTCAAATAATTTGAAAAAAAATGGGTCCGCAGAAATCCATTTGGACGTCCCACGTCGCCTCTGGACCATCTAGAATATGGGGGCACGTTCAGGGAACGTATCCCCCATTTTCTAGGAGGGCAGACCCTCCATTTGAGGAGAGTGGGTGCCAAAAATCTGCACCCACTCTCCCCGGGTCACAGCTGCAGAGTGCGAGCAGCCAGCACAGCTCTCTGAACACAGTGCTGGCTGTCAGCTGCTCTGCACATGTGACCGGCCAGTGTGCACTGTGAAGGAGGAGGGGGCCGCGGGGGATCAGCGCTGCGACCGGACAGGTAAGGGGGAATACCAGGGGGAATAGGGGGTGACCTGGCAGGGCCTGGGGGACATTTTTCTGTCGCATGTGTTAATGCACATGCGACAGAAATCATAGCAGCAGGGCGGCCGGTGCGCTACTGTGCGCGCGGCCATGTTGGATTGTCGGGAGGGGGGTCGGGGCAGGCATTTTGGCGACACCGGGGGCTTTCCAGGACTTTGCCAGGAAGTGAGGTCAACAGGAAACCTCTTGACCTCACTTCCAGGTAAATGCCTGCGTTCTGGCATGCCGACAAAGCCCGCGGACCGCAATAAAAAAGCAGCTCACTGCGTTGTAGCTGCGTTCTGACCCACATTATTGATTTAATGGGGGAGAGAACGCAGCCGCACCGCACAAAACAAGTGACATGCTGCTTTTCTTTCCGCACCGATTTTTGGCATCCAAAACGCTGCATTTAGAAACGCAGCGTGTGCACTGATTTTTCGGCTATCTCATACACTTTGCTGGGAAAGCTGAACGCATGCAATTTGCCACTGTAACGCTGCGGTTCTAAATGCAGCATTTCCGCGGTAAAAAACGCAACGTGTGCACACAGCCTAACAGTCTTTTGCCCGGGGCCCACAAAAACCTGGAGCCAGCCCTGGATGTACTGGAAGTTGTGGGTTCATGCAATACAAATGTGTATGGGTCTGACCTGACATTGCAATTGATTTACCATGTACTGCTTGTGGTCCTGATTATGTATTTCTGTATCGATGAGGGTTTTGATGCTGTGTTTCTGAACTGATGTTATATGGATGTATTTCTGTACTGCTGTGGTTCTGATGATGAATTTCTGTACTGCTGGTGGTTGTGATGCTGTGTTTCTGTACTGTTGGGTGTTATAATTATGTATTTCTGTACCTCTGCTGGTTCTGGTGCTGTTATTAGTTCTGATTCTGTACACAAGTAACAATTCATAAATTGTAAGATTGGACAACTTCTTAACTTAGAATTGGGATACACTGCTTAATTTTATAAGTAAAGGGCTTGTCCAAGTTCGAGATGAAATTCTGCAGTGACTCTATGTGACTGTAGGCTTCTGAATTCTCAAAATGCATGCTCTGCACACTTTTAGGATCTTCGGTGCCAGTGACAATAGTGGAAGGCCATGTGAGCGCAAGTATGAGATTTTTATATCTCTGGTCTCATTCTGATTTGACGTGTCCAGCCTCACTCAATTCATTTTGAGCGAGGCCACGCATGTCGCGTCGGTACGTGACCACATATATGTAATTCACATACTTGCAGTTTTGTGACCTCACACTCTCACCGCTGCCAACAGAGAATCCTGACAGTGTGCAGTGTGTGCACTGTGAGAATTCAGAAGTCTGCAGTCACATAGTGACTGCAGATTTTCATCTCAAACCTGGACAACCCCTTATAAAATTAAGCAGTGTAGCCCAATCATAAGAGCGTGTAATATACTCCCTGTCAGGATTCAGCTCTGCTTCTGGTTCCAGTAGTCATCATTTGGCCACTCTACTCATATGTGATTTTCATACTTGCATGTGACAACTGGCTTTTCTTCCTATGTATCTCTTTGAACATTGAGAGAATTAAATTATTAAGCGCAGCTCGTCATCACGTGACTGTGAGTGTGCAAATCCCATGTTAATAATTAGTCACATGGGGGGCACCAAACTGAAGTCTTCCCCCGGGTGACAAAAAGCCGGGTGACAAAAATCACCTCTGCAGTGATTGGTGACAGCCACCTCACAGTAACTGGTGCCAGACGGTAATAAAAATGTTAATTTTCCCTTCACCGAGCTGGTCATATCCTCCAGATCTCTATGGTGGGCCTTTGGCCAGGGTCGAAATGGGGAAAATGCAGAGGCCCAGAATAAAGATCTGGAGGATACAAGCAGTTGGTTGAAGGGAAAATCTGCACTTTTACTGTGGGGGCATAACCTAAAGGGGGCTTTACACACAATGATATCTCTAACGATATGTCGTCGGGGTGAAGGAATTCGTGACGCACATCCGGCGTTATTAGCGACGTCATTGCGTGTGACACCTATGAGCGAGTGTTAACGATAAAAAAAAATTCTCCTAATTGTTGATCGTTGACACGTCATTCATTTTCAAAAATTGGTTGCTGGTGCTGGACGCAGGTTGTTCGTCGTTCCTGCGGCAGCACACATCGCTATGTGTGACACCCCGGGAACGACAAATAGCAGCGTTCCTGCGTCCTCCAGCAACGAGGTGGGTGTGTCGTTAATGTGGCTGCTCTCCGCGCCTCCGTTTTTATTGGCGGGCCGCTGTGTGACGTCGCTGTGATGGCGCACGAACCTCCCCCTGAAAAAAAAAGGTTGTTCGCCGCCGACAGCGACGTCGCTAGGAAGGATAACTGCGTGTTACGCGTCCTAGCGATATTGTGCGCCATGGGCAGCGATTTGCCCGTGACACACAAACGACGGGGGTGGGTGCTTTCACGAGCAACATCGCTAGTGATGTCGCTGCGTGTAAAGCAGCCTTTAGTCATGCAGGAAAATGGCTTTTCCCCTTCCAGGACTTGTGAGCATTCAGTACAACTGTGTAGGTTGGTAGCTGAAACAGCAATTTCCCTGCAAGAGTTAGGGGTACTTTGCACGTTGCGACATCGCTACTTCGATATCGTCGGGGTCAAATCGAAAGTGACGCACATCCGGCACCGGTAACGACGTCGCAACGTGTAAAGCCTAGATGCGCCGATAAACGATCGCAAAAGCGTCGTAAATCGGTGATCTGTGTAGCGTCGGACATTTTCATAATGTCGCACCAATAGGAGATACGGTGTTGTTCCTCGTTCCTGCGGCAGCACACATCGCTGTGTGTGAAGCCGCAGGAGCAAGGAACATCTCTTTACCTGCCTCCACCGCCAATGCGGAAGGAAGGAGGTGTGCAGGATGTTTACGTCCCGCTCATCTCCGCTTCTCTGCTTCTATTGGCCGCCTGCCGTGTGACGTCACTGTGACGCCGCACGACCCGCCCCCTTAGGAAAGAGGCGGGTCGCCAGCCAGAGCGATGTCGCAGGGCAGGTAAGTGCGTGTGAAGCTGCTGTAGCGATAATTTTCGCTACGGCAGCTATCGAAAGATATCGCATGTGCGACAGGGGCGGGTACTATCGCGCTCGGCATCGCTAGCCGATGCTAGCGATGTCGCAGCGTGCAAAGTACCCCTTATTTAATGGTTGCAAATTAAATTGATCTCGTATTTATCAATATAACCTATATACTAATTTTTGTTGTGACTGCAGCCCTTTTGTTGGCGATATTTCTTTTCGGTTTATCTTCTTCTTAAACAAGACTTGGTGGACTTTGCGTTATGTTTAGGAATTGGGATCATTGTCTTGTTAAAAGGTCCAAAAATTCCAGGCTTCAGCTTCTTCATGGAAAGCGTGACATTTTCTGCTAGGATTAACTGACACTTGATTGAATCCATGCTCTCCAGGTTTCCAGTGCTAGAGTAAATAAAGTAGCCTGACCACAGCCAAGCCACCACCATGCTTCACAAAAGGCAGGGTGTTCTTTTCAGTGTATGTTTCATTACTTATCTTTATTGCAGGTCTTTTACAGTCACTCGAGCACAGCCAGTGTTCCTTTTAACTTTCAACTTGCAAACTCAGCTTCCTATTGTATCTCTAGGAGCATACAATGTATTTGCTATTTTTTTGTATCCTTTTCCTTGTTCGTGCAAGGAAATTAGCGCTTCACATTTTAGACCTCTCTCACGAGAAAGCAAAAATATTAGTGATCTGGAGACCATTGCCTTTGAGGAAAAGGATAACACTGGTCGGGGGTTATCCAATAAAACATTAGCACCTGACTGTGCAGCCTTTCATAATTATTACTGTACCCTGAGGGAGGGTCTCCTACAGGTAGAAGTTGGAGGCTACAAAAATGAATTGCAGTGGAGGTTATATTAGAGCCTGGAGGGCTCGCCTGTCCTTCTCTCTCTTATCTCCAGCATCATCTTGTGTCCCATCTGTGTCAGCATCATTCAGTCTGTGCTGATAGTGAAACAGAGGTGGGAAGAGGGAAATCGTAGGGGTAGTAATGGGAAACAGGCCATCCTGCTGTAAGTGAGGGAGGGGTGAGAGGAGGGGCAATGCTGCTGTCAGTGGGGATGAGAGGAGGGGCAATGCCACTGTAAGTGGGGGAAAGGTGAAGGGAGGGGCAGTGCTGCTGTCAGTGGGGATGAGAGGAGGAGCAATGCCACTGTAAGTGGGGGAAAGGTGGGAGGAGGGGCAATGCTGCTGTCAGTGGGGGAGGGGTGAGAGAAGGGGCAATGCCGCTTTAAGTGGGGGAAAGGTGGGAGGAGGGGCAATGCCGCTGTAAGTGAGGATGGGGCACAATACTGTCAGACTGGAGATGTAAGAAGGCGGAAGGAAATGGTGCTGCTTTTGGGGAGAGTTTTTAATGTTGCTGTTAGTGTTTGAGGTTGAATCAGTTTAAGTGAATTGGTTTAAAATTAGCAATGAGCAAAAGATATCTGGTCAGGAAATTCTGCAGTCATCACAAGATGCGTCACAGCATTCTGACACTGATGGAGATAAAAAGGAACAACTCCACTGAGAGGAGACGTAGCATAGCCAGTGTAATATAGAAATACAGCTTTAATAGATGTACTGTATATTAGGAGATTTCTTCAATTTTTTTGTAAAGTGCTACTAATTATACATAACTTTAGACTTCAAAAAGTGCACATTACTCTTAAAGAACTTGCATGCGTAATCCTTATAAGCTCCACTTCTTGGGGTGTCTAAGGGAAGCCATAACGATAAATCTGTTTCTTAGTAATAAATGCGGTTTAATTGCCTCTATAGTGAGTGAGTTTCCAGCTGTGCAAGGGTTAATACTTGGGGCCTGCATCAGTAATAGGCCCCTGTAGTAACCATGACCACTGTTACGAGGTCATAAATATATGTCATAAAGAAGATTCCATAAAAGAAGGCTGCGCTGCCATGATCAGTGCCATTACTGATGCGCCTGAGGACGTTGAGCTTGACCACCTCACGTAATGTGCCCACCTTGGTGTAATTTGGAGGTTCTAGCAGGTAAAGGGGTTGTCTGATTTAGACACCCCCAGGGTATATGAAGGTAATAGAGGGGGGTCCCCGGGACAGGATCCCCTTCTGTTACCCTCTACAAAGAGCAGCTCTCCTTTGGGAGTTTATGGACGGACCTATGACTTTAATGGGTGCCGTGGGGGGAGGGGGGATTTAATTGATTAGCAGTTATCTGTAACTAACAATTTTTGTAACCAAGTGTCCATCTTCTTGAGAGGCGGACCTGGATCTGTAAGGGAGAAATGCTTCATCCATCTGGGTAATTGGATCAACCAAATTAATTCCATCAATCACTGTGGTGATAGATATCGCAGCCAGATCTCTCCACATCCAGTTTATCACATTTATAGTCTAGATTTATTATGTCGTTCTCTGTAAATTTAGTAAAATGTACAAATTGTAAAACTGCTGTTACATCTGTTATATATCGGCACTAACTCTCTAAGCCCAAGGGAAGGGCAATCCTCCAGCCATGGTTCTCTAGAGGTTTCCTCCACAGGGGTTTTTTCCTCTCCTGAGTGCTGGGGGGTGACTCTCCGTGAGTCGGGGGTGTGCCATTTTTGGTGTCATGTAAGTTTAAATAAAGTTGAGAACGTTTGACACCTAATTGCAATGCTTTGTGTATTTATTTTGCATTCCTCTGTGTGATTCATTGTGTTTGGGAGTCGGGGTCCATCAGATATCACAATGTCATTTGGTTGCACACCTGCCGGTCACACAGGACCCTCACCTACACAGGACCCTCACCTACACAGGACCCTCACCTACACAGGACCCTCACCTACACAGGACCCTCACCTACACAGGACCCTCACCTACACAGGACCCTCACCTACACAGGACCCTCACCTACTCAGTGATTGCTCCAGGAGTTGTCCCTGCTCTGATGATGAAGATGGAGAAGAGACAAGAATTACAACACAACTGTACACTCGTGCTCAAAATAAGAATTGATATTACAATGGTATTACAAGCAGCTTACTTGGTATTAACATAAAACCTCATTCACACACTGAGTATTTCGCTCATCATTTTACATCTGTAGTTGGAAGGTAAAAGCTGGTATGGAGGAAACACAGAAAAAATATAACACACACTTTCACCTTGCCTTGCTGGTCCTGGTGCCTATTGTAAATTACTGATGCAAAATATTGTGTCCATATAATCAAGACCAGCGTTGTTCACACCGGTCTTGATGAGGGGGCGTGCTGGAGTCAGACCCTTCTTCATGAATCTGAAGTGTCTGGCAAATGGCATGCACCTCTATGTGCTGCGCCAGAAATCTCTACTCAGGTACTGGAATGAAATGTCTTGTGTACAGAACGCGGCACATTGTCATGAATTAGATGAGCTGTGTCATCCCGTTGCATCCCCATCCAGCTCTGTTCAGTTTGTGGAGCTGGGAAAACATGGCATGAAAATGATAAGGGTCAAATTACTCCTGTTTTTTTCTGATAGATCTAAAGTCATGGCTGAAAGTGTAAGTACCCTTTAAAATTGCTCCAGAAAATTAAGTATTGCTTCCAGAAAATTTCCTATAAACATGTTTACTTCATTTGTGTGTATTAAAACATTAAAAAAAAAATCTGAAGAAAAAAGGCACATTGGACATAATTTCACACAACCCCAAATATAGGCCAGATAAAAGTGGTGGTGTGGCGCCCCAGGACCTGGTCGCCACAACAGCATTGACCTTCCAAAGGGTTAATGCTGAGCCTGGAGGTAATGGGGAGGTCCATTGGCCAGCAAGTTTAACACCCAACGCAGTTCTCCCTTCGGCCAGCAGGGGGAGCTCTGAACCTGGAATTCCAGGGAGCCTTCCTCAAGTCTGGCCTGGGGGAGGAAGTAGTGTTCAGTCTGTAGAGAGCAGTAGAAGTGAACAGACGCAGAGTGAGCTGTCCTGTGGATCTGGGGCCTAGAGCTAGAGTAGCTTGGCCCAGAGAAGCAGGAGTAGCTGAGAGGCAGCAGAGAGACTCGGACATCGGAGTCTGTGGCCACCAGGGCTTAAACATATTCCCTGGAAGCCGAATCCGAAGGGCAGGAGAGCTGCAAGCACCTGGCCCAAAATATCCCAAAGGTACAGCTGCAGAATCAAGGCCCGGTGTGGACTCCAGCAGAGAAGCACCAGAGAGAGGGCCTGCGCAGCCTGCTACAGAGGGAAAGGGACGTACCATCAGTCCCAGCAGCAAAGAGGGCCATTGCTGGATTCAGAGAAGCAGGGTCCTATCATACCAAAGAAAAGTACAGGAGTAGACCTCATACTCAGCTGGCCAAAAAGATCACCCCAAGTACTTCCAGGCCGACTGGATCCCCATCACCACCTGTAACGGTCTCCCAGGACTGGACTGTTTCCAAAGTAAAGGAGGAAAAGGTAAAGAGACTGTTGTTTGTGCCTGGTTCTTTCATTGCCTGTGGGCCCTGCACCGTGTTAGCCACACAACCCCATAGACTTTCACGAGCACTAACAGTGTCCCCGGGGCTCCGCTCCACCTGTGGGGAACAGTACCACCATTGCTGCTATAAACATCACCCCGGAGGCCTCACACAGCAGCGGCGGCTTAATAGCCGCAGACCACAGGTGGCGTCACGAACACAAACTTTATTCATCAACCCACATATTCTACTGACACCCACCAGGGCCACGGAGCCGGGCCCAGCCACCACTGACTACCACCGGACTAGTCCGGCCCGGCACCGGGTGTCCCATAGCCCTGGGGTGGGCGAGTCAATTTTGGCGTCACGAACAGGATTTCGTGCCCGGTCCCACCGGGTACTGTGCGCCTGCAGAAACTGTGCTTAAAAGACTGTGTTACTGTTTGCAAACTGCCCCCGCCATTAGCCCCGCTGAGCGCAGGAAGAAGGGGGGTGTGCCTGACAAAGAGCGCGAAGGGAGCGCGCCATCAGAGCAGAGCGCTGTTCACCCCGCGCGACCCAGAAGGTAATTTGAAAAGTGAACGGAGCCTGGTAAGGTTCACTAAGGGGGAAGAAGATGTCCGACTCAGAGGAAGAGCAGGTGGCTGCCATAGCCCGAGGCGCCGCAGCACCGGCCGAAGCAATCCCAGTCGCCGTTGCCCCAGCCCCCGCTGTAGCGCCGGTAATGCTGATCACAATGCCGTACATCCCGGGAGCGGAGTGGCTGCCGCAGTACTCCGGGGAGTCCCATACCTTGAGCGACTTCAGAGAAAGTCTGCACAGCTTGTTCCGGGTGTATCTTCTGACTGAGAGCCAGAAGGTGGGCATATTAATGGGGCAGCTAGCCGGCGCGGCTTAGCGTGAAGTGAAGTCCTGACCTGATACAGATAAAGGTACAGCAACCCAGATACTGGCCAAGTTAAAGAGTACTTTTGACACCCGCACCGCAGCAGAAATAAAGATGAGATTCTTTGGGTGCAAACAACGGGCCACAGACAGCATAAGGGACTATGCCTTAAACTTGCAGGAGGCCCTGAAAGCAGTTAAACAGGTGGACCCAGAGAGTGTACGTGAAGAACACAAACTCCTAACTGAGCAGTTCATAGAGGGGCTCCTGTCAGATGCCCACAGGACCCAGCTGCGTATCATGGTCCTGCAGAACCCTGCTTTGGACTTTGCAAAGTTTAAGGACCAGGCCATCCGGGTACTGAGAGAATCTACACCGAATGACCCAGTATCCCTCCGGCCTCTTGCTATCACGTACCCCGGGGTGGTGCCTGCAACACAAGCTGCTGCAGGGGCCGAGGCGCAGTCCCTGGAAAAGGATCCCACTGCAGAGCTCAGACAGCAGGTCCGGGAGCTGACCAAGACTGTAGCTGCCCTTGCCAAGACCGTGCGGTCTCTACAAGTGACCCCATCACCTGCAAGAATCGAGTTGGCCTCCAGCCCAGATGATGTCCCATGGATGCGACAGAGGAGGATTCCGCCGACCCGAGGCAGAGACACAGACCGGTATGATTCAACGGGACAACCGATCTGCCGCCGCTGCAGCCAGGCGGGCCACATTGCACGACACTGTCCTTTAAATGGGCCGAGCCTGGGGCCAGGAGCCGACCTCCAGGTGTAAGGAAGCCCGGCTCAACCCCCAGCCGCAGCAAGTATGTGGGAGGACGACCGGTCCTTCCTATTGTGCTGGATGGGATCCCTTTGAATGCCCTCCTGGATACGGGGTCCCAGGTAACAACCATCCCCTATAAACTGTACAAAAGATATTGGGCTGATTCAGACATTGACCATGGCCCAGATGATGATTTAACAATTGTGGCCAGTAATGGTCAGCCCTTACCTCAAATTGGGTACAAAGAAGTAACCATTAAAGTGGGGCGGGTAGAATTGCCATGTCAGGGGATGATAATTGTAGATATTGATCGCAAAGAATCTGACCCACTGCTAACCATTGGTACAAATGTGATAGAAAATTGTATTGCCGAAGTGATAATTTTGTTGCAACAGGCGTCTGAAACTGCCAGCTCCGGGCAGCAGCGTGCCCTACAGAGGGAGATCAGAGCCCTGATGAGGAGGCAGCAGGTAGAGCTGGCCGGAGGAGAAACTGGCAGTGTGAGGGTAAGTGACCCCCTCCCCATTGCAATACCCCCAATAAGTGAAATGTTGATATGGTGTCGGGCAGCAATAGGCCTCAAGGGTCAGGACTACCATGCCTTGGTAGAACCGGTGTATTCAGACAGTAGGCCTGGAGTCCTGATAGCCAGAGGGGTAGCAGACGTCCGCAAGGGGAGAGTGCCCGTCCGTGTCCTGAATTGTGGGGAGGAGGAAGCCAAATTGCCCCGGTACGCCACTGTAGCAAAATTGTACACTGTCAGCAACAATACCATCAAAGCAGTGGAACCCTTGATCCCGTCCGACCAGGCGGAAGACAATGGCTCCAAGGGGCAGCTGGAAGACTGGTGCCAAAAATTACATGTGGGCACCGACTCCACCCCCTCACACCAAAAGCATGGGGTTTACCGGGTGGTACAGGAGTACGAGCGGGTCTTCAGCAAACACCCCCTAGATTTTGGGCAGGTGAAAGGGGTTAAACATCAAATCCCCACGGGTGATCATCATCCCATTAAAGAGAGGTACCGCCCTGCACAGTATCAGCGTGCCAAAGAGATGTTACGGGAAATGAAGGAGGCTGGGGTTATCAGAGATAGTTGTAGCCCCTGGGCAGCTCCACTAGTGCTCGTAAAGAAAAAAGATGGTACAATGAGAATGTGTGTAGATTACAGGCAAATTAACCGCATTACACATAAAGATGCTTATCCACTGCCCAGAATAGAGGAGTCATTAACAGCCTTAAAGTCAGCTAACTATTTCTCCACCTTGGATCTCACCAGTGGGTATTGGCAGGTTCCCGTGGCAGAGGCGGACAAGGAGAAGACTGCATTCACGACACCAATGGGCCTCTGTGAGTTCAACTGTATGCCATTCGGGCTCTGCAACGCCCCAGGGACATTCCAAAGGTTGATGGAGTGCTGCTTGGGCCACCACAACTTTGAAACCGTGCTGTTGTACCTGGATGACGTCATAGTCTACTCCAAGACTTATGAAGACCACCTGAGGCACTTAGCAGAAGTGTTTGAGTCCTTGTCGAAATATGGCCTGAAGATAAAGCCGTCCAAATGTCACCTCTTGAAGCCAAAGGTACAGTACCTGGGTCATGTGGTCAGCGCAGAAGGTGTGGCACCTGATCCGGAGAAAGTCACCGTAATCAAGGACTGGCCAAGACCCACCACGGTAAAGGAGGTGCGGCAGTTCCTTGGGCTGGTGGGCTACTACCGAAGGTTCATTGATGGTTTCACCAAGATAGCAGCGCCCCTTCAAGACCTCCTGGTGGGCCAGCCAAAGCAGGCTAAGAAGCAGAGCCCTCCATTTGAATGGAGCAGCCAACTAGAAACATCCTTCGTCCGGCTGAAAGGGGCTCTCACGGGAGAAGAAATTCTGGCCTACCCTGACTACAGCCAGCAGTTTGTACTGTATACAGACGCCAGCAACGTGGGACTGGGAGCAGTTCTGTCCCAGGTGCAGGGAGGCAGAGAGAGGGTGATAGTGTAAGCCAGTAGGAAGCTTCGGCCCACAGAAAGGAATCCAGAAAACTACAGTTCCTTCAAGCTTGAGTTCCTCGCTATTGTTTGGGCAGTGACTGAACGCTTCAAGCACTATCTGGCATCGGCCAAGTTCACCATCTTCATGGACAACAATCCGTTGACACACCTGGCAACAGCCAAGTTAGGTGCGTTGGAACAGCGATGGATGGCCCGGCTGTCTAACTTTGACTTTATCATCAAGTATCGGGCTGGCAAGAAGAATAACAATGCTGATGCGCTGTCCAGAATGCCTCACTTACCCGAGTCTGGAGAAGACCTGGATGAACTCGAAGAGATAGAGTTACCGGCTTTCCATCACCAAGGTGTTTCCCAGTGTGAGCATGCTGTAGGAGTGAAGCGCTCGAGCCAGCACTCGGTCTCGGTCAACCCATTACTCCACCATAATTGGGAAGAGACACAGAACGGTGATCCGGCCGTGCGATTGGTCAAAGAAAAGCTAGCACAAGCTGAGACCCATCTTGGCCCAGATGCTCCAGAAGAAGCCCAGCAGCTGTGGAAGGAGAGGGGACGACTATTCACCTACCAAGGCACGCTCTGCAAGAGATATGTCAACTAGCGAAAGAATGAACTCATCTGGCAGATAGTGGTCCCGCAGAGGGATGCTCCAATGGTCCTAGCAGCTTATCATGATAATGCAGGACACTTCAGGTGGAAGAAGTTGGAGACCCTGCTCCGTGATCGGTTCTACTGGGTGCACATGAGAAAGACAGTCGAGAAGTGGTGCCGAGACTGTGGTCCGTGTAACCTGAGGCGGAAAGATGATGCCAGCCAGAGGTCTCCCCTACAGCCAATTGTCACGAAGCAGCCCCTGGAGTTGGTGGCCCTGGACCACGTGAAGTTAACACCAAGCCGGTCAGGCTATGTGTACGCACTCACCATTGTGGACCATTACTCTCGTTTCCTGGTAGTAGTGCCCGTGAAGGACCAGACAGCCAGAACAGCAGCGAGAGCATTTCAGGCCTACTTTTGTCGACCTCACGGTTACCCTGAAAGGGTACTGACTGATTAGGGTCCTGCATTCGAGGCAGAAGTGTTCCAAGAGTTCTGTAACATGTACGGTTGTAAGAAAATCAGAACCACACCGTACCACCCCCAAACCAATGGATTGTGCGAGAAGATGAACCATGTGGTTATTGATATGCTCAAGACTCTATCTTTGGAAGAAAGGAACCAATGGCCAGAAAAGTTACCAGATGTGGTAGACTTGTACAACCATATCCCGGTAAATTCGACCAACTGCAGTCCTGCTTACCTGATGCGAGCCAGACCTGGCAAGTTACCCGTAGACTTTGAGATGGGGACTGTGTCACCTGAGGCGGTTCAGGAAATAGAGGATTGGGATACAGAGCGGCAGCAGCGGTACCGTAAGGTCCAGGAATGCGTAGAAAGGAGCCTGTCTCAAGCAAGAACGAGACAAGAGCAGCATTACAATCAAACAGCCCCAGCAACTCCCTTAGCACCTGGAGAACAAGTCCTCAAGAAGAAGCGGAGGGCGCATAAATTGGATGATCAGTGGGAGAATGAACCCTACACCATTATCCCCTCCAACTTTGACAATAGTAAGGTATGCCTCATAAGCAAGGATGAAGGCGAGACCTGTCAAGCAGTTTCTCGGGACCGCCTGAAAGCGTGCCCTGAACGGTGCAGAACCCAAAAAGAAGTAGAAGAAGTACAAGAAAGTCCCCAAAGTCAAGAAAAAGAGGAAGAGATGATCCAAACAATCCTTGGAAAATTCCCCAAAACTTGGACCCGAATAAACAATGCCATAGTGGTACCAGTCTTGACGTTCCCGCAGTTGGTCGAGCCAGAAACAGAAGAGGTTCCAGATCCACCTAAAGAACCGTCCGCTCCAACACGAGATGACACGCCAGCAGTGGAACAGGAGGTTCAACCCCCTGCCAGTGGTGAACCTGCCGTACCCTTGGCGAATCTGAGATCCCGTAGGCAACCAACATGCATCCCTGTCAGGGTTAGGCCTACCAATCACGCGGGGGGGGCAGACACTCTAAGTAGTCAGGGACAAACCCCAGAGCTACGCCGGTCCCAACGTAGCACTCGGGGACAGCCCCCTCCAAGGTATAGAACATAGAAAGTAAAATACCTAACAGAATGTAAATAGTTATGTGAAATGTCTGTAATGTTGTGTATAAAATGCTTTTTGTCTTAGGTGATTAAGTAAATGGACAATTGGGCCACTGGACTATGGGTGGCCAACACCTAAATTGTTCATAGTTAGCACCAGTGTGCTCAACACCCCTGAAGAAAAACCCGTCCGGCGTGCATAGAGTGGGGTCATCAATGCTCTGACGCACGCCCAGAGCCTACGTTGGGGGTTTGATCGCGGCGGGTCCCCCATGGAGCAGTGTAATGGACACCCGGCAGGGAGCCACACTGGACACTTATAGTAGTGTTTAAGTTTGTAACGTTTAAGTAATGCGCCTCCCATAATGGGATGAAATGTTGTAACATGTTGTGTTTGTTTCCACAGTCCGGGAGTACTGAATTTAACTAAGGGGGAGTGTGGCGCCCCAGGACCTGGTCACCACAAAAGCATTGACCTTCCAAAGGGTTAATGCTGAGCCTGGAGGTAATGGGGAGGTCCATTGGCAAGCAAGTTTAACACCCAACGCAGTTCTCCCTCCGGCCAGCAGGGGGAGCTCTGAACCTGGAATTCCAGGGAGCCTTCCTCAAGTCTGGCCTGGGGGAGGAAGTAGTGTTCAGTCTGTAGAGAGCAGTAGAAGTGAACAGACGCAGAGTGAGCTGTCCTGTGGATCTGGGGCCTAGAGCTAGAGTAGCTTGGCCCAGAGAATCAGGAGTAGCTGAGAGGCAGCAGAGAGACTCGGACATCGGAGTCTGTGGCCACCAGGGCTTAAACATATTCCCTGGTAGCCGAATCCGAAGGACAGGAGAGCTGCAAGCACCTGGCCCAAAATATCCCAAAGGTACAGCTGCAGCATCAAGGCCCGGTGTGGACTCAAGCAGAGAAGCACCAGAGAGAGGGCCTGCACAGCCTGCTACAGAGGGAAAGGGACGTACCATCAGTCCCAGCAGCAAAGAGGGCCATTGCTGGATTCAGAGAAGCAGGGTCCTATCATATCAAAGAAAAGTACAGGAGTAGGCCTCATACTCAGCTGGCCAGAAAGATCACCCCAAGTACTTCCAGGCCGACCGGATCCCCATCACCACCTGTAACGGTCTCCCAGGACTGGACTGTTTCCAAAGTAAAGGAGGAAAAGGTAAAGAGACTGTTGTTTGTGCCTGGTTCTTTCATTGCCTGTCGGCCCTGCACCGTGTTAGCCACACAACCCCATAGACTTTCACAAGCACTAACAGTGTCCCCGGGGCTCCGCTCCACCTGTGGGGAGCAGTACCACCATTGCTGCTATAAACATCACCCCGGAGGCCTCACACAGCAGCGGCGGCTTAATAGCCGCAGACCACAGGTGGCGTCATGAACACAAACTTTATTCATCAAGCCACATATTCTACTGACACCCACCAGGGCCACGGAGCCGGGCCCAGCCACCACTGACTACCACCGGACTAGTCCGGCCCGGCACCGGGTGTCCCATAGCCCTGGGGTGGGCGAGTCAGTGGCACCTTTCCAAAATTGTAGGTAAACAACTTTGTTCCCAGCATGTGATTCTCATTCACACTCGCCTGTGGCAAGTAACAGGTATGGGGCAATTTCAAAATCACACCTGAAACCAGATAAAAAGGGGAGAAGTTGACACAATCTGCATTGTGTGGCTGTGTTTGCTACACTAAGCATGGAAAACAGAAAGAGAAAGAACTCTGAAGACTTGAGACCTAAAATTGATGAAAAAAGTCAACAATTGCAAGGTTGTTTTGCTGGGTCTGACAGAGTTCTTTGTGCGCAAGGCATCATGAAGCGTATATCACTTCAACTAATAAGGTATGGGAAAAAGCTTCATTATTCTAAACATATAATTCCCATTAACATGATTATTTATTAGTATTGTTTAAAATCCACGAAAATATCAACTGAAAAGAATAACCAATACAACAGAAATCTAATACAGTCGGCACAATATAAAACATGTAGACAAGATATAAGAAACTGGAAAAATTGCACGCCTACATATCCCTAAAAAACTCACCCTTCCTATCAGCGGGGAAACTAAATGTATTTGGTACCCCTATTCAACTGTGGCTAACCCTCCCTGACACACACCTTATAGGAAGTTCAGGAATGGGTAAGCAATATATGGTCCAAAATAGTGAATTATGTCCCAAGAATCTATTAGAAGCTGTATGTTTACTTAGCTTCTTAGCTCATTAGATGTTGGTATCCAATAGAAGCCTGAGACCTGATGATGGTCTCTGGATATGAGAAGAGGATCCATCCTAGGAGATCATATATTCAGACCAGGTGCAGAGTTGCTTCCTTCAGGTAGAAAAAATCCTCAACGTGTTTCTCCAATTCGGTTCATCAGGAGGCTCTATTACATATATGGGTACATGCCCATGATCAGTGATTGCAGCGTTTTGGATGCAGCGTGTTTTCACTACGTCTAAAACGCTGCATTGTACAGTACAAGCACAGTGAATGAGATTTATAGAAATCCCATGGCCACTGTGTATGTGTATGGCCTGCAGCATAAACTGACTGGTGGTGTGGCTTTCCAAGTCAGAAGCATGTCCGAACCCTGATCGTGGGCACGGGCAGTTGCGTTCTCTGCCGGAAGCTCAGCTTAATTGGTAGCAGGTCTCCGGTTGTCACAGACAAGGCTGGTGCCTGCACCACCCCTGGCTGTTTAACTCACTAAATGCTGTGATCAATTGTGATTGCAGCATATAGAACGATAGAGTGGCACCTCCACAACGTAATTGCACGCTGCCGACCATAGTAATGGCAACTGGATGTCAAATAATGACCTCCTTGTCTACTAGCTATGGTAGCCTGTTAGACCATTCCAGGGTCATGGTCTAAAAGGTTTTCTCTGCTAGTGTCCACCTGACAGCTCTAATGCATTGCAGTACATTTTTATTGCAATTCATTAGAAGTGATCAGAGAAATGAAAGTTGAAGTATGAGTGAGGGACTAAGTAAAAAAAAAGTAAAAAAAAATAGTTCACCTATTAAGTAGAAATATACAGTAAAAACACAATAAATAACAAAATTGTAAAATTAAATTACTCCAATAAATACACATATTTATGTAAAAATAAAAGGAAATAAAAAAATACACATATTTGGTATTGTTGCTTCCAGAATCTATAAGACGGTCACATTATTTAACCCAGAGGCGTATCTAGGGGGTGGCTGGCAGGGCGTGTGCCCCGGGCACAGTGGCAGGGGGGGCGCTGTTGGGCCTGCTGATGCAGAATTCTGAGTCTCCCAGGCGGCCAGGGACGGCATCATCACCTGTCAGCAAGGGCTGTAATGCATGCTGCGGCCCCCGAACCGAGTTCCGGGGACCGCAGCGCTGATGCCAGCAGCCGCACTTTCCTGATTTGCTGGCTCTTAAATCCACACCTGCTCGCAGCTTTCACTGCTGCGTGCAGGGTCCAAGTTTGTCTGTGGGCAGAGCTAGCACGTAGTGTGCACTGCGCTCCCGTCCCACAGATGACTTAATTTGTAATGAAGCTGGTCACGCCCACTACCTGGAAGGAGCCCATGCATTCTAGGCTCAACCCACAGATAAAGAGAGGAGCCGAAGCATCAACATCCCGCTGAGCTGTATGTTGTCCCCCCACCCCAGTGCTGTATACCCTCAGTACTATCTGTCCCCTGACCTCAGTGCTGTATACCCCCAGAACTGTTTGTCCCCACCACCCCAGTGCTGTATACCCCTAGAATGGTTTGTTCCCACCACCCCAGTGCTGTATACCCCCAGAACTGTCTGTCCCCCCATCCTAGTGCTGTATACACCCAGAACTGTCTGTCCCTTGACCCCAGTGCTGTTTACCCCCAGAACTGTCTGTCCCCCCATCCTAGTGCTGTATACACCCAGAACTGTCTGTTCCTTGACCCCAGTGCTGTATACCCCCCAGAACTGTCTGTCCCCTGTTCTCAGTGCTGTATACCTCAGAACTTTCTGTCCCTCCCCCCCACCCCAGTGTGGTGTATACTCCCACAACTCTGTCCCCTGACCCCAGTGCTGTATACCCCCAGAAATGTCTGTCCACTGACCCCCAGTACTGTATACCCCCCCAGAAGTGTCTGTCTCCCCAATCCAGTGTGCTATACCCCCCTGAGCTGTTTTTCTCCCCACCCCAGTGCAGTATACCACCCCAGAGCTGTATCTCCCCCCATCCCAGTGCTGTATACCCCCCAGGACTGTATCTCCCCCCACCCCAGAGTTGTATACCCCAAGAGCTGTATGTCCCCCCACTCCAGTGCTGTATACAACCTCAGAGCTGTATGCCCCCCTCTGGAGCTGTATGTGCCCCCATTGCTGTATGTCTCCAGCCTCTCCTTTGATGTATATAGCAGTGTCAGTGTGCACTGTGTGCGGCCATGTCTGTTAGCCATGGCCACAAATAAGCGTGGCACAGCCACATGTCCAGGAGGAGATGGATGGGAGACAAGCGGGGGAGGTGAGTGAGGCTGCTGCCGACTTCCCCATATTAATACCTCTAATGTATCCGTATGTGCATGTATGATGTGTATCTATATATGTCAGTGTATATGAGTGTGTATAGATTTGTCTATTTAGATGTATTCTTGTGAATTTGCATTAAATATGTACAGTATATGTGCGTTTCTATGTGTGTATGGGGCCGACTAAGGGCTCGTGCGCACGTTGCGTAATTTCATGCATTTACGCAGCGTTTAGCACTGCATCGTAAGTGCATGCGTCCTGCGTCCCCAGCACAATCTATGAAGATTGTGAATAATCCGTGCGCACAATGCAGCGATTTGAGTGTCAAAAATTGGAAAAAATCACTCCGTTTAAAAATGCAGCATGTCAATTATTCCGTGTGCTTTGGATGCAGCTCCCACTCTGTTTATGGGAGAGGCAGCATCCCGAGCGCATGAAATCGGCATTTTTTTCTGCAGAAACACTGCATCCATTATGCAGTGTTTCTGCAGCGATATGAATCGCACATGACCTGTCAAATCACTGCAGAATTTTCTGCAGTGACAGGATGCAACGTGCGCACGAGCCCTAACAGTCTTTTGCCCGGGGCCCACAAAAACCTGGAGCCAGCCCTGGATGTACTGGAAGTTGTAGGTTCATGCAATACAAATGTGTATGGGTCTGACCTGACATTGCAATTGATTTACCATGTACTGCTTGTGGTCCTGATTATGTATTTCTGTATCGATGAGGGTTTTGATGCTGTGTTTCTGAACTGATGTTAAATGGATGTATTTCTGTACTGCTGTGGTTCTGATGATGAATTTCTGTACTGCTGGTGGTTGTGATGCTGTGTTTCTGTACTGTTGAGTGTTATAATTATGTATTTCTGTACCTCTGCTGGTTCTGGTGCTGTTATTAATTCTGATTCTGTACACAAGTAAAAATTCATAAATTGTAAGATTGGACAACCCCTTAACTTAGAATTGGGATACACTGCTTAATTTTATAAGTAAAGGGCTTGTCCAAGTTCGAGATGAAATTCTGCAGTGACTCTAAGTGACTGCAGGCTTCTGAATTCTCACGATGCATGCTCTGCACACTTTTAGGATCTCCGGTGCCAGTGACAATAGTGGAAGGCCATGTGAGCGCAAGTATGAGATTTTTATATCTCTGGTCTCATTCTGATTTGACGTGTCCAGCCTCACTCAATTCATTTTGAGCGAGGCCACGCATGTCGCGTCGGCACGTGACCACATATATGTAATTCACATACTTGCAGTTTTGTGACCTCGCACTCTCACCGCCGCCAATAGAGAATCCTGACAGTGTGCAGTGTGTGCACTGTGAGAATTCAGAAGTCTGCAGTCACATAGTGACTGCAGATTTTCATCTCAAACCTGGACAACCCCTTATAAAATTAAGCAGTGTAGCCCAATCATAAGAGCGTGTAATATACTCCCTGTTAGGATTCAGCTCTGCTTCTGGTTCCAGTACTCATCATTTGGCCACTCTACTCATATGTGATTTTCATACTTGCATGTGACAACTGGCTTTTCTTCCTATGTTTCTCTTTGAACATTGAGAGAATTAAATTATTAAGCGCAGCTCGTCATCACGTGACTGTGAGTGTGCAAATCACATGTTAATAATTAGTCACATGGGGGGCACCAAACTGAAGTCTTCCCCCGGGTGACAAAAAGACTAGATACACCTCTGCAGTGATTGGTGACAGCCACCTCACAGTAACTGATGCCAGACGGTAATAAAAATGCTAATTTTCCCTTCACCGAACTGGTCATATCCTCCAGATCTCTATGGTGGGCCTTTGGCCAGGGTCGAAATGGGGAAAATGCAGAGGCCCAGAATAAAGATCTGGAGGATACAAACAGTTGGGTGAAGGGAAAATCTGCACTTTTACTATGGGGGCATAACCTTAGGATGGAAGGGCACAGGATAAAAAAAAAACAGTCCTAAAATAAGAGGGAGCACCAAGTGGAGGAGGTGCTTAGATTAATTGGAAACCCCCCATTGAGAACACCACTATTAAGTCTACTCTCATAAAAATCGTTTTATTAAATTTCATAAATGTTAAAACAGAACAAATGTATTGTTCTTTTCATTAAACATAATTAAGATCACATAAAGACATGAACATAAAGTGCAGGTGTCAGACAAACAATACCCTCGCCCGAGGGAAGCCTCAGACAATGTTTCTGAAAGAAGACAACGTGAGGACGTTGGTTAGTCACTGTCAGGGTAATGCTGATAGATATAAACTGTGACTCTCTCCCTTGGTTATGGTTAGATATCTTCACTAATCAGTGAGCCTATTTTTCTGCTGGAGGTGTACATCAGCCTCACCGTCCTTGCTACCCTCTGCGGGGGCAACCACCACCAAAAATAAAGTGATTTAGAGTGTAGTACATACAAATAGAACCATAGACAACAAAGACATAATGCGTTAGATGTCCAGGGTTCTTCCGTTTGATAGGGTTTCCCTATTTAAGAAGTACTGGATAAGTTAGGTTAGAGCTCAGAGTTCCACTTAGCTTGTGGACCCCCCAGCTCTCCCGACGCGTTTCACCCCCCCTAACGCAGTACAGGGGATCATCAGGGGATATGGACAGAATCACTCCTTGGAAAGAAGGACACCTGAAACAGATGAAAAATCCTTCAGCGGGAAGCGAGATGGACTTTCCTGCTGGACACAGTCTCCCCAAGTGGCTTAAACGAGATTATCAGCTTTCATAGCTTCATCTAATCAATCTGACCATGAGTGGTCATTACTGACAGGATAGGTTTCTTTGCATTTTTTATATACCCCGCACGTGGTCATTGTATACCATTCACTAAAAAAACTTTTTATTAATTTGAGACTGCAATCTGAGATAAATTCTATAATACGGCCTAGTTGTCGGAACCCATCCTGGTAGGAGTGATGGCTCTTGTCTGGGTCCCTAAAAGGCAGCGGTTCTACATCCTTCTCCCAATATCCCACTTAGGGCACCAATAATTAATTACATAGTAGTATCCAATAAACATGTATCACTGTACCTGGCAAAGCATTATAGGCACGGGATTTACTATCAGCTTTCCCTCCATCATTATTCAGTATGTCCCCTAATAGATGTGAAGCCCCGAGAACGCTGTGTCGGTGCATTACCTTCAGGGACTCCACTCTGCTGGATCCTGTCACAGGTAGGAAATCTTCTATTTGTCGTGACGCCACTCTCAGAATTGCGGTCAGTGGGGACCGCCACTGCAGGTTAAGGGACGCCTGGGGCTGATGGTAGGTGCAGTTAGTTGTAATAGCCTCCTGAGAGTGAGGCAAGCCCCAGGGCCCTGTGTAGGTGTGTAGAACCACAAGGCGCAGAATAACTCCACACAAGCAGGATGTCTTTCAGGGGTTTTACTCACAGTTGATGGCAGGGTGAGTAACCCGGGCGTAGCTGGGATGAACCAGGCTGGAACCAGGTATCCTTCAGGCTGACATATGATGGTGACTACCAACTCGCCTTCCTTAGCCCTTGGTGGTTTGGGGTAACCCCGACTTTTAGTCCCTATGGGGGTCACCCAGGGAAGTTGCTGAAGCCTCTCTCCCCTTCGTTTGCCGTTTGCTTGTTGCCTGGGCCAGATCACTCCAGCTGCTTGCCTCCTGTGAACTATGGGCCCTAACTGTGGCTACGTGGCTGCGGCTTTTGTGGTGTTGTGGTGTGGGCTTTGAGGGCCCCACACCGGCAGGTTTAGCAAGGAAAGGTGGATCTATCCCCGCTCCGGGATCTGCCGCCCGTTTGGGCCTGGTACTCCCTAGCAGTCTCCTTACTTCCCACTCTGTGCTCTCTCTTTAGCTGGAGACGGGTTTCGGGTAGCACTCCTAGGTGACCGTTCTCCCCCGTCGGTAGCCACTGCGCGGGCGCTGTCAGACTGCAACAGCCCCAGGGGTAGGGGTCAGCTCCTCTCGGAGCTCCCTGGACTCTGCACTGAACCGGCTCACTGCTCCTCCTCTCCTGTTCTTGCCTACGCCACCTAGCAACCAGGCTCTCTTACCACACCCCTTGAGAGGAGATGGAGGCTTTTGGCCCCCTCCACTATTCCAGTGGAGGTGAAGGCTTTTCCCCCTCCTGGGATCCCCAGGGGTCCTCTCATAGGTACATGTGTGAGACCTGATCACTATGCGCCTGTGTAGTCACACCTCGGTCAGCCTTCTGGATTACCTGTATTGTACTGTCCCCAGCATGGGTGCAGTACTCAGTGGTGCCTGACCAGGTCAGGGGCGCCACATTCCCCCTTAGTTATCACCAGCACGTCCTCGGGCTGCAAGACAACATTTTAAAATGCATAAAACAGTAAAACATGGTAAAACATTTTAAAACCACCAGGTACCATACATCACCACCCTCCACCCACAAGTCCGTTAACCCACCCAAAACCCTCTCACGTTGGCCGCGCCTTCAGCCACTTCTGGCAGGATGTAGAGGCGGCTTTCATGGGCTGGTGGTTTCAGGGTATACCTGGCCTGGTGAAGCCGCGCCTTCAGCCTCTTCTGGCAGGATCCAGAGGCGGCCTTCACAGTTGGTGCTGACCAGGTACCCTCTTTGTGGTGGAGAGCCAGGCCCCATAAACAGGCATGCTCTCTGGTCGCAGGTAAGCCAAGGCCCTATATACGGACGTGCTCCCTGGTTGCAGACGAGCCAAGCCCCTAAACAGGCTGACTCTGGTGGTGGTGGTGCCCTCTGGTGTAACTATTTACACTGCGAGAGTTTGTGGCTATAGCCAGTTCATAGCCTTAAGGTTCATTTCTCACATTAGTTTATGTGGGCACATTGCTTAAACTTGAAAACGTTGCAAAACTTCAAACTTGTCAAACTGGGAACTTCTATGCTTCTTTCTGTACTTTATGTGGATTCCTCCTCACCAGGGCTTGGGCCTGTAGGGCTGTGGCACCTGTTGGTTTCTCGATCTCTTTCTTCTTCCGTGTCTGTTTCTTTTTCTTTAGGACATGGTGTTACATCTAGGGCATACCAGCCTCGTTCTCCTTGATGCATGGTAAACTGCACTGTGTCTCCCATCCTTAGGTTTCTTCCAGGATGTCCTCTGGGCAAATGAGCTCTCACGTCTCTTCTGTTGACAAAAATGCCTTCTTTCATACCAGGTGCTACGATGAAGCCGTATCCTGATTTTAGGCTAAAATCTTCTACTACTCCTCGACAAAGGGGTCCTCTGACCTGGGCTTTGGCTCTTCTCAGGAACCGTTTCTCCTCTAGGTCTCTGGCCGTTATTTCATCTCTCTGCTCTGGGGACTGCGGTGCAGGGAAAGACTGGGTTCTGTTACGGCGCCGTGTCTTGCGGGCTGGATTCTGCGAGGTACAGCTTACAAGCTCCCAGGTGAGGCTTTTGGGCAGATCTTCTTCAGCAGACGGTGTTAGGTCTTCCTCATCCCAGCGGGAGTATGGCAACATCTCCGGCTCTGGGTATGGATCCACTGCTGGTGGCTCCTGAGTCAGCTCCTCAGCTTCCCGGCCTCCCCTCCCCCTTAGTTCTTCGGGACACTCCTGTCGTGGCAGTGCTGGGGATGGACTTTCATCAGCAGGCCCAGGCGGGGGACTCTTTGGCGTGGTTGCTGCAGGGGTTGCCGGAATCCTCTTGGGGGTATGCGGAGGTAGCATGTACCGGTCCACCATCTCCTGTGGGAACTTGGCCTCCAGGTCAGCCTTCAGCTGCCAGTATGCGGGGTCCTCACCTACCAGGGACTTCCTAGCAGGGACCTCCTTGGACTGGGGAGCGGTGTCTGCTCTGGCCTTGCAGGCCGGGGTAAATGGTGATACAATCTTATCTTGGCGGGCCGGGCAGGGCATCGCTGCGGCGGCCTGGATCGGCGTCGCTGTCGCGGCTTGGATCGGCGTCGCAGCTGCGATGGGGTCTTTGCAGGCTGGGCTGGGCGTCGCTGCAGCGATCTGGGCTTGGCGGGCCGCACCTGACGGGGCTGCGGCCTGGTTCAGCACCTCACTTGCGGCGCGGACGAGCGTTGCGGCTGCGGTAGGGTCTCGGCGGGCCGGGCCTAGCATGGCGGCGGCCTGGGTCAGCGTCACACCTGCGGCGCGGATGAGGGTCGCGGTGGCAGCCGGTTCTCTGCGGGCCGGACTGGGCGTTGCTGCAGGGACCGGGTCTTGGTGGGCCGAGCAGGGCATCGCTGCGGCGGCCTGAGCTTGGCGGGCTGCACCTGGCGTGGCTGCGGCCTGCTTCAGCGTCGCCGCGCCGGACGCCTCTTCAGGGACCGCGGACGTGGCAGCAGGGGTCGGGGCACTCGCGCTGGCAGGGGCATCACTGGACTCACCCATCGGTGGCAGCATCGGGGTCTGAGTCGTCACCGCCCGGTCTGGCACTCGGCGCGCGGCTCTCTCTTCATAGGCCTGAACCGCCGCGGTCATTCCCAGGAACTCCGCACGTCCCTCTCTGATCAGCCTTCCGACCCTGGCCTCCAGTTGATCGCAGAACTCGGCAAGCTCCCGACACCACCAGGCAGCGGAGCCTGGCTCTGGGTCTCTGCATTCAGACGCCATTTCCTCTAACAACAAGCTGCTGGCTTCTTTTCCGTTCCGCCGTCTCTGGACGCTTCCGCTCTCTTCACAAGCGAGGTCAGAACTCTGCAGGGGATCTCTGGGTAGCCACACCTCTTCGTGGGCGGTAACTTCTCCCAGCGCGGGCTGCTGTTGTTTTTCAGCGCGCTTTTCATGGTGGCAATATGGCGGCGCTTCCAATTTTTCAAGCGGACCGCCCAGGCACATGGTCACCTGTCTGGACAGGTCTAGTCCTTATCCTGTTCGTGACGCCAGATGTGAAGCCCCGAGAACGCTGTGTCGGTGCATTACCTTCAGGGACTCCACTCTGCTGGATCCTGTCACAGGTAGGAAATCTTCTATTTGTCGTGACGCCACTCTCAGAATTGCGGTCAGTGGGGACCGCCACTGCAGGTTAAGGGACGCCTGGGGCTGATGGTAGGTGCAGTTAGTTGTAATAGCCTCCTGAGAGTGAGGCAAGCCCCAGGGCCCTGTGTAGGTGTGTAGAACCACAAGGCGCAGAATAACTCCACACAAGCATGATGTCTTTCAGGGGTTTTACTCACAGTTGATGGCAGGGTGAGTAACCCGGGCGTAGCTGGGATGAACCAGGCTGGAACCAGGTATCCTTCAGGCTGACTTCTGATGGTGACTACCAACTCGCCTTTCTTAGCCCTTGGTGGTTTGGGGTAACCCCGACTTTTAGTCCCTATGGGGGTCACCCAGGGAAGTTGCTGAAGCCTCTCTCCCCTTCGTTTGCCGTTTGCTTGTTGCCTGGGCCAGATCACTCCAGCTGCTTGCCTCCTGTGAACTATGGGCCCTAACTGTGGCTACGTGGCTGCGGCTTTTGTGGTGTTGTGGTGTGGGCTTTGAGGGCCCCACACCGGCAGGTTTAGCAAGGAAAGGTGGATCTATCCCCGCTCCGGGATCTGCCGCCCGTTTGGGCCTGGTACTCCCTAGCAGTCTCCTTACTTCCCACTCTGTGCTCTCTCTTTAGCTGGAGACGGGTTTCGGGTAGCACTCCTAGGTGACCGTTCTCCCCCGTCGGTAGCCACTGCGCGGGCGCTGTCAGACTGCAACAGCCCCAGGGGTAGGGGTCAGCTCCTCTCGGAGCTCCCTGGACTCTGCACTGAACCGGCTCACTGCTCCTCCTCTCCTGTTCTTGCCTACGCCACCTAGCAACCAGGCTCTCTTACCACACCCCTTGAGAGGAGATGGAGGCTTTTGGCCCCCTCCACTATTCCAGTGGAGGTGAAGGCTTTTCCCCCTCCTGGGATCCCCAGGGGTCCTCTCATAGGTACATGTGTGAGACCTGATCACTATGCGCCTGTGTAGTCACACCTCGGTCAGCCTTCTGGATTACCTGTATTGTACTGTCCCCAGCATGGGTGCAGTACTCAGTGGTGCCTGACCAGGTCAGGGGCGCCACATAGGCCCCCCCTGCTAAGAGACCCAACTTTGCCCAGGGGTGTCCTGGACCTCCATAATAAGAGTACCTTCCCATTACTACCCTAATATGTGTACTAGCACTGGGCTATCATCATTTACTCTTTAGCTTGTGTGGCCGCTAACCTATGCAGAATATATGCAATAAGCCAACATCCGCTCTATGCACCTTTTCAATGGGAGTACGCAGGTACGGCACACACTTGCCTCTAACATAGCACCCATCACCTGGGACGTGGTTGCGCCCTGTAATGTATTATGTTTTGGATAGAGGTGCATCGCACAATAATGCCCCTTCACAGTGACTATGCAGCACTATCTCACATATCTATGGAACGCAAGCTTGCGTTCCACGATCACTATGTCCGTCCCCATGTCTTAGTAACACCGCCTCCACATGGAACGCATATGCGCTCCAGAGTACAATGTAACAGGCGATTAGACACACCCAGAGTTGCCGCCCCGTGGAGGTCACATGATATGTGATGTATGCATGTGACGTACATCGATACGTCACATCCGGCCAACGGGACACATCCAGTCTGCGGCCGGGACATCTACTTCCGCTTTCGTATAGCGTTTAAAACCCTCCACAGACTCACTGGTATTAGTGGTTCGGACAGGAAAGGGACTAGCGGACGTGGCGGCTCCTTTGGTATCCCTCAGACTGTGGGCTCCCAGTGTACATAGACCGGTAGCCACTCGGGATTAACAATCCTTACTGGTTGAGCTCACCTCTAGGTAAGTGCTTTGCCTCTCCTATAACACTAATACTGCCTATACATATATACTTAACAGCACTAAGGGGTACTTCACACACAGCGAGATCGCCACTGAGATCGCTGCTGAGTCACGTTTTTTGTGACCTCATTAGCGATCTCGCTGTGTGTGACACTGAGCAGCGATCTGGCCCCTGCTATGAGATCGCTGCTCGTTACACACAGCCCTGGTTCGTTTTTTTATTGTTGCTCTCCTGCTGATAACCACACATCGCTGTGTGTGACAGCGAGAGAGCAACAATCCTGAATGTGAAGGGAGCAGGAGCCGGCGTCTGACAGCCTGCGGTAAGCTGTAACCAAGGTAAACATCGGGTAACCAAGGTGGTTACCCGATATTTACCTTCGTTACCAGCCTCCGCAGCTCTCACGCTGCCAGTGCCGACTCCTGCTCCCTGCACACGCTAAGTTAAGCGGTGTGAGCTGGTAACTAAGGTAAACATCGGGTAACCATACCCAATGTTTACCTTAGTTACCAGTGTCCGCAGCTTCCAGACGCCGGCTCCGTGCAAGCGCAGCGCCGCTTGCACGTCGCTGCTTGCTGGGGGCTGGTCACTGGTCGCTGGTGAGATCTGCCTGTTTGACAGCTCACCAGCGATCATGTAGCGATGCAGCAGCGATCCTGACCAGGTCAGATCGCTGGTCGGATCGCTGCTGCATCGCTAAAGTGTGAAGGTACCCTAAGTGCTACATTATCTACCCTGCTGGCAATTAGACATAACCGCCTCCAATAGTGAGATACGCCCAGTGATCATTATATGACAGACCCCAGATCCGTTTGTGTCTGTCAGGATCAGTACATATTTGCAGAATGACTCAGCCTGGGATTTAAGCCTCATCTCTACATACAAGGTGTGCAAAGTGTTTATATCTATCCCATATTGGCTGTGACCCCAATACCGGTGGTAACACCGGGCACCACCAGTCTCTGGGGATATCATCTTTTGCAAATAGATACATATGGTCTTTCACCATCCTATTTTTGTGAACAGGTGCCTAATCGACTCCGGGTAAGACCAATGACAATAGAATCTGCCTTAAGCTCCATGAGCATTGTCTATGGATTTTGAACAGGTGGAGAACATGGTAGATGAAAACAGTACACCGTTACATGCTTGTTTATTCTTTACAGGAAACACATACCTGGAATCTGTACATCCCTACAGTCTCATGATAAGCCTCTGCTTGCCCTCCTTTTGCCTCCTTACAGGTAGAACACACTTTCTTATCCCTAATGTTTGACTTTATATGGTCAGTGACTGAATCTAATGCCTGTATGCTTCATTATGAAGCTAGCCTGATTAAGTGGTATACGAATTGTTCTTACAGGAGAAAGATATATATCTGGATACATCTAGAACTAACCGACTCTATACACCCTGAAGTCAGACAGCAAGGGTCCCCCTCACCTGGTTTCCTCTCCATATACGTTTTTTTTCCTTACAGGTAAACCACTTCATTACCCTAGATGCATTGGCTATGGAAGCTCAGAACCCTAATGAGGTCAATGAGCACACTACTATATCTTCTCTTG